>NC_042998.1:185179239-185191739 GCF_006345805.1 Octopus sinensis
AATTTGTTAGAGATCCACAAAGAAAAAGGAAGATAATTTCAAGAAATTAAGAAAGAATTTTACAAGAAATTGAATTTTCATAATTAGAGAGGAAATTCTCATGTTCGTTAGCAAACAACATGACGACTACGGGGATGTTTCGATTTTATTAAGCCTCATCAGCGATCATGGTTATTTTTTTTGTTTTTTTTCACGTCTGTTTCGATCAATAAACAGAGATTTTTGCAAAGAGAAAATATCTAGGAAGTTTATTTTGACTAATATAATTTGCAAAATTACCAGAAGTTATCTGAGGGGAAATTACCATGAATTTAAATCATTCAGTTAAGTAGCAATTACCGAATAAATATATATGTATGTATGTATGTATGTATGTATGTATGTATGTACGTACGTACGTACACACAGATAGATAGATAGATAGATAGATAGATAGATAGATAGATAGATAGATAGATAGATAGATAGATAGATAGATAAACAGACAGATAGATAGATAGATAGATAGATAGATAGATAGATAGATAGATAGATAGATAGATAGATAGATAGATAGATAGATAGATAGATAGATAGATAAACAGACAGACAAACAGATAGATATGTTTCTTTATTAGCCACACAGTGCTGCACAAAGACGGGACAAATTACAATGTAGAGCTTTTCTTTTGGGGATAAAAAAAGGGGGTTTGGTTTTGATCAAAAGGGATCGTAAAAAGAAAGAAAGGGGAAAGCAAAAAAAAGGGAGGGGAATAAAATAAAAGGAAAAAGAAAAAAATCGATCAATAGGGATCGTTATAGATAGATAGAGAGAGAGAGAGAGAGAGATAGAGAGAGAGAGAGACAGACAGACAGACAGACAGACAGATAGATACTTTCACTTTCTTGTTTCAGTAATTGAACTGCGGAGCACCCCCTTGAAATATTTAGATGATCAAATCAACCCCAGTATTAATTTTAAGTTTTCTACTTAAAATCGATCTGCCAAAATCGGCTCGCCAACTTGATTCATAAGGCATTGGTTGGCCTGACAAAAATGAGCTAAGAGCAATAACTCAAAGTGAGCAGTGCCGTGTATTTGAACAGCATAGATAAATACAAGTATAACAAACACTATACAAGGCCATAAATATGTTCTTCTCTTCTGGTATTAGTCTAAGTACTTTGGTTATTGGAGATATGATTGAACAGTTGTCGTGCTGATGACGCCTATAAAGACAGAAACACGTACCCATTAAGTCTGTCCTTTTTCTTTAATGATGTCAAGTTTGGAGAATTTTAAAAAATTCATACTTGAGATTTGGTACTCATGAAACGTTCTGTAGAGGCGGAGATAATTTTAATAAATCAAGAATTTGTGTTGTGTGGTATTTGTTATACCTGTATTTGTAGATAGACAGACAGGCTGACAGACAGGGAGAGAGTCTAAGTGAATAAGTGAAAGCAATCTGAAACGTTCAGGTTCTTAGTTCAACTCCTGCTGAAGCTGAATAAGGCTTTCATCTCCATGAGGTAAACAGCATAACTGTCCTCTAAGAGAGATAGAGAGAAAGCAAGAGAGAGAGAGACACACACAGAGAAAGAAAGAGTGTGTGTGTGTGTGTGTGTGTGTGTGTGTGTGTGTGTGTGTGTGTGTGTGTGTGTGTGTGTGTGTGTGTGTGTGTGTGTGTGTGTGTGTGTATGTGGCTGAATTGCTTTTTCTAGCATTCTTGATAAGATTGATAAGAATGCTAGAGATGTGTAAACGCTGCCTTGTCTGAGTCAAACAACATTTTCACCGGAAAGTTCCGCTTTGCAATTCCAAGACAATGTTACTTGTGAATCGTTATGGAACGTGAATTCAATATGTCTCTGAACTTTTCCGCCATGCATAAATTAGTTCTGCTGTAGAATATGAGAATTTATGTCTTTCTGTCTCTGCAAGTTTATGGTATTGATTCTGTGTCTACCTCCTGTTCTATAGGAGGAGGAGGAGGAGGAGGAGGAGGAGGAGAAGAAGGAGGAGGAGGAGGAGGAAAAAAGATTGTGAATTGGATGCAGGTTTGTATGGTGCTGGCATTCTTCGTTGTCCTTCGTATATTTTTACATCTATTCTTAAGTATTCTTGCTGTAATTCTTTATATATGTGTATTTCTATTATATATGTATTCAAACGTTTATACACACACATAGTACGTGTGTGTGTGTGTGTGTGTGTGTGTGTGTGTGTGTGTGTGTGTATGTATATAAAATAAAATTCTTGTTGGATTGAACGACAAATTATTGTTTATACTTTTAAGCAAAGTTAAACATGATAATACATGTGTGAAGTATAAAAATTCAATGGATTCGAACTCACATTTTCTCAGCTGACGTTATATACGTGTATGTGTGTAAAAGAACACATCCATATCTTTGTATCTCCGACATAATATGAGTGTGGATGAAATATTCATATTAATTTTGTATACATGACCTCCTTCTCACAGTCTCATTTACCCCACCTCTGTCTCATACACACACACAAACATTACATATATATGTATATATATATATATGATTTTCAGTTCAATTCTTTGACAAAAGAATCAATGTCGCAACTTCTCTCTTTGGTTAAAATGTAAGAGTTTCGGTCTACCTGCCCGTGAAACAAAAACAAATTATCAAAATGTACACTTCTGCGTTAATATATGAGCCTATATGTCTATATGCGTTTATGTATATACATATACATAGTTAAATGGGTATGTGAATATCTGTGTGTGTGTGTGTGTGTGTGTGTGTGTGTGTGTGTTGTGTGTGTGTGTGTGTATGTGTGTGTGTGTGTTGTGTGTGTTGTGTTGTCTGCTGACCTAGACATGATTTGCACTTTGAGAAACCGTTCTATGCACAATTCCTTTTCAGTTGACGTGCATTTAAGCGCGAAAGAATTGTGCCTGTATATTCAGCATATATTTGAAATATATTGGATTCTTACATGCTTATACATATTGCATGATTTAAATATGAGCATATGTGAGTGAGCAATCGCACACACACATTATATATACTTGAGTGTGTGTGCGTGCGTGCGGGTGCAAATATAAGCACAAACACAAAAATATGACAAGGAAATACACACAAATAAATATATGCGTATATGGGAGGTGTGATAAAACATATGTAAGTATTTGTATGAATCTAAATTCATCATTTCTTAAATCGGCTCGGGGCTACAGATTCACAAAGACAGTTTATTGTCGATTATCATTGACGCAGTACATGTCTGGTATTCCTTTTATCGACTGCGTGGCAAGAAGATGAATCATTTCTGCAGGCATTTAAACACAAATCGTGAAATGTAACGGCAAAAATAACTGTTACAAGATATATTTGTAAAGGCTCTCTTTCATTTTTGCCAGCCCAGTATTTTCATGAGTCTCTGCGAATTGAATCAGTGTCCTAGTTTCAATTCCTGGTTTTTGATCGACTTCACGTTTGTTGTTGAGGCCAATTGTTATGACTTCAATATCATCACAGTTTGTTATGACTTCAATATTATCATAGTCTTGGGTTTTATATGTTGTTCAAACGTATTCGTAATTCGGACACATTATTCGAAAATATGTACTCTTGAAAATGCTCTTCAAACATGAATGCATTTCTAATATCTATTTATTTATTTATGCGCCCTTTTCAAGCCTAGCCAGGCTCATGGGCCCGGTTTCCTGGTTTTTGTGGCGTATGTGTTCCCCCCAGCTGGACGGGATGCCAGTCCATCGCAGCGTTAGTCAAGAAACAGGAAGAGAGAGTGAGAGAAAGTTGGTTGCGAAAGAGAACAACAGGGATCACCACCCCAACCCTCTGTCGGAGCCTCGTGGAGCTTTAGGTGTTTTCGCTCAATAAACACGCACAACGCCGGGTTTGGGAATCGAAACCGTGATCTTCCGACCGCGAGTCAGCTGCCCTAACCACTGGGCCATTGCGCCTCCTCGTTTCTAATATAAATGAATTTTAAATATTTTAGTCATATACCGATCGGTTTTTAAGTGGAGGCGCGTGGCTTAATGGTTAGGGTGTTGGGCTAATGATGTAGATAATCCCGAGTTAAATAGACTCATAGGGTCAGTTTCCATAACGTGTATACTCCCCACCTGGACGGGATGCCAGTCCGTCGAAGAATTCCTCATTTTTACCAATTGAGTGAATTGGAGCAACATGAACTGAAGTAAGATTGTGGTTTCGATTCCTGGACCGGGTGGCGCGTTGCGTTCTTGACCAAAGCTCGTTGCTCGAATTCACTCGACTGGCAAAAATGAGTAATCCTGCGATGAGCCGGCGTCATGTCCAGGCAGGGAATATACACGTGATGGAAACTGGGGAGCCAGCCTTGTGAGCCTATGTGACTTGGGAAGGATCTTTATCTACATATACATTACTCTGTGCAAATCAAAATGTTACTTACCCTCCTTCAACTACCAGTTACAGTATAACTGAGTAGTTAAAGAATTCGGTTCGATCTTACTACTTCTGTAAATGTGTGAGGATGTTTTTAAAAAAATTATTTATTTATTTATTTATTTATTGCATATGTAAATGGTTAAGAAACTTGCATTGCAACCACATAGTTTAGAGTTCGGTCCCTCTTTTCGGCACTTTGGGCAAGTGTCTTCTGATAGCCCCAGTACGACCAATGCCTTGTGAGTCACTTTAATAGATGGAAACTGTGTGTGTAAGCCTGTTGTACATGTGTGTGTGTGTGTGTGTGTGTTTGTGTGTGTGTGTGTGTGTGTGTTGTGTGTTGTGTGTGTGTGTGTGTGTGTGTTTGTGTGTGTGTTGTGTGTGTGTGTGTGTGTGTGTGTGTGTGTGTGTGTGTGTGTGTGTGTGTGTATGTTTGTGTGTCTTCCGCCACTGCTTGTCTACCGGTATTGGTACTTATGGTTCGACAAAAGGGACTGAATATGTACCAGGCATTAAAAATGAAAAACAAGTACTGCAGTTGATATATTTAACTAAAACTCTTCAAAACGGTGCCTTGGTATGGCCGTAGTCCGATGACTGAAACAAGTAACATACACATACACACATTCATGTATGTATGTATGTATGTATGTATGTATGTATGTATGTATGTATGTATGTATGTATGTATGTATGTATGCATCCATCCTCGGGTTCACCCATACCTTTTTACTGAAATAGAGTAGACAGAACCAGTACAGAAGCCCATCGATGTATTTGTAACTGAAAAGTTACGGATTTTCACAGAGTTTGTCAAACTGACTCTAAGAATTACGCTGTCTGTAATAGGCTCAATCATTTATGCGTTAATTTGGTCCCAGGTTATGCAGTTGTTCGAACAATGAACCCACACCGCATTTCGATTTGGGGTAGCAAAGTTTAATCAAGCTCTTCAAACAGAGCTCCACATATTTAGATATTTCATGGAACTGTATTTCAATTCAATTCAATTCTGCGGTCTTAAGTTATAAGCTTATCACAACGTTCATTTTAACACCCACCATCAGCTTTCTATGTGTCTTAAACACAGTTCACACCGAATCGTAGCAATTCGGATCAGACCCGTACTTCCTTCCCTTCTCACATATGTTTCTAGCTGACAAAGAGCTGTACATGCTCAGGGATGAGCGTTGACTGTGATGGACATTACCTCACACCACTTATCGTATTCTGGAAGATAAAATACAGTATTTACGCCATTGATAACTGAATTAAAATCTGGTCTGGGGAGAATTAACAAAAATTACTGACAAAAACCCATTATACAATAAATAATAATGAGTTCATATACCAACATAGTGGCCGTATATGATTGTTTGTTTTTTTTTCTTGCTGTTTTTAAACTAATGGGATGTAGATGCAACTGATGTTCAACTTGAACTTTGGTTTTGAGAAAACGTGGACAGGGAAAGAATTTCAGGAGGATGCAATTCTAATGTAGGAGGGAAATTGAGCAAAATGTTTATTGTCATGTTTAGGATGAGAGCAGAGACTATGCCTCTTGCTAATTCAGAGGAAAAGCCAATGCAGAAAAAGACGAAAAGGAAACAGTATATGTAGGCCATGCACGCACGCACACGCACACATCATACACTTTCTTTAAGTATATGACGCTTGTGCGTAATAAAAGCGCCGTCATAGATATGAGCTGTATTTCTATATGGGTCTTATTTGATGAGCAGCTGATCTGGGTAGAAATATCTTCTGGTCAAGAAAAAATGTCATTTCAGCAATTGTATACATCAGAAATTGTAAAGTCCAGTATATGTAGTAACTTTGAATGTCTTATCTTTATAAATGTATTTCCTTCTTGTGTGGAACGATTATTTTGTTTTATCACTGAAGGAGATTAGGTTTCAAGTTCCTCACTGTAGGATATTTTCGAGGTCCCTCTTCACAAAACAGCGCGAGTCTAGAAAGATGCCTTCATGTTTAACAATATTGACTATATCGAATGCCAATTCTAATAGAAATTTAAAATTACTTCTTTCTGCATCAAAAATCCATAGATTTATAGCTGGGATGTATAATCGACTGACTTAACTTTCGATACTTGATTGGTACTTTTCTTTTATCCAGCTCAGAGGAATGAAAAGTCAACTTTGGTGGGTTTTGATGGGAACATAAAAGTACGAAAATAAATAAGGGTTTAATCCAACGCTCTACTTGTACTTACTGTACTTCATCCTTAGAATAAAAATAACACTGATTTCTTACGTGGAGGTAAAGCTACACATTAATAAAAGAGAAACATATTTAGATACCCTAAACTCCCATTATAATATAGCTATAGGGATCTTTTCGGTTTGAACGGCAGTTTTTTTCTAGTGGTGTCATATGAAATTGTCACCCATAATTATGACTCTAGTATCGATCTATTGCATTTCAATCTGTTTTAGAGTTAGGGTTAGTTTGGGTTAGGGGAACGGTATCTTTTTTTCTTCAGAAATGTAAATAAACCCAATCTGTTTCTTAAACGAGGAAATATTCATACGGCACAGAATGTTTTCCCCTCAATAGACGTCACTGATTGGTTGAAATTGCAGAAATTGAAGAAGAAAAACAACAAATATCTTACAAACTATAGAATTTTCTCAATAAAGCCAAGAGAAAAAGATGTTTTATAAACACATTCTACCAGTATACGAAGTTTAAAATTTTTTAGTTACCTAGAAATTATATTAAAAACTGCCGTTCAAACCGAAAAGATCCTAGCTATAGCTGTTTTTTTTTTTTTTTACTGGCTGCAAGGGAAAGCAGTCGGCAGTAGCAAGATTTGATCTCAGAACGTAAAACAATGAAAACCGAATGCTACAAAATATTTTGTCTGGTGCTCTGTAATTTCGAAAAT
Organism: Octopus sinensis; assembly: GCF_006345805.1. Lineage (NCBI taxonomy): Eukaryota > Metazoa > Mollusca > Cephalopoda > Octopoda > Octopodidae > Octopus > Octopus sinensis. The sequence goes on from NC_042998.1 coordinate 185,186,570, forward strand.
AATCGCTGTCCTTAAATGAAATTGGTAATAATAATAAGCATATTTCAAAAATGTTCTTTGCACAAAAGTTATGCTTCAGACATGTTATTCAAGCATAAATACATTTCAGATTTGTTCATTTCTGTGTTTTTCTTTTCTTTTCTTTTTTTTCTTTTTTGTTTACAAGTACAAACGTGTTTCAAACACATATATATTTCAATCACGTATGATTGTTGAAAACAAATATATATATATATATATTATATATATATATATATATATAATATATATATATATATATATATATAATATATATAATATGAATATATATAATATATATAGAATATATATATAATATACATATATATAATATATACATATATATATAATATAAATATATATAATATACAATATATATAATATAAATATATATAATAAATATATATAATATATACAATATATATATAATATAAATATATATAATATATATATATATAATATATACAATAATATATAATATAAATATATATAATATAAATATATAATATATACAATATATATTAATATAAATATATATAATATATACAATATTACATGTATATATATATATATATATATATATTATATATCACAAAGATATTCTTCGTACATTCTTTAAACATAGTCAGATTTTTCAAAGATGCTTTTTGCAGTAAAGAACAAACCTTCAAAAGACAACAAATATTTTTTTTATATAAAAGATATAAAAATAAAAGGAAGAAAAAAAAACAAAACACCCGTGAGAAAATTGTTCGATTCAATGTATTTGGCAAATCATAAATTTAAATAGAATAAAATAGAATGAAACAGAAGAAGAAGAAAAAAACAGAAAGAAATTTAATGAAATTTAACAGATATAAAACATTCAGCGTGCGTATGTGCATTCAGAGAGCTATGAATCACGGTAGTGAAAGGATAAGGCTTTTGCACATTGCTTACCCATTGTGCATCACCACAGTTGGTTTGGCAACGATTCCAATGGTTGCAGTTCAAGTAATATATCGACGCTACTGCTGACCTGGCTTGTCAATCATCGGATCAATAGATGAGAAAAGCAGAGAATAGCACAGTTTTTCCTGTAGCCAGAGCGATTTCCTATCAGAAGCAAGCCGCCAGAACCGGATATAAACGATGGCCTTTTCAGAGACCTCCTATAGAAAATGGTCTACTAAATATTGTGTCCCGTTTTCTATGGAAGCAAAACCAAAGCAATATCGAAACGACTGCAATGTTCGCCGATCATTCTATACACACAGTAGCACTCGCATGAACAGACTAAATGAAAATAAAGCGAGCTACAAATAATACACACTACAGATCTATATAACGTTAGAAAAGTTGAAGCGGTGGTGTATAAAAAAAAAAGTGTTTACCAATTCAAGAGTGGGAGGCGAGAGAGAGAGAGAGAAAGAGGGAGATACAGAAAGAGGGAGAGAAAGGGAAGTTGTTGGATGATAGTGGAGTAGAGAAAGGAAATCAGAAGAGAATTGAAGAGGAGGAGTGGGAAGAGAAAAAAGAAAGCGAATGAAATATTTTCATTCACACGCGAATAGCTTTTATTCAGATATCTTTATTTCGCATAGGTGAAAATAATGATGATAATAATGATGATGATCCTCATTCATCTCTCTCTTTATCCTCATCATCATAATCATCATCATCATCACCAATATCAACATCACTATCACAATCAACAGTGTTATTATTATCGTTACCTAGTTGGAGGTGTTATTATCATTTTTACTTGAAGTGTTTGGTTACTCTACGCTTTGAGTTCAAATCTTTCCAAAGTGTATATATACTTCGTAGGAAAGTTTGTAGACTACATTTTTACCTCCAAGTTATATGACCTTTTTCCTCAGTTGCAAATCATTATTATCAGACAGTAAAAGTAATTACTTTAATCATTTACCTTTTCTCTACTAATTAAATAACTTCTCATTAATTCTGAATAAACAATGGTCTTAACAATAGTATTCAGGTACAAAATTTGTATATAACTTGGCAATAGTTGCACCAATATTTTGTGGGTGTACTAAGGCGGCAATCTGACAAAAACTTTAACTTGCCAGGTAAATTGCTTAGCGGCATTTCGTCTGTCCTTACCTTCTAAGTTCAAATTCTGCCGAGGTCGACTTTGCCTTTCATACCATGGGAGTCGATTAAATAAGTACCAGTTGATCACTTATATAGATATAATCGACTTATCTCTTCCCTCGAAATTGATATCCTTATGCCAGAAAGCGGTTAGCTAGCAGAAACGTTAGCACGCAGGGCGAAATGCGTAGACGTATTTCGTCTGCCGTTACGTTCCGAGTCCAAATTCCGCCGAGGTCGACTTTGCCTCTCATCCTTTCGGGGTCGATAAATAAAGTACCAGTTACGCACTGGGGTCGATGTAATCGACTTAATCCGTTTGTCTGTCCTTGTTTGTCCCCTCTGTGTTTAGCCCCTTGTGGGTAGTAAAGAAGTAGAAATTGATATCCTTGTGCCAAAATTTGAAGCCAATATTTTGTGTATGTACAGGTTATGCTCAGCAATTTAATTTGTGTGACATATACTTACAGGGCAAGTGTTTGAAGCTGATATGTTAATCCTAATTGAGAGTTACAAAGGGCCATTATTACAATTAGAATTATTTAGACTTTCATTAACAACCCACTATTCCAATATTTTTAGCCATATGTTTAATTTACATCGTCATTATTATCATCGACACCACCAAACATGAATATCATATAAAATGTGATATTCAAATTCGGTGGTACAAATAAATTTTACATAAAAAGATTTTATTTGCCCGGTCGTTAAGAATGATGAGAGGTTTGTTGTTTCAGTAAAGAGAAACTGAGGAGGGAATATGGTATGAACTCTTGAAGGGGCACTGACTTGGTACATCGAACCATTACGTGGCGTATGCGCAAATTTAAAACTCGTATTTGTGCCTCCACTATCGCATTCATATTCCGTTGCATGTACCAGACTACTGCCGTTGCTCTTCTTCCGACACCATGCTTCCACGCTATTGCTCATCCCCTTACATAACTACACTGGATAATCTCGACCGATACGGTATGTTACACGCAGCATAGTAAGTACGCCATTTTCTAAACGCGTTCACGACATTACCACTGCGTTGATGTTCAATTGCAGGGAATTATTGATTAGCCGGTTGGACCACATCTTTGGACCCCAATGTCCAAAAGGGCATGAAATCACTGACAAAAATAAATATTTCAATCTTGGATCTTTTCGGTTTGAACGGCAGTTTTTTCTAGCGGTGTCATATGAAATTGTCACCCATAAGTATGACCTTAGTATCGATCTATTGCATTTCAATCTATTTTAGGGTTAGGGTTATAGTTAGGGTTGGTTAGGGTTAGGGGTGGGGGGAAGGGTATCTTTTTTTCTTCAGAAATGTAAATAAACCCAATCTGTTTCTTAAACGAGGGACATATTCTTACGGCACAGAATGTTTTCACCTCAATAGACGTCATTGATTGGTTGAAATTGCAGAAATTGAAGAAAAAAACAACAACAAATATCTTACAAACTATAGAATTTTCTCAATAAAGCCAAGAGAAAAAGATGTTTTATTAACACATTCTACCAGTATACGAAGTTTAAAAGTGTTTAGTTACGTGGAAATTATTTTAAAAAACTGCCGTTCAAACCGAAAACATCCTCAATCTTTATTATTAGGAAATTATCAAAGGAAAATGAATGAGAAGACTAATTTTTGGATATGCATTAAACTTGTAGATTTTCAGCTTCGTACTTTGTCTTGCAACAGCTAGAGCATATATCAGAGAAATACGCAATGAGTAATTGTTGATACGAACGCATGGAGCAGTTTGAAAATAATATGAGTCTAACTCATATTGATAAAACTTTTACCAGGAAACGCGTTGAATGTTCATTGCTTTCGGAATTAAAAATTCTTGAGGCCCAATTAAGTGTCTCTTAATAGCTTTAGTTTTCCTTCAATATTTTTTTCAAATTCCTTATTTTTCTCTTTCTCTCTTCCCCCTCTCCTTTATCACAGTCGCAATCTCTCTTTTTTTCGTTCTCTCTCTCTCTCTCTCTCTCTCTCTCTCTCTCTATCTATCTATCTATCTATCTCCTTCTCTCCGGATAACAGGCGCTGGTTTCAGTCCTTATTGTGAAAGCAAGATGTTAAAGGCCTTTGAGGTTTCGGCAGACGTGATGATGGTGACGACAACGACTACGCTGTTGATGATGATGTTGATGATGATGGTGCATTTACTGACAGAGTGTATTAAATAAGCTAAAAAGAACTGAAACGTGGTTCTAGTCGTGTTTGTTTCTGCTTCGTACAGCAAGCTCTATTGACCCACTGACACTGAGTATGTGCTTATTAACGTTTAAACGGCGAACACCGTCAACTGATGTTTCAGAATTTTATATGAATACTGCCAGTATGAAACGAAATTGAATATTTTACGGCACTTTCGATAGTGGGATTGCAAATTTTATTGTGCGAGAGACTAACAATTATTATAATTTTTGTTCTTATTTAAAGTGAAAATAGGTAAAAAAAAAACAATTATCCTTAAGAAAAAGAAATATTTTAATTTTTTTGTATTTTGTCCGTTTGATATGCATTCATGCAAACCTTTACTCACCGCTTAAGAATTAAATGTACGTATGTGAACTTACTCACATATGTACATACACACGTTGTCTCAGTTCCTTACTTATTCTGTTCTATTTTATACTTTCTGCCAACGAATGTACTGATATGCAAATAAGTAAAACCGGTGTCTGCAACTGTGTGTACAGTGTTATATATACATATATAGAGAGAGGGAGAGAGAGAAAGAGACCAAAGTGTACGTACACCGCTATATATATATATAATATATATATATAATATATATATATAATATATATATATATATATATATATACATAATAGAAAATGGGACAAGAACGTAAAACATCCGGACAGTTAGGTGATACAAAAATGAGACAACAAAACATCAATGACCCGTCCTTGTTTTCTTTGTAAAGGCAAAGTCGACCTCGGCGGAATTTGAACTCAGAGGGTAAAGACAGATGAAATACCTATTTCTTTACTACCCACAAGGGAGACAAACACAGAGGAGACAAACAAGGACAGACAGACGGA
>NC_042998.1:185196739-185216739 GCF_006345805.1 Octopus sinensis
CACATATACACAAGTCAATACACACACATACACACACACATACATATCTACATACATACATACATACATACATACATACACGTACGTACGTACATACATACATACATACACGTACGTACGTACATACATATCTACATACATACATACATACACGTACGTACGTACATACATACACTACATACCGTACGTACGTACATACAATACATACATACATACATCATACATACATACATACACGTACGTACGTACATACATAATCCTACATACATACATACATACATACTACATACATACATACATACACGTACGTACATACTAACATACATACACATACATACATACACTTACATACATACATACATACATACATACAACATACATACATACTACGTACGTACATACATACATACATCATACATACATACATACACGTACATACATACATACATACATACATACATACATACTACATACATACATACGTACATACATCATACTACATACATAATACTACATAATACATACGTACTACATACATACATAATACCTACATACATACTACATACTACGTACGTACATACACATACATACATACATACATACATCACGTACATACATACATACATACTACATACATACACATACATGCATACATATACATAATACATACATACATACATACTACATACTACATAATACATACATACACGTACATACATACATACATCATAATATATCATACATACATACATACAATACATACATACACACATACATACATACATTACATACATACATACATACATACATACTACTACATACATACATACATACATACATACGTATGTATGCAACGTATACATATAGACACATGAAGACCCAAACACATTAAGACGCAATTTCGAATACGCACGCCGTACACAATCTTACATATACTCATCAACAGCATGCATACAATCACTCAAACTCGAACACAAATACAGACACACAAACATTCACACACACACACACACACACACACACACACACATGCACACATATACACACATATATATATAAACACGCGTGCATTCATACGTACATTCTTGCATGTCAAAACCACATAAGCAAACTTAGATATGCACTCACACACACACACACACATACACACACATTATCACGCGTATGCACATACACACATACGTGCGCACACATACACACACACACAAATAAAATGTCAAACTAATGGGAGGAAAGAATAGTTTCTAAGATTAATTAAATCTGTAGAAGCAATCATTTTTATTTCGCCTACCATCACCACCACCATCACCAGCAGTACACATATTGCCACCTTTACTACCACCACCACCACCGCCGCCGCCGCCAGCACTAACAACACCACCATCGCCATTATCACTACATTCATCGCCACCACCAACAGCACTACAACCAATACAATCATTACCACCACTACCTTTATACTTACCGTGCCCACCCCCGTCAACACCACCACCAACAACAACAACACTTATTTCCAACACTGTCACCACCATACTTAATTACCACTACCACCACCATCACACTTATTGACATCACCACTACACTTATTACCGCCACCAACACTACACTTATTTCTGACACTAACACCACCAACAATACACTTATTACTACCATCTCTAACACACTTATAGTTACTACCATCACTATACTCATAATCATCAACACTGCCACTTATTATCACTGCAACCACCACTACACTTATTACTACAATCCTTACTATTACACTCATTACCTTCACTACTACATTCATTACTACCGTCCTTCCTATTACACTTATTACCACCACCACTACATGTACTACTACCATCCTTACTATTACACTTGCACCTCCACTACTACGATTATTACTATAATTCGTACTATTACACTCATTACCATCACCACTACACTTATTACTACAATCCTTACTATTACACTTATTACCTTCACCTTTACAATTATTACTACCGTCCTTATTATTACACTTATTACCATCATCACCACACTTATTACAATCCTTACAATTACACTCATTACCATCACCACTACACTTATTACTACAATCCTTACTATTACACTTATTACCTTCACCTTTACAATTATTACTACCGTCCTTATTATTACACTTATTACCATCATCACCACACTTATTACAATCCTTACAATTACACTCATTACCATCACCACTAGATTTATTACTACAATCCTTATTATTACACTTATTACCTTCACTATTACAATTATTACTACCGTCCTTATTATTACGCTTATTACTGTCACTACCACACTTATTACTACAATCCTTACAATTACACTCATTACCCTCACCACCACACTTATTACCACAATCCTTACTATTACACTTATTACCTTCACCATTACAATTATTACTACCGTCCTTATTATTACACTCATTACCATCACCACTACATTTATTACTACAATCCTTACTATTACATTTATTTCCTTCACCATTACACTTATTACTACAATCCTTACTATTACCGTCACCACTACACATTGCTACAATCCTTACTATTGCACTTATTACTACTAATAACACTTATTATCTTCACCACTACACTTTTTACTACAATCTTTACTGTTACACTTATTACCACTACGCTACACTTATTACTACTGTCCTTACTATTACACTTATTACCCTCCCTACTATGCCAATTAGAACAATCCTTACTATTATACTTATCACCACCACCACCACCACTACAGTTATTTCCACCACCACCAACGCTGTGCTTAACCGTCACTACCTTTGAAACTATCACTATCATCATTATCATTATCATCCCATGACGACAATTACCACCATTGCTACCATTGCTACTATCAGCACTACTACCACCACTATTATTACCACCAGCATCACCACTGACGAAGCCTCTATGTGATTGCTTCACCTATTAGAAATAGCAATTAAATTTCTCTTAAATCACGCCCGACAAGGAATGATAATGGTGGTGGTGGTGGTGGTGGTGGTGGCGGTGGTTGGATCGTAGTGATGGTGGTGGTGGTGGTAGTGGTGGTGGTGGTGGTGGTGGTGGTATCGGTCGTTGTGGTAGTGGTGGTAAGGATGGGACACAGACAATTTAGTTCTATATCTAAAATAAAGACGAGATGGTCGTGGTTGGTAAGCCTCTGATCATAAGTCTACTCACAGCAGCAGTAACAATATCACCAGCCAGATTAACCCATTAACTGCCAAATTCTTTTATTCATAACTAGCAGTATCGCCCGGCGTTGCTCGGATTTGTAAGGGAAATAACTATATAAGCATTTTTAGAGAGTTATAGCCAAAAAAATAGCAAAAAATGCATTAAAAATGGAAAAAATATGATGGTAAATTTTTTTTTAAATCGTTGACTCATCGTAGACATTTTTAGAGAGTTACTTCCCTTATATAATAGCGAAAAAATGCATTAAAATGGAAAAAAAACGATGGTAAATTTTTTTTTAAATCGTAGACTCATGTAGACGCTTTCTTAGCCATTCTGTTTTGGTGTCTTCAAGCCATGAAGTCGTTGTTCTAAAAGAACGCTGGTCTCCTTGACAACGCATTACGACGTTGATTTCCTTACACTCCCTTCCCCACAGGTGCAGGTGTGAGCGTGGACGCCAACTCCGCCGCCATCGACACACGAAAAATTATGCATTAAAATGGAATAAAAAAATGTTAAATTATTTTTAAAATCGTAGACTCATCGTAGACGCGCGCTAATACTCAGACGGGCTCGATATGAATCACGACTATAAGCTACCCGAATTTGGTTAAACTGCACCGCAAAATGTGGGAGTAGTTAGGAATCTAAATCGAAGGGCACAGACACTCACACAACTACAGTTTTATATATATAGATATACATAGCGCAGTAGTGGTGAGATGTGACAGCAAAGAAAAGCATACATTCACCCTCTGCATGGAATTAGACTCGGAAAGTTCATGAGGAACCCATTGACCCAATTTGCTGACTTTTCCGATAGCACACAGGTCTCAATGAATGGTTGAATGACCAAATCCAAGCTTCTCTGCTAGTTCCTCAACAGTTACGATGAGATTTTGTTCCACCGGGGTTTTCAGGATGTCCTTGTCGAGTTCTACAGATCTTTCAGGATGAGGCTCGTCTTCTAGGCTGTAGTTTATAGCTCGGAATTTCTGGAACCACCATTGACACTGCCTTACGCTTATTGTCCATATACTGCATTAATATTTCTTGTACTTTCCGTTGCGTTGTTGTCTTTATTGAACTCATAAAGCAAAATATGCCAAATATGCTCCTTTGTTACTTCCAACATAGCTTTGAAAAAAAATAGCTGTTAAAATCGAAATGCACTCTTCAAAACTTGCACTATGAATAAGGACAAGATAAAATTACTACCTGCTTTTATAGCAAGTTAATATAAGTAGTTTATCCCATTCCCCTCTGACTTTTAGTTCAAGCTGTTGAAAAAACCGCATTATTATATATATATACATACATACATACATACATACATACATATACACACACACTCTCTCTCTCACACACATGCACACATTTATATTCTGTTATTCTTTTATATGTTTCAGCCTTGAGGTTGTGGCCATGCTGGATCATGTGTGTGTGTGTGTGTGTGTGTGTGTCTATCTGTCTGTCTGTCTGTATGTATATATGTATATGTATGTGTGTGAACAATAATATTTTCAACAGATGTGTTGCAAATGTATCTGATTGTTCTCAAGCTTCAATACTGTGTGTGTGTATGTGTGTGTGTGTGTATGTATGTATGTATATGTATTTATGTATATATATGTATGTATGTATGTATTGTATGTAGTGTGGTGTGTATGTATGTGTGTGTGTATGTATGTATGTATATGTATGTATGTATATATGTATGTATGTATGTGTGTATGTATGTATGTGTGTGTGTATGTATGTATGTGTGTGTATGTGTGTGTGTGTATGTATGTATGTATGTATATGTATGTATGTATGTATGTATGTATGAGTGTATGTTTACTTATTACTAACAGAAGCCACTACGGTTATTTAATGTAAAGTCTTCCTCAAATCACTCTGTCTCGCTATTTACTCTCTTCCAAGAACATTTTCACTCACTCTTATGTAGCTTCCCATACATTTTACTCATGTATCTATCAGCGTGATAGACAGAAACAAATATTACATCTAGTTTCACTTTATTCGTTACACAGTGTGTGTGTGCGTTTGCGTGTGCTGTAAACCAGACTAAGAAAAGCATTTGACATACACACCAGAATGTGAGTTTTCTGTAAATTTTGCTTAATTGGAGTTTAAATTTTAAAAACTGGACCTGGCATGACGCGATGCATTCTACTCTTAAAAATGCTAGGTAAATTGTAATTGAAGAAATCCTATATTGTAGATTTCTATAACTCCCAAAGGGAGGCAGATAAAATCTGCCTTTTATAATAAGAGATTTTTGGCTTTGCCAGGTGTCATAGGAGTTAAAATAATATATAGTATTTAAATTTTCTTCATATGTGAATTATTTTGGAAATTATGATAAATTTCTCGAAAAGTCCCAAATGAGGATCGCTAAAAAAAACCTTATTTATCCTTTTCTAGTCAATTGCAATAATAAACATTTTTGTTTTGTTTTTTTTACTATAGTATCAAATGCAAATGGGGGCTTTGAGGGGTGTCCCGCGTGATCTAGGATGTGGGAGAAGTGTGTCTGCTACGCTGACGATGTCACCGTCATAGTGTCGAGCCGCAAGCATATAGGCCTGACTGGCGATACACTTACAGAATATAAAGCGATGACAGGAGTAAAAATTCACGCAGAAAAGTCAGTGGACTAGCAACTCAGCACCAGGAGAGGCAAGTCCATGCCGTCCAACAGCGTCGTTGGGCGCTAGACAGACGGTCCGGTTATATTGCTCGAGATCTGGTTCCGTCCAGACCTCCAGGTGGAGGAAAAAAGGGGCGCGTTCCACTGGTCAGGCGCTCCATCTGCTGTCAACAACCGCTGAATGGTGGCTTGGGAATGCCGTGGTTGCTGATGCGCAGACATGCGTTCAGGCTACGACATCTCCAGCGTTACCTTGATGGTAAGCAGGTGTGGTCGCTGTTTGTCAGACACACTTTTTCACAGCTCGTCTCTTAGACTGAGCTGCAATCCTGGATTAGGCCTAGACCGAAGATGGACGCTTGGCACCTCGAGTACCATCAAGCGCTCACAGCCCTCCGCTAGGTGGGCAATGTGGTCGGTGGTAGTTCCACTCTAGCATTCTATAGAGGGTTAGTGGAGAGAAAGTGCGACGACCTTCTCGGGGAAACTCTGGACGTCGACGAAGATCAACTGACTGGTTTGTTGCGGTGGACTTTCGGGCCGGGGCCTATGGATAACTTCCAGAAATCCTTTGCGTGGCAGTATTACCGCGGGGCACTACCAGTTCGTGATAAACTTCACAGGTACAGAAATGCCGTCAGCCATGTCTGCCCAAGGTGCGCGCAGAGTGACGAAACCGTTCTGCACGGCCTCGTCCACGCCCTCGTCCAATGCTAACATGTGGGTTTATGTCGGGCACCTGCTGTCGAGTGTACGACGGATCCGGCTATCAGCTGAAATCATAGTGAAAATTTCCCCGCCGTCCTCCTTTGGCCGAGAGGGGCGGGCAGTTTTTATTTGCCTCCCCTACTGGGAGTTTTACGTTGTTTAATCTTAACTGAAAACCCTTTGTATCGTCCGGTTTTTGTCTCTTAATGTTTTTGTATGTCCTTTAATGTTATTTTATGTAAGCCCTGTGGCTAATAAAAGAATAGATTATTTCTAATGACTGTTTTGAAGAATGGTCAGTGTGAAAGGATCAATTCTGAGTATACACCTGTAAAGATAAAAGAAGGGTTCTTGCCCTGTTCATCAGGCACCCGTGGCTTTTGCGGGTTTTTCCACGAGTAACCTTTAAAGCACCTCCCCCTATTGGGAGTTTTATTTTGTTTCATTTTTCATTGTTTTTTATTGTTTGCATACGGAGTACCGTTTGTATCGTCTTGTGTTGTCTTTTATCTTGTTGCATGTCCTTTTATGTATATTTATATTCGCCCTTGTGGCCAATAAATGAAATTATTTCTAATGATTGAACAAGGCGCAGATCGTGGCGAATATAGTAGAAGCAGTAATGTCTGTCTTCGTGGTGATGATAGCGAAAGGAGGTTACGTTATAGAGGAAGGAAGGGTAATAGTTGGTGATGGTGGTGGTGGTGGTGGTGGTGGTGGTGGTAGTAGTGGTGGTCATAACAATTTTAGAAGGCAAATGTGGTGATGGTGACGATGGTAGTGGTGGAGCTGGTTGTGATGAAGATGGTGATGAAGATGGTGATAGTTATTGATATCTCTGGTAATTTGCGATGATGATGATGAATACGTGTGTTGATAATACAAATAGTAGTAATAGTAGTAGTAGTAGTAGTAGTAGTAGTAGTAGTAGTAGTAGTAGTATCAGCAGTAGCAGTAGTAGTAGTATCAGCAGTAGTAGTAGTAGCAGCAGCAGTAGTAGTAGTAGTAGCAGCAGTAGTAGTAGTAATGGTGGTGGTGGTGGTGGTGGTAAAAAAAAGAGCGGGAGAAGAGGCAAAGAAGAATCGAGAATTATCTAAAACAAAAATAGAAGACGGCCATACAGACAGACATGAAGACAGACACACAGACAAACATCATGTTAAAGGTTAACAAAAGAGTGACACAAATAATAAAGTGGGTGTGAGGTTTCATGTAGTGGAGGTGGTGGTGGTGGTGGAGTCAGCTATACCCGATGTTACCACGTGTCTTTGTGGTATTGCAATGACACTAATGGTGATTTGTTTCTTCCTTGTTGCTATATTAGTGGTTATATTTATTGCTGTTGTTGTTGTTGTTGTTGATGATGATGATGATGATGATGATGATGAAAACTACGATGACTACGATGATGATGATGTTCATACTGTTGTTACAGTTTAACTTGGGAAAAAATATTATGGAAATGAGAAGGGAAAATAAAAGAAGATAAAACATACAAAAAAGCAAAAAAAAAATGGTACAACAGCTGATGATTTCCTTGATCCTATTTCCAGCTTCCAATTAATATTAGGTCTTGTGCCTTACAATCGCTCCAGTAATTTGCATCAGACAGCGGTGTAGAGCAGGAGGTAGTCTTTTTTAACGGATGGACAACGCTTCGCAGTTTCGAATCTGTGTTGAAAGCCACCTCAGCACTTCACTCACACTACCAATGTTCTTAGAAAATGGTATGAAAATCTAAATCTCCGGCCCTCCTACACATACTTGAAGAAGGTATTGTTACACGACTCCAAGACTTGTCAAAAATAAACGCCAAATGTCCTTCAGTGCATCTCGTACCACCTTTAATAAAAGATACAGTCTTGGACATATCGTTTGAAAAAAAATTGGAATGGTAAGAGCTGGAACACTTCTATTATATGTCTGCAAGAGCAGAGTTGAGCAGGAGCGATTGAACAACAGCTAGTATAGTATGGTATGATATCATTTTTGTATCAGTTAAGTTGGTGAGTTAGTAGAATCGTTTGCATATCGGACAGAATGCTTGGCGATATTTCGTTCGGCTTTTAATGCACTGAGTTCAAATTTTGTCAAGGTTAACTTTGCCTTTTACCATTTGGAATCGATAAATAAGTAGTAGCCGAGCACTGAGGTCGATGTAATCGATAAGCTCTCTTTCCTAAATTTGCTGACCTTGTACTAAATTTAGGGAGATTTAGTGTATTAGTTAAGGTGACAAACTGGCAGAAGCGTTTGCGCGTCGGACAAAATGCATAGCGGAATTTCTTCTGGGTCTCCAAGTTCTGACTTCAAATTCTGCTGAGGTCAACTTTGTCTTTCATCCTTTCGGAGTCGATTAAATAAGTACCGGTGAAGAACAGAGATCGATGTAATTGACTTGCCCCTCCTCCTAAAATTGCTGGCCTTGTACCAAAATTTGAAACCATTATAGTGTCAAGTCAAAGACAGTAGAATTCTTAAGGCGTCGAGAAAAATGCGATAAATAAATAGTAGTCGAAGACAGTAGAATTCTTAGAGCGTCGAGAAAAATGCTTTGCAATATTTCTTCCGGTTTTTTACGTTCTAACTTCAAATACCACCGAGGTCAGCTTCGTCTTTCACTCTTGCTGGGCAAAAGAAATAAAGTTCCAGTCAAGTACTGGCTGATGTCGACGATATCGATTAACCTTCTGTTGGTCTTATACCTAATTCAGAAACCATTATTGTGTCAGTCCAAATTTACATTTCTAAAGAACAAAAGGCAAAAGCAAAAGATGCAATTTTTAAAAATTCTATATCCTATCATTCATATTTATCATGTATAACCATTTTCTTCGCATTTCGATTCCAAGTTCTTTTGGATGGTATTTTGGGCACCCCCTCGTACATAGTGAGGTTTGAATTCAGTGGTGTAAACAAATGAAACAAGTTTTACTTGTTTTACAACAGTCAACAGCATACGTGTTGCCTCCACATACGTGCTGTCTTCTTTATCTACTCTCTACTCACTACAGTGGCATTTTCTCTTCGGAGTAAGCTGGTCTCGAACCTATACACACGCACACGGGCTTGTCTCTTATCCTCTCGTAACCTATTTTGTGCCTACCACCCCGCTCGCCACTATGTTCAGTCCTTCCTTCACAAAACCTCAACTCTTTTGAATCCCTTCCAAACAGATGTTTTTTCCGGACTCTATCAGCTTGCAGTTGCTCCAGAGGAACGTCAAACTAGTTTTTCCAAGATTTCGAAGGTCGCAGGCAGAGCTCCTAACTCCAGACCAAATCAATAAATGAAAAAAGACTGAAACTAACAATGATATTCATTTACAGTGTGAAGTAGACAGGACCTTAGGGAAAAGACAGAGAAAAGAGACAGTATGTATACGGACCAGAGAACTATTGGTGATTGTTATGATGCAACGAAGGTACTCCTCAATTAACAGGTGGTTCATTTACTTAAAGTACCGAGTTCAAAACCCGCGATGTGCAAGATCAATACACCCCAGTATACTCTTTGAATTCCTGCATCAAAATGAAGTTTTCGTTAGTTCTTCGGTGAGCCAGTGGAATGCAGGACATTATATAGCTTTTTTATTTAAATATATAATACATTAGATGAAGGCATGTGATCCAGAGGTTAAGAATTTTCGCCAAGACATGCAACACAGCAGATGTAGCAAGATGCAAACCGATTATAATTTGGTTAAGTGGCCAAATTTTATCGATTTGGTCATTTAGGACACAGTTCTAATGACATGCCATCACGTATCCAAATACTCCCTAATTGCATGTATAGATAAACCCGACAACAACTCCACACAAAAGAACTCCTTCGCAGCTCCTTATGCAAACATCGAAATCATCCTGTTGTGAAATCAAGTTACATCAGTTACGTTGGGTCTTTCACATACTTCGCTTTCATTGTAAATGTTTTTTTTTGAAAATGATTCCATTTCCAGTCTTCCAGAATATTTAGAGAAAAAAAAATAAGACAAAAAGAAAAAATGCTTAGAAAAAAATCAGAATACAAAAAACATACCCAAAGTGTTTCCGATCAATTTGTTGCTGGCACCATATGTCTGCCTTTCCAGATCAGGTTTTGAAACCATATCCTAATAAAACAAATATTATAAGTCATGATTCGTCTAAGACAAATTAAATGAATAAAAAAACAATGGAGATTCCGAATGAAACTCGATCGCTGTCGTCTGCTCCTTAGTTACACACAAATACTTCGATAGAAGTCCTCATTTTTTTCTCTCGTTTTTTTTTTCGACGCAGCCTTAAAGATGTTTTAAGTTTTACTGTTTACACAGTTACCTTCGGATTTTTTTTCTTCTTTCTCTGTTTTCGTCATTTAATATCCCCATCCTTTTTTTTTTTTTTCGTTGACTTTCTCCGATTCAACTTCTCAATGGATTTCATCTTTTTTGCTCATCCTTTCACAAACACGCTCTCATACCCTTCCCTCTCTATTTCTCTTCCTATCTCTCTTTATTTCTTTTCTATTCAGTTTTATATTTATCTTCCCTTTGATTTTTCCCTTCCTTCCCAAGTCTGTCACGATATCTGCAGCATTTTTATCCAACTTATTTCTCCATCTACCTCACCATCAAGCGTACTAACACACATAGAACTGCCAATGTTCTGTATCGACCACTAACATCCTTGTCTTGAGACAATTAAGAAAACTAGCCAATTCTTTTCTTTTCTTTCCTTTTTTTCCCCCACCCCAGTAACACCACAGAACATTCTATAGAAAATAACTCACCTACCTACTCCAGTCATTTTTCTTTCTTAACTAACGCTCAATGTCTGCTGACCCGAAGTGACCAGCAAGTTCTTTATTCTTGTAGTTATTTTTTCACTCAACCTGTTCACATATGTGCCGGAGCGTGTCAAGGACGTCAAAAGCAGAAAGCAATCGAATCAAAACATTTCCGGTAGCGTTCGTGTGATATTTGTCAAGTGGATAAACGACAAAGCTACACAGAATCCGACCACTTCACTGCGATATCGTATTCGATATTCGTTGTAAGATGATCGGCCGTGAAGTTCCGGTGAAAAGAACTGCTGTTTGGTGGCGTTAGTGGTTGATGGAGCTAAACCCGTTTCGTTTCGCTACTACTCTCGTTTGTGCTTTAACAGAAAGGATGACATATGCTCTTCCGATCAGCAACATCGATACGAGTGTATGTTTGTGTAAATACATTCTGCCGCCTTCTGTTTTCTCATAAAATGATAATAACGCATATATATATGTATATAACTCCAGCTTTTATTCATTTTCACCGTCTGTTGCTGGTCTGAAATATTAAAGTTTTTGGCGTTTCCTATTCTGGGGGAAAGACGCTTAATATAAAGTTTTGTATTGATATGAGAAATGAAAACGGGAGTTGATACATACATACATACATGCATACATACATACGTACATACATACAAATATGAATGCATGAATGTATGTATATGTATACACATACATACGCATATATATATATATTAGGGGAAAGAGTACACAAGCATACATACCGATATATATGTGTGTATGTGTGTGTAGAGAGAGAGAGAGAGAAAGAAAGACAGAGAGAATGAAGTTGTGTGTGTGTGTGTGTTGTGTGTGTGTGTGTGTGCGTGCGCACGCGCATGCTTGTGTACGTAAGTTGTTTAGATCTTTTGTTATTTTAAAATGTTGCAATTTTCGATACTCAAACACACACGTATTTATATATATATATATTAATATATATACAGTCATAGATTCATATATACACACGCACATACACACACATATATATATGAGGCGGGATTCTTTCAGTTTCCGTCTCCCAAATTTTCACAAAGCTTTGGTCGGCCCGGGACTGTAATGGAAGACACTTACCCAAGATTCCAAGCAGTGGGACTGAACCACTAACCATGTGAACCATTTGGTTTGGAAGTAAACTTCTTACTAACAGATTTATAGACATATATTTATTTCCGTCATTGGTTTTAGTGGTGTTGATCCTAAAGCCAAATTCTCAAAGTATTCCATGTATATATTGGCTATTATCGGTGATAATGGCAAACCCAAAGCCAAACCCTCTTCTTGTCGATATATATCAGTGTCCATACTGAATTAGGTAGTTTCTACACAGAAGTTCCACATTTCAATCAACTTTCTTATTGGTATACTAGTGCGTTCTTTTAGATGGGTGTATGTCATTAGTTTTTCTTGAATCACCGATAGTTCTTCACAAGTTGGGACTTATCACATCTAGAATCATCATCTGGTTGGATTCAATGGGGGTATCCTTGATGAATTTTGTGAAGTGAGTGGAATTCTTCACGTACGATGTTGACTTTCCTGCTAATGGACTGATTATGTCCACAAGGAAGCGGCTCAGTGGATGACATGCTGAACCTCTACAGCTTACTATAGGTCTTAATGGAATACCATCCTTGTGAATCTCAGGAAGACCGTACATGTGTGGTAGTTTACTGTAGTGTTGAATCAGTTGTCTGTACTTCATTGGTGTAAAGCGATCCTTGTTTTCAATTAAGATCTGTGACAGATTCCTCTCTGTTTTCAGAGTTGGGTCTTTCTTTTCTTCGCTGTAGCTACCATCACTTATAAGACTTGCCAATTTTTCAAAATAGTCAGACTTGTTCATTACCACTGTAGCATTTCCCTTGTCCACTGGAAGTATTATGATGGAATTATCACTCTGTAGTCTAACTTTTCCAAAATTTCGGGCCTTGTGCCTAGAATAGAAAAGAATAAATATTTATTTCAAAGTTTGGCCCCAGGCCAGTAATTTTGGGGCAGTGGGCAAGTCGATTACACGACCTCAGCGTTCAACTGGTACTTATTTTATCGACCGCGAAAAAGATGAAGAGCAAAGTCGGATTTTAAACACAGAACGTGAAGACAGACTAAATTCCACTAAGCATTTTGCCAAGTGTGCAAAATATTCTGCCAGCTCGCTGCCCTGATACCGTTAATAAATATTATTTTTTTTACTCTTTCCAGCTGCTAAAAGTTTTCTTTTTTCTTTCATTGGTCTTTTCCCAGTTTTTGAATGCACTGCGCGCGTGCACGCACACATCTTCACACGCGCGCGCGCACAAATATTCCAATATCACAGCATGATAATAAATGCAGTGAGCTGGCAGAATCGTTAGCACGCCGCGCGAAATGCTTATCGGTATTTCGTCTGCCGTTACGTTCTGAGTTCAAATTCCGACGAGATCGACTTTGCCTTTCATTCTTTTGGAGTCGATAAATTAAGTACCAGTTGCGTACTAGGGCCGGTCTAATCGACTGACCCTCTCCCCCAAAAGTTCGGGTCTTATGCCTTAGAGAAAAAAGAATCGTTAACACACCAGGCAAAATGCTTAGCAACATTTCTTCTATCTTTAAGTTCTGAGTTCAAATGCTGCCGGTATCGACTTTGCCTATCAATGTCGATAAAATAGGTACCAATTGAACACTGGGGTCGATGTAATCGACTCACTCCCTCCTCCGAAATTGCTGAACTTGTGCGAAAATTTGAAATCAATATCACAATATGATAATAATTGTAGAATATACTTTATAGTAAAAGCCAAACTCCGTCTATTCTAGTTGGCCATCCTGTTTAAATTCCCGGTTGAATTTCGAAAATATCTTGAGAAGAAGCATGAAATTCACGGATTCCTATTAACATCCATTTAAAAATACAGGACATTTGTATCAAGAGTAACATAGTCAATAATTCTTTTTCTACTTTTGGCACAAGGCCCGGAATTTTGGGGGAGGGGTAAGTCGATTAGATCGACCCCAATACGTAAATGGTACTTAATTTATCGACCCCGAAAGGATGAAAGGCAAAGTCGACCTCAGCAGAATTTGAACTCAGAAAAGACAGATGAAATACCTATTTCTTTACAACCCACAAGAGGCTAAACACAGAGAGGACAACAAGGCCAGACAAACGGATTAAGTCCAGTGCGTAACTAGTACTTATTTAATCGACCCCGAAAGGATGAAAGGCAAAGTCGACCTCGGTGGAATTTGAACTCAGAACGTAACGGCAGACGAAATACGGCTACGCAATTCGTCCCGCGTGCTAACGGTTCTGCCAGCTTGCCGCCTTAGTAACATAGTCACTAATTTTTGTACCATTAATAATAAACTTGGATGTGGTACTCACAAAATGGAACTAAAAAGAAAATGCGATAACTACGGATAATAGATGGCTATTAAGAGAGAGTGTGTGTAAGAGAGAAAAAAAAAGAAAAACGATAAAAATTGATTTACGCTGCCTCCAACAGAGAAGGAGAGTAAAAGGGAGAAAAGGATGAGAAAACGTTGTTGAGAGAGGGATGAGAAAGCAAAAAAAAAAAAAAAAGAAAAGAAAAAAGATAGACAGCAGGAGGTAAGAACAGGTGCTATTGCCGGCAGTGTGGGGAAAATAAAAGGACAGAAGCTACTGCGGAAAGAGATACAATGAGCAGACAACAGTGCTGTCACGTGACCAGACGGAAAACGCAGGCGACATAGCACATGACCAACGGACAAAAGAAGGAAACAAAAAGTAATTTTATTAATATCATAGTCGTTAATTTTATTAATATCATGGCCGTTAATTTGATTTTAATGTTAATGATATATTAAATAGATTTGAATATAAAATATATTGGGAATGAAGAAAACTACTGTTGCTTCATTGTTGACTGGGCTGCGTAATAATTCCCTAAATCCCTAAATTTAATTCACTATAATTATTGATATTTATTTTACTTGTCACAAAGACTTGTTTGTTAAGGAAAATATAAAGTTTGACATTTATGACTTTCATAATGTCATTTGCATCACTTATAAACAAATATTATTAACAAATATTATTTTAGATTGATTAAAAGTTGGCTACAAAGATGTAGGAAAAGGGTATAGTTAATTGATTGAAATCAATGCATATTTGATATATATTCTATTGACCCTTGATGTCAGTGGAAGGCAAGGCCCACCTCACTCAAATTCGATCTCAGAATATGGGGAGACAAAACTTAATTCTATATTTTCCGCCAGTCCATCTTCACAAAGTCAGAAATTTGTAGAAGAGTAGTAGAGTCGATTTAATTTACTTCAGTATGTATCCGATACGTTTTAATTGAACATGAAGGGATGAAAGGTAAAATTTATTCCGGAAAGGATTGAACTCGAAAGACAAGGGACCAAACTAAATACCACAAGGTACCCTCCCACTGTCCCATTTCCACCAGCTTCCACCAGCTTATAGCTCCTTCAAATCTATGATACAAAATCAGAAACTCTTGGCCGAGTTCGGATCAGAATTGATAAAATCGATTCCAGTATTTCACTATTTCTAATCCAAAGATAAACAACTTATAAAAGTTAGTTTATAACCTTTCTGCGGATCTTTTCGGTTTGAACGGCAGTTTTTTTCTAGCGGTGTCATATGAAATTGTCACCCATAATTATGTCCCTAGTATCGATCTATTGCATTTCAATCTGTTTTAGGGTTAGGGTTAGTTAGGGTTAGGGTTAGGGGTGGGGAGAAGGGTATCTTTTTTCTTCAGAAATGTAAATAAGCTCAATCTGTTTCTTAAACGAGGGATATATTCATACGCCACAGAATGTTTTCACCTCAAATAGACGTCATTGATTGGTTGAAATTGCAGAAATTGAAGAAAAATAACAACAAATATCTTACAAACTATAGAATTTTCTCAATAAAGCCAAGAGAAAAAGATGTTTTATAAACACATTCTACCAGTATACGAAGTTTAAAAGTGTTTAGTTACGTGGAAATTATTTTAAAAAACTGCCGTTCAAACCGAAAAGATCCCTTTTTGCATTATGTAGCCACAGACCTCAAATTTACAGGCGTTTGATACAATCATTTAAATTGACTCCAGAACCTGAGTGTTACGTATTTCATCACCGCCTGAAAAACGAAAGACGAATTCAAATTCGATGTCATTCACATAGAGAACATAAAGGGAAATAACTAAATATAAAAGAAGCATTGCCGTTTTTGCCAATCCCCTGTCCTTCCTAAACCAAATATTAGCGCTTAAAATATAATACAATCAAAACAATTCGAAACAATTTGCTTTCCAAATATTCAATATTAACTTTACCCAAACAAACCGTTGCACTACAATAGTCAAGTTAACACCATTTTGGAATTAATATCGTGCAACTGTGAAACACCATCACAAAAAAAAAAAAGAAGAAAAGAAAAATTAGAAGCTATTAATAACGTTATTCAGTTCCTTCAGCTCAATAAAGAAAATCGAAAAAAGAAATATATGTAATAACTTGAAGTATTTGGCTGTTCGATGAAGGAGCTGTTCAAAATTTAGTCTCGAATTAATCTCATGACATAACTTCTCAGTTTTTATACTAAAATGTAAATGTAGTTTTACTCACTTAACAAGCAATGGTAGGAATACTTGTATATCTATCGGATATTTTCGGTTTGACCGGCAGTTTTTTCTAGCGGTGTCATATGAAATTGTCACCCATAATTATGACCCTAGTATCGATCTATTGCATTTCAATCTGTTTTAGGGTTAGTGTTAGAGTTAGGGTTAGTTAGGGTTAGGGTTAGGGCTAGGGGTGGGGGAAGGGTATCTTTTTTTCTTCACAAATGTAAATAAACCCAATCTGTTTCTTAAACGAGGGAATATTAATACGACACAGAATGTTTTCACCTCAATAGACGTCATTGATTGGTTGAAATTACAGAAACTGAAGAAAAAAACCCAAATATCTTAGAAACTATAGAATTTTCTCAATAAAGCCAAGAGAAAAAGATGTTTTATAAACACATTCTACCAGTATACAAAGTTTAAAAGTGTTTAGATACGTGGAAATTATTTTTAAAAACTGCCGGTCAAACCGAAAAGATCCTATCTATCTTTCAACAATAACTCCACATCGGTCCGTCAGCCATAATTTTTGCAGGCTCTCCTGGCCTGCTGAACTTAAAAGGTTGATACTCAGTTTCTTAGATTAGTGCCTGAGGCCAAAATATTGTAAACAAGGTGAGAATTTGGAGGGTATAAGACAATGTAGAGATAATGAGAGGAACAGAGACGAATATATCTGAAGAGCTTGGAAGGTGGTGGTACACGGATTGCCAGTTCACAAGAAGCTACTATAGAGAAAATTGTGTCTGTAAGCTAAAGCCTAAATCTAAAGCTAAAGAAATATGCTTTAGCTAAAGCTAAAGCATATTTCAGAATAAGTTCTTCCCCATCCCTTTATCATTCTTGTAGGGGATGCACCAGGAATTCGATGCAACCGAATCTTCGGTGATGAAACTGTGCAAATGCTTAAAAGTGACCTAAATAGTTTGTACTGTTCTTTAGCTAATTGTTTCAGATGCCTATGTAGTTGCCAGAAAACATATTCCCTCGGCCCTTCAACCCTTCATCCATCGAAGATGCGATAGCTGGAAGAAGAAGAGGAGGCGCTGCACCAGCACGCGGCTAATACTCGTTGTCAGTTAAGTACACCGGAACAACGTGAGGGGATATAATCGTTAGAGGGGGCCAACAGTGGGTTCATAAGAGAAGCAGACAAAATGTCATGCAATATTAAGTGATATTCCTTTACTTGTGATGTTTACTTTGCCTGGATCTTTTCGGTTTGAACGGCAGTTTTTAAAAATAATTTCCACGTAACTAAACACTTTTAAACTTCGTATACTGGTAGAATGTGTTTATAAAACATCTTTTTTCTCTTGGCTTTATTGAGAAAACTCTATAGTTTGTAAGATATTTGTTGTTTTTCTTCAATTTCTGCAATTTCAATCAATCAATGACGTCTATTGAGGTGAAAGCATTCTGTGGCGTATGAATATGTCCCTCGTTTAAGAAACAGATTGGGTTTATTTACATTTCTGAAGAAAAAAAGATACCCTTCCCCCCACCCCTAACCCTAACCAACCCTAACTAACCCTAACTATAACCCTAACCCTAAAATAGATTGAAATGCAATAGATCGATACTAGGGTCATAAATTATGGGTAACAATTTCATATGACACTGCTAGAAAAAACTGCCGTTCAAACCGAAAAGATCCCTTTGCCTTTCATTCAATATTGGTCCAGTAAGCGAGTTGACTAAATTTAAAATACCCACCACCAAATGTAGTGCATTGTACCTATGTTAGAAATCTGTATAAGTCTATAAATAATGAACTACTTCCTTGAACTAAGAGACAGGTTCAATATTTTGCGGGTAAGGTAAAATAGAATGAATTTAATGACATTTTTTATATTCTTTTATCGATCATTGAGGACTGGAATACTAAGTCGCTTTCGTTGGTACATAAAGTTTGCAGGAAAAGAGGTTTGAATTAAATAGTGTACGTATTGTGGTCTGGTGGTTTATCATTCTAACTCAGACCCTCTCATACTCATTTACTTGTTTCAGTCATTCGACCCCACGACTTATTCTTTGTAAGCCTAGTACTTAGTATATCGGACTCTTTTGTCGAACCGCTAAGTTACGGGGACGTAAACACACCAGCATCGGTTGTCAAGCGATGTTGGGGGGGATAAACACAACACACAAACATACACATATATATATATACATATATACGACGGGCTTCTTTCAGTTTCCGTCTACCAAATCCACTCACAAGGATTTGGTCGACCCGAGACTATAGTAGAAGACACTTGCCCAAGGTGACACGCAGTGGGACTGAACCCGGAACCATGTGGTTCGTAAGCAAGCTACTTACCACTCAACCACTCCTACGCATCTATGTGTATAAATAATTTTAAATTCAGATTAACGTGTAAGGCGGCAAGCTGGTAGAGAGAATCCTTAGCACGGCGGACAAAATGCTTAGTAGCAACTTTTCCAGTATTTACGTTCTGAGTTCAAATTCGCCACAGTCAACTTTGCCTTTCGGGTCGATAAAATAAAGTACCAGTTAAGATCTGAGGCCGATGTAACCGACTTCCCCTCCCCCCCCCCCCCCACCAAAATTGCTGATCTCATGCCAAAATTAGAAAGAATCTTAGATAAACGAGTAGCAGATATGTAAACTACTGTACAACGATAAACGAAAGTGCTTGAGAGATTTGACGCTAGCAGACTTATTCTGGTCGTAATTTATCAGTCTTTACTTTACTTTACTTTACTTACTTGTTTCAGTCATTTGACTGCGGCCATGCTGGAGCACCGCCTTTAGTCGAGCAAATCAACCCCGGGACTTATTCTTTGTAAGCCCAGCACTTATTCTATCGGTCTCTTTTGCCGAACCGCTAAGTGACGGGGACGTAAACACACCAGCATCGGTTGTCAAGCAATGCTAGGGGGACAAACACAGACATACAAACACACACACATATATATATATATATACGACAGGCTTCTTTCAGTTTCCGTCTACCAAATCCACTCACAAGGCATTGGTCGGCCCGGGGCTAT
>NC_042998.1:185221739-185226739 GCF_006345805.1 Octopus sinensis
TATTTCACTATACACTAATGATGTGCAGCTGTCACATCAACACGAGTATTGAGACGGCTATCAGCAGACAAGATGAAGCAATCCTCATATATGTATGTATGTACTCGTACGCGCACTCTCGTGTATGTGTGTGCATGAGTATGTGTAAGTTATGTAGGCTTCATTTTTCGAATTTCTCACCAATAGCGAAAGCGCCAGTTTTTAACCAGGCGACAAGATACCTGCATTGGAATTTAGACGACTCCAAACAGAGAAATCTTGTTATACATATGTTTGTATGTTTGTACGGATGTATCATAACTTTTTTTTCATACTTTCGTTCTTATATTTTTGTAGTTTGTTTGTAACTCTAAGGTACTAGGGTCGATATAATCGATTAATCTCGCCACAAACACCACCCCACACTTCAAAATTGTTGACCTTGTGCCTAAAGCAAAAATCTATCATTATTATGATCATCATCATCATCATCATCATCATCATCATTACTCTTCTGGTAATTAATTTATGTTTTGAAAAAAAGTTGATAATTAAGAATACGTTTTCGCCATAATATGCAAAATAGTATCTTAGTTCCAGTTTGTATGTGATCCAGTGACCCGACGAGATAATCTCATTATTGGAAATGACACTCTCCAACCATGAAATGAAAGAGTAGCCTTCTCTCAAGAACTATATTATTAAAGTTGTTTTGTTGATTATTTCCATAATAACGAACGGAATTTTCAGAGTTGCGTCTTCAGTACATTTTTTTACGACAATTCTATGTAAGATATCTATCCTAATTACGGAATTCAAGATGTGTTCCCTGTGCGGTGGTCAAGTTACCTTAATTTCCATCGCTTATGCAGTGAGGGTGCTTTTCATATTTAGTAAATCAGAGGAAAGGGCACAGTAACTTTGCTGGTCCAATTCCATGACTAAGAGAGAGCGAAAACACTTGATGTTCAACTTAAATAGGTCGGCCCCTGAAGAATAGAAAAAAAATAAGGTGTTAGGAAACAATTTCAAAAGGCTGAAATTCTGTGGTGGAATGATTTGATAATGTGTTTTGAGTACACTCTAGGCGTATGATAAGGCCAGGGGAACGGGTGTGGCTGATGAGCTTGGCTAGAGGGTGTATGCAGCTGATTTCAAGGATAAAACATCTAACCGAAATAAACAAATGTGCATGAGACAGGAGAAAAGGTCTATGGTAGATCTGTCTTCAGCATTTATGCTGGTGGTAGATAAGGAAGATAAGAATTTGGGGACGAGGCGCGTTGTCATGTATTACATAAGTTTAGAGTAATCCCTGTCGACAGAAGAAGAAAGATCGAAAATTTAATGAAAATAACAGCCAAGTCACTGTTAAAGGTTAATAAAATGAATATTCTCAAGTCTAGTCGTCATGATTAGGTTGACATGATTAGAGGGTTGTCAATATTTGGTGATTGTACTCACATAGAGAAGTAGAAAAGGCAAATTTAGGGGAGACATCTTATTGTCTGTACGTACATTGTGATGTTAGAACGGGCAGATCATGTAATGGCTCCATCAACAGAAGTCGATGAGAGAGGTGGGTCTTTTTGGCTGAGGAATATTACGTTGAAAGGTAATCCTACCAAGTTGACGTATATATATTTAGAAAGGAAGTCTTTGACAAGCATTATCTTTTTGTCAAGAATGAACCATATTTGTAATCAAGTGTAGTCCTTGTAGAACTAGTAAAGATTTTATCTACTATCTGACTTGAAATACCATAATGATGTATTGTAGGAAGATATGAATTAAGTTGCAGACAATAAAATTGCTACAGAAACGGTCTTAATTTAGTAAAGTTGCGTAAGAAAGATAAGAAAGATGTTTGTTAGTTTGTCAGTAAGATAGAAATATGAATAGATGAAGAGAGTAACTGCTGTAGATATTTCAGAATATTAAACATATGAAACAAATATGTTTCTGCACCAGTTTAGAAGAATGAAAACAACATGAGATGTGTGCATCGAAGTTACCAGGGATGATGACATACTTGGAGTGTAAGTTGAGTTAGATGTGTTCAGTGTAAGACGAGGAACAATCGAAGAAATCTTGTTGCTTAGAAGAGTTCGGTGCAGCAGATGAATATAGAATAATAACGAATCCAGGTTTTGAACCAGGCTATCCAAATGGCACAGTTCCTGATATTTGGGTGACTGAGTAGAATAATTGGTTATATATTATTTTTGGTTTATGTAGGTGGTTTATTAGTGATATTTATATATGTTATTAGTCTTATTCCCAATTTAATTTTTTTTTTCTAATGGATTAATTATGTATATATTAATTGGGTTTTTTGGGGTTTTTTTATAAATATAATTTCTATATATTATTATTTAGATGTAAGCATAATAGATATGAAGATAATGGAGATTAAATTTGTGAGTTTAGGTATATCTATATTATGGTTAAAGAGTAAAATAGAAAGTTTGTAGAATCGTTAGAGCGTCGAACAAAATACTTAGCGGCATTTGCTTCTGCTATTCCCATTCGAAAACCAAATTTAACTGTAGTTAACTTACTCTGTCATCTACTGAGATCTATAACAGTACCGGGAACTGATGATATCGACTAACCCTCCATCGCCTCAAAACAGCTGGCCTTGGATCTAACTTAGGAACAACTGCTATTCTAAAAGAGTTACGGCCAGGCCTGTATATTTAGATGATGCAAGATCGCCTAACTCTCAATACTCAGTCCCCTATATTATAAAAAGAAGGTATCATAGAATGGTACCGTATAATCTAACTTCTCTCTGAAAGGTGGTGTCTGCCAGCACGGAATCATACATTCCAGCGCGCCACCTTTGCAATAACAATAATAATAAGGAACTCTACAATGGTAGAGTAAGATAAAATGAAGCCGCTTGTGTGATAACAAGACGGGAGAGAAGACCTCGTTAGTGACTTCCTCATTCATCATTAGTGTTGTCACTAAAAGATATCGTAGAATGTATTATAGAAGATATGGTTAGTGTTAAAAAATATAAAAGAGTGTGTGAAAAGCAAAACGAAAAGTTTGGACGGTATAAAGCTTGAAGAGAGAAATGTACGTGGGGCATGACTTTGAAGTCATGTCATACTGGTAGTAATGTGCCTTAGAGGCAATAACAACGAAAAGACATTGAATTACGAACTTTGGAATTGAGATTTACTCTTTACTCTCTTTTACTCTTTTACTTGTTTCAGTCATTTGACTGCGGCCATACTGGAACACCGCCTTTAATCGAGCAACTCGACCCCGGACTTATTCTTTGTAAGCCCAGTACTTATTCTATCGGTCTCTTTTGGCGAACTGCTAAGTGACGGAGACATAAACACACCAGCATCGGTTGTCAAGCAATGCTAGGGGGACAAACACGCACACATATATATACATATATATATATATACGACGGGCTTCTTTCAGTTTCCGTCAACCAAATCCACTCACAAGGCTTTGGTCGGCCCGAGGCTATAGTAGAAGATACTTGCCCAAGGTGCCACGCAGTGGGACTGAACCCGGAACCATGTGACTGGTAAACAAGCTACTTACCACACAGCCACTCCTGCGCCCAGAGAACTTCTTCAGAAGATTGTACTATTAAGAAGAAACAGCTCGGATTCTTGAGAAATTTTTTGCAATGCAAGAAAGGAAGAATATTTTAAAGGACATTTAATCATTTGTTATGGCTCATTTTGGCTTGTAGAAACGATGATACTAACAATTTGTAATATAGATTTAAAACCATACATTTTGTGGAAGTTGTTGATTTTACTTTTACGGATTTCATGGACAGCGAGGTTCACCAATGGAGAAGTTCTTAAGCAGATAAGGCCGAAAATGTCGCTAGAAGCTAGGATCACCAAGCATAGATTGGCATACTCCGGTCATATTATGCGGAGAAAATCCCTGGAGGACATCATGCTCGGAATGGTCAGTGGCAAGAGAGGAAGAGGCCGACCAAGAACCCGCTGGCTTGATACATCAAGAGTGATACCGGAATGGATATAGCCAATCTGAAAGAAGCGGCCCAGGATAGAACTGACTGGAGGACACTGATCCAACGAGTGACCGAGAGTCGACTTCGACTGAGCGGATAGAAAGAGAGAGAGAGAGAGTTGATTTTAAATGATCCCTAGTAATTGAATGGTGTTTGTTTTATCAACACCGGAATGATGAAAGCTGCACTTAACCTAGGCGGGATTTGAACAAAGAACTTAGGGATGTATCTAAACACCGCACCGCCTTTAATCAGTTATTACACCGCCGATTCCGCCATCCACCACCCTTAGAGTTAACAATATATTAAAACAAACAAGCAGCTAAAGTGTGATATTAAAGAATTATAGAAAAATACAAACAAGAGGAGAGAGTTGTAAACATGATTTTATGTTCGCGTCATAAAATTAAGACATATCTAATGATTTGAATCAACTAACACATAATAAAGATAAATGAATAAAACTAAACATAAATGACGAAATGTGTTGAGATTTTTCACTCTCGTATACATAACAGACACACAAACACACACAAACAAACACACACGTATGTATATATGTATATACATACACACACATACATTCATGCATACGTACATTCAGCCACACACACATACGCACAGAGAGAAACGTATGTACGGTGGTCATTAGATGCGTCTTAATCAGAAAGTAAGACAACTTTATACAAATTAAATCATTCCAGGCAATTTCTCTGCTTGTTTAGTTCTGCATGAAAACAACAGTTAAGACAACAATGTCATAACATCTCTATTGAATGGCTTAATTGTCCACCCTTCTACCCACCGCTTGTCTTTCTGTCACCCTTTCTTTTGTATTCCAACAAATATTGCGACCGTTACTTCAGTTTCTGATCCGCCATTTCAGCCGTATATAATATTTTAGCGCACCTTTCCATGGCGTTATTATTGTCGCTATGACAACCGCTGTCATTTTATTACAGTCGCTACGATGAATGTCATCGCCGTTCTTGTACATTCA
>NC_042998.1:185229239-185236739 GCF_006345805.1 Octopus sinensis
AGACGAAAACTGAAAGAATCCCGTCGTATATATGTATATCTATCTATCTATATATATATATATATATATATATATTATATAGAGGGCATTATTACACATAAATGCCACACGCTATATATATATATATATGTGTGTGTGTGTGTGTGTGTGTGTGTGTGTATGTATGTATATATATATATGTGTGTGTGTGTGTGTCTGTGTTTGTTCCCCCAACATCGCTTGACAACCGATGCTGGTGTGTTTACGTCCCCGTAACCTAGCGGTTCGGCAAAAGTGACCAATAGAATAAGTACTAGGCTTACAAAGAATAAGTCCTGGGGTCGATTTGCTCGACTAAATGCGTTGCTCCAGCATGGCCACAGTCAAATGACTGAAACAAGTAAATGAGTAAATGAATTGGGATGGTGGTTCGTAATGATAGTTTTGACAGCGGAGTAGAGGTGATAATAGATATGATGGTGTTTGATGGAAGCGTTGGAGGCGGCGGAGGCGTAAGTGGAGGCGGCAGTAGTGACGGCATCGATGGAGGTAGAGGTGGCGGCAGAGAAGGCAGCAACGGCAGCGGCGGCAGCGGGGGCAGCGGCGACGGCAAAAGCGGCGACGGCGGCGACAGCGGCGACAGCGGCGACAGCGGCGACAGCGGCGACAGCGGCGACAGCGGCGACGGCGACAACAGCGACGGCGGCGGCGGCGACAGCGGCGACAGCGGCGACAGCGGCGACAGCGGCGACAGCGGCGACAGCGGCGACAGCGGCGACGGTGGCGGTGGCGGAGATTGCGGCGACCGCGGTGGCAGAGAAGGCAGCAACGGCAGCGGCGACAGCGGTGACGGCGGCGACAACGGCGACAGCGGCGACAGCGGCGACAGCGGCGACAGCGGCGACAGCGGCGACAGCGGCGACGACGGCTATGGTAGTGGCGATGATCATTTTAGGAATATATTGGACAATATTTATTGTCTCTAGTGAGGTCGATCATTTCCCAAGAGGATATGGTGCGATCTAAGGAAGGTTTGCTGCTATTTCTAGCTGGTCAAGTGACTGCGTAGACGTGGTAATGATGTTTGGTAACGTCGGTAGTACTGGTGGTAGTGATGATGGTGGAGTTGGAGGGTTGAGACGGTGGAAGTTCGGAGTGAGGGTGCTAAAGGCGGGGTAGTAGTAGGTGGTATAATGGTGGTGGTTGGTAAGTTATGTCAGTGGTTGTGGCAATAGGGGTCGTAGTGGTGATTGGTGGAGGTAATGGCTGTGGTGGGGGAAGGCATGTGCATGGAAATAGTTGTGGTGAAAGTGGTGGTGGTGGTGGTGATGGTCGTTGTTGTTGTTATGGTAGTGGTGGTGGTGCTGGTGGTGGTGGTGGTGCTGGTGGTGGCGGTGCTGGTGGTGGTGCTGGTGGTGGTGGTGGTGATGGTTGTTGTGGTGGTGTTGGTTGTAGTGGTGATGGTTGTTGTGGTGGTGTTGGTTGTAGTGGTGATGGTGGTGGTGGTACTGCTGGTGGTGGTTGTGGTGGTGGTGATGGTTGTGGTGGTGGTGATAGTTGTGGTGGTGATGGTGGCGGTGGTGGTGGTGGTGCTTGTGGTTGGGATGGTGGTGGTGGTGGTGGTGGTGGTGGTGGTGGTGGTGGTGGTGGTGGTGGTGGTGGTGGTGGTAGCATCGGTGGACGGTTGTAATAGGGCTGCAGGAGGTGGTAGCGTTAGTCTTGTTGATGCTGTTGTCGTCGTTGTGAGTTCTACATCTGACCTTTCTAAAGATGTTAGTCGTAACCACGTCATTTTTTCCCCCTGCAACTACATTATTTCTCTCTTCGTGTTTGGTGATTTGAAAGAGATTTTTGGCTGTCATTTCTAGTATAGAATGTTGCTCGAAAGCAATTTGAATAACTGTGGGTCAGATAACCGTAGGTAGATGGGGTGGTTGCTGTTGTGTTTCTTAGTGGTGATGACGTCCATGATAGCGGATGGAAGGTAACATGATTGTGGTGGAGCGGATTTTTATGACTACAACACGTGCTGACATGTGGATGAGGGTAGGAGTAATATGTATGTGTGCGTATGTGTATGCATGTGTGCGTGTACCTGTGTGTGTATGTGTCTAAGCGTGTGCGCATATGTGCTTGTGTGTATGTACATATATATGTGTGTGTTGTGTCGAAATTGCGGTGAAATCCATCCGACAGCTGACGAGGAAATTGTACGTTGTTAGTAACCGTTTGTGTTTCGTTTTTGATTTTGTTGTTTATCATTTTTTTTTGTTTTTGTCTATTTTACTTGTGCCTTTGTTTCGTTTCTTTATAAAGACTTTTCTGTATATATGCATTTGTGTGTGAGTGTGGGTGTGTGTATACACACATACATTCTTACATGTGTGCATACTTACATGTGTGCATACTTACATGTGTGTGTGTGATATCTTCGGATAGAACTCGTGTTTTTGGTTATCAGATTGATATGCTTGTCTAACATCACATGACGTTTTCTTCAACATTACTACAATACATTGAAAACCATAAATATGTTTTGCTGATAAGCTAAACCACAGTAAAGAAGCTGATGATGTACAGAAATGGCATTCGAAATTTGTCGTCAAGAATTAGAGTTGTGAATTACGGTCAGTGTTGCTTGTTGATAAGTTTTTGAATATTGTTATTGTGTGTGTTTAACGCACCTTTGTTTTACTGCTTTGCGTCGGTCTTGTTATGGTTTTTCCCTTGTTTGAGGGGGGAAGCGCTTTTGGTATAACATGAATACTGTTGTAAAAGGTTAAGTCATTCTGACGTGGATTCGTCAGAGAGTGAATTGATGGAATTCTTGGAGAACATAGAGGAGGAGCTTTCAAGTGGAAAAAGTATAATCGATGTTGACAACAGAGAAAATCAAAAGTTTTGCGGCCGCGGCCGAAATGCTAGATCTAAAGAAGTTCAAGGACCTGTTGAAAAAGGAAGAGCACGTAACTGAGCTGACCTCTCCAAGCAGAGTTACTCAAGATACATTGAAGAATACAATAATATTTAAAACGTTTATAGTCAAAGAGAAAAAAACAGATGTGGCAACAAGGGTCCAAATCGAAAAGTGCTTGGGACCCAACTGGCTGGAAATTACGCATCTAGCCAAGGGTAACAAATATGCTTCATAGAAGTGCGGTTTCAAACAGAGGAAATGGCCAGGCAAAACTCCGTTACCCCCACCCCCGAAGACGGGTGAAATGATTCTTCTACCATCATGCGAACTTTCAGAGTAAGGATCGAAGAAATCCACTATAAATGGATGTTGCCTGGCTGGCAG
Source organism: Octopus sinensis (assembly GCF_006345805.1). Taxonomy (NCBI): domain Eukaryota; kingdom Metazoa; phylum Mollusca; class Cephalopoda; order Octopoda; family Octopodidae; genus Octopus; species Octopus sinensis. The sequence continues at coordinate 185,232,520 of NC_042998.1, forward strand.
CGGCGATAACATTAGGTTTGGTGGAGAGGATAACAATCCACCAAGCATCAAGAATACCAAAACAAAACTGGTTAGAGCAACGGCTGGAGATGATCTTCCAGGTTGCCTCGGAGGACATAGAAAGTATAGTGGACACATTTTGGTGGGTGACAAGAGATTGAGAGTAGGGGTAGAGAGCAGGAAACCTCGATGCTTCAAGTGCGGCCAGAAAAAACAAATAAGAGTAGATTGCCCTCAACCTCCCGCAAAAGTACCGATGGTACCTCCAGTGGTGAAGGAAACCGCACATCCACCTCATACGGCGACAAATATGGAGACGAAGGAGAAATGTGATGAGGAAGAGATAAAGACACCAGATGAGAAAAAAATTTACCAATGTCCCTAAGAGGAAAAGGAGAAAGAGAAGGAATAACCACTTCACAGATACTAGCCCCCACCCAACCACCATTGACACCAACCCATTTGACACTGACCCAGAACCTGCAAACACGACAGGCTTCTTTCAGTTACCGTCTTCCAAATCCACTCAGAACGCTTTGGTCGCACCGGGGCTACAGAAGAAAACAGTTGCCAAGGTGTTATGTAGTGAGATTGAACCCGAAGTCATCTGGTAGGGAAGAAAGCTTCTGATCACACATCCATGCCTCTGTCTATCCACAGCCATACCTCGTATACGTATGAAATATATGTGTACGATATGCGTATGTGTATCAGATAGCTAAATGCATCGTTCAGACTGATGCAGGCCAGCTTTAATATGCCATTGGATTGCCCATCGAGTGACAGGGAGATCAGTAAATGTCGATGTTAAATATACAATAAATTGTTTCTGAAAGTTTTCAAAATATATGGGATGAGTGTGAAACCTACGAGGATGATTCACCATATTGCCGGCTATTAGAAACGTAGAAGGAATTGTCTGGTTTTTTTTATATGGTTTACGTTCTTTTCACGAAATGCACATTTTCACGACGTGCACTCATTTTGTGCTCCTCATCGTATGTCTCAAAAGTACATATGAGGTCATGCGCGTAATATTATCTATGAAAGTAAGGCGGCAGGATGGCAGAATCGTTAGCACACCGGGCAAAAAGCTTAGCGGCATTTCGTCCGACTTTACGTTCTGGGTTCAAATTCCGCCGAGGTCGACTTTGCCTTTTATCCTTTTGGGGTCAATGAAATAAGTACCAGTTGAACACTGGGGTCGGTGTAATTGACTTGGCTCTCCCCCGAAATTGCTGACTTTGTACCAAAATTTGAAACCAATATTATTTATGAGAGTGTTTATCCATCTAGCCAGGCGACTTGTCCGGATCAATGTAAATCCTCCATGCCAGATGTCCCGATCTTCCATAAGGATTTTCATATTTTCGACTTGATTTCCAGCGTCTTCCACAAGCCGATCGATATCTGTTCTTGTTGGTCTGCCGATACTTGTATGTCAATGCGTGGGATCTCAGAGAAAGAAATCGCTGAATATTTCATCTTTGCTTCTCCAGCAGTGTTCTGCATAACGTGTTTTTCCTTATCTGATTTCCGAAGCGTTTGTAGGAAGACTGCCATATAGTCGCTGACAAGAAGTAAAGAAATACATATAGTTGCTGACAAGAAAGATTGAGAAACGCATGGAGCATTCTCGAGTAATGTACCGTCAGCTTCTTTACAAGTCTCTTGTTTAGTACCCAAGCTAAAGAACCATAGAGAAGTACTGATTGAACGACTATTTGAAGAAACCCGTCTGAGAGTGTAAGTATACATATATCGTTGGATATCATAGTTATGTGCCTGTACACCGTACATATGTGTATTGTCCTCTGTGTGTTTGTGTGTGTGTGTGAGCGCGAGAGTGACATGCTATTATTATTATTATTATTATTATTATTATTATTATTATTATTATTATTATTTGTAATGTATCTTAATGATATTGGTATTATTTGATAACTTGTCCCTTTCGTAGAATCACTCGAGTGTCATAGTCGGGTGCAGCTTCACAAAATGAACGATTGAAAACAGCTGCTGAAAAATGAAACTGAAACTCTTCTTAAGTTTATTGTATTTCATACGCTTAAAATGTTGGTTTCAAATTTTGGAACAAGGCCAGCAATTTCAAGGAGGAGGATAGTCGAAAGGATGAAAGACAAAGTCAGCCTCGGCGGAATCCGATCGCAGAGACGTCTGAAATGCCGTTAAGTATTCTACCTGACCTGCTAAAAATTCTGCAAGCTCGCCGTTTCCATTTGCTTATAAATATTAAGTAGAGAAGGAATTTAGTTTTGACTATATAGTAATTACCAAGAAGTAACATTTAGCTTCGACCTTACACTAAAAAGCATTAAAATTGTATAAAAGTAGGCTTTGTTAGCATTTCACAAAGATCTCATTTTATGTCGAAGAAAATGTATCAAATCTACAAGAGGACTGAATACCATTTCTTTGAATTATGAAAACTTTTAATAAAATCATTTTGTTTTATTTCTCTTATCTTTTATTTTCTACTTAATTCATTCATTGGCCTTGCTAGTGCATCGCCTTCGAGGGTTTAATTGAAAACATGAGCCACAATATTAATTTTTTAAAGTCAAGTACTTATTATGTCGGTTTCTTTTGCTGAACCGCTAAGTTACCGGATCATAAACAAACCAACTCCAGTTGTCAGCACAAACGCGCGCGCGCGTATACGACGGGTTTCTGCACAGTTTCCGTCTACCAAATTCACTTACGTCTATAGTAGATGAAATTCGCTCAAGATGCTGTGCAGTGGGACTGAACTTGTTTAATATATTCATTCAATGTCTTTATAAAACTTTCCTTTGTGCCAATTTCCTCTTTCAAACTCCTACACTTCACCTCATAAACTAATTTTGATATTGGAGTTTAAACATAGCTCTGTCAGATCTGTAATAATTGTAGCGGTACTATTAAATACTTCCAGAAAGTTCAAGGCTGCTAAAAAGATTCTCCGCTGAAATATAATTCAGATTTGGTAAGCAATCGGTAAACCTAGACCGCAATACAATTCCAATGTTGGTTGAAACCATTTCATTTCACTTTCGCCAAGAATGCTCTGGAGAGAGGGCAGGAACACTATACTGCTAATTTTCTCTTCCTATACTTTACAGTGCCTTTGTGTCTAGACAAAAAGAAATCAATATTCTAAAAATATTTTCAAGAAAATAATTTCCTGAAAACATTTTTTTTCTTCTTTCACTAATCTAGACCTGAACGAAGAATACGATGTTTATATTTTAAAACTGGGTAAATGCAGCCACAAAAGACACGCATGACTGTTCCTTCTGTAAACATCTATGTTAGTTAAAATTATGAACCTGCATTTCTTGAATAATCGGTAAAAAGAATGTTTCTTAAAACATATTTGCCGATCATATTTTAAGGATATATCTTGATTTCTGCGCAGGATTTTTTTATATTCTTTTCTTAGTTTAGAAGATTGTCCTAGGAATGCATGCAGAAGTTTATTCTAAGCATACTTTTTATCAATACTCTTTTTAAGATTTCTAACAATGGAAATATTTTCTAGATCTTTTCGGTTTGACCGGCAGTTTTTAACATAATTTCCACGTAACTAAACACTTTTAAACTTCGTATACTGGTAGAATGTGTTTATAAAACATCTTTTTCTCTTGGCTTTATTGAGAAAATTCTATAGTTTGTAAGATATTTGTTGTTGTTTTTTCTTCAATTTCTGCAATTTCAACCAATCAATGACGTCTATTGAGGTGAAAACATTCTGTGCCGTATGAATATGTCCCTCGTTTAAGAAACAGATTGGGTTTATTTACATTTGTGAAGAAAAAAGATACCCTTCCCCCCACCCCTAACCTAACCCTAAAACAGATTGAAATGCAATAGATCGATACTAGGGTTATAATTATGGGTGACAATTTCCTATGACACCGCTAGAAAAAACTGCCGTTAAAACCGAAAAGATCCTATTTTCTTGAAACATTTCTAAAATATCTACTCTTTTAATTGTTCAGTCATTTGACTGTGGCCATGCTGGAGCGCCGCCTTTTTTTTTTAGTCGAGCAACTCGATCCCAGGACTTATTCCTTGTAAGCCTAGTACTTATTCTATCGGTGACTTTTGCCGAACCGTTACGTTATGGGGACGTAAACACACCAGCATCGGTTGTCTAGTGATTTTGGGGGGACAATCACAAACACATAAACACACACACACATACATATATATATATA
>NC_042998.1:185241739-185251739 GCF_006345805.1 Octopus sinensis
TGATGCCAATGGGGACAGTGTTGGTGGTGGTGGTGGTGGTGTTTTAGAAGATGGTTTTGTGTTTTATCTTGAAAGTTCGCAACTGACGGTCATTTCACATAGAAAAAAGAGCAAAGAATGAAGAATATAAAAAGAAGAAAAGAAAGAAAAAGACAAAGGAAATAAGAAGAAAAAAACAAAAAGAAAGGCAATATTACAGAAATTTTGAAAACGCGCAGCCGTCGTTACAGGAACCCCCACATTACCCACAACGTCACATGCCAAACTGCTGTGGCCGTCACAGCAGAGTTCCTCAGCTACCACCATCACAATCTCAACTTCCACCATCACTATCACCACCGTCACTACCACCACCGTCACTACCACCACCATCAGCATCACCGTCATTACCACAATTACCAACAGCAACGCCGTCACGATCACAAATATAACTACCAACATCATCATCATCATAGTCATAACTACTACGATTGATACCACCACCACCACCACCACCACCATCATCATCACGAGCACATTTGTAAGCACCATTACAATCATAACCACCACCGCCGCCGCCGCCGCTATCACCACCAACACCATTAGTACTTCCGTTCCCGACGAGCTGTGCTGTTATTATTATAAATAAATGTCTGTGTCAGCTTGTCTCATAGACATTTATACCGCTAGTAAATGTAGCCCTCGTTAAATTGTTATAGCATTCGATGTGGGTGTGTTTGCACTGATTTTCCATGGCCACACATGTCCGTTTGGTGATGACAGCATATTACCCCGGAATTGCATTCAATATTTACAGGATTCTTCTTTTTTTTTTTGCCAATAGTGAATGTCTTTTACCCTTTATCCACAAATTATAAACAGCGGACGACAAAAACCTTCTTTATAATGAATTCGTACGGAATATTTCATGCATTAACACACTGTTTATTCAAATTTGATTCCCTCTCCACTTTAGCTCCCAGCCGTCGCCTCACAAACTCTTCCTCTTCTCTTTTTTTTTTATCTCTGCTCCTTTCCTTTATGTTTTTATTTATTGTTGTTTTTATGTGCATGGGGTGTATCGTTCAAAGGAATATTCAGAGTGTGAGTATTCTTCAGTGTGAGTATATAAGAGAACGAGAGAGATGAGAGAGTCGGGGAAAGCAGAAGAGAGTGAGATTTACACGGACGGGGCACAGACAGAAAAGTTTAAGAAGTATTCGTACGAATTCACTGCAACAAAAAATGAGGGTGAACGTCTGCTTTCGTACAATCGGACTTTATGTGGGATACTACCAGGCTGTCAATAATATTTATTTCTTTACTACCCACAAGGGGCTAAACACAGAGAGGACAAACAAGGACAGACAAACGGATTAAGTAGATTATATCGACCCCAGTGCGTAACTGGTACTTAATTTATCGACCCCGAAAGGATGAAAGGCAAAGTCGACCTCGGCGGAATTTGAACTCAGAACGTAACGGCAGACGAAATACGGCTACGCATTTCGCCCGGCGTGCTAACGTTTCTGCCAGCTCGCCGGCTGTCACTAATATTATTAATTAAACCAGCAGGGAGCTTTCTCTATGTGGTCACTCAAAATGGTAGCCAGATTTCCCTCGTATCTCATCATACTGTCTTTAAAAAAAGGGAGGACATGTTGGACAATTTAATTCATCTTAGAAAAAAAAGTAGGATGGTACAAGATGGAATGATTTTGATCGTAAGTTTGCTTGATCAAAGCTGACCTGGAGCGAAACAATAACAAGTAAACATTAAATCGATATCATTACGATGTAATAGCTTCACACACCAACAAAAGAGCCCCGACATGATCTCTGGGCGGGCTTGAAATAGCAGCCATATCTCTCTCAAACGATTCCTCACATCTTTTAGAGAAGGTTACATTGGATAATGTGGTCCTAAATGCATTATACCTTGAAAATAAGATGGAGTGGCCATAACTGGATTACTTTCGTCACAAGTTTGTTTCAAACAAAAACAATTGTTTGCACACGTCTTTGTCACACCAACGATTGGGTTACAATAGCTTAAAATATTTATAAACTATTTGCAAATAGTGATGCTTGTGGGGTGCTTCTGTAAATCTATTGAGTCGTTGATGTTTCACTGTTTACTGACTGAAGACAAAATACATTTGAATGGTTTCCCGTTGTTTTCTTGAAGCAGTTTTCAGTAAAACGTAAACTCCACAGTTAAAGCTAAAGAAATATTTGTCAGTGTCAACATGCAGCTTCTAGGTAATGTGGGAAAGAGATTATACCGCTCTCTAATACATGTCAAGCCATCTATTTGGATGTTTGGCCTGCTAGAAATAATAACAAAATTTCCTTCAAACTACACCCTACCGTCTTCTTTATAATGCAGGGGAGTCATTGGGAAAATGTAACGTCGTCCGGGGACAGTTATTTTGAAAAATATAAGATTGTTAGAGTTTTATAAGGATCCGTGATATGGTGGATAACGCCGTAGTGATGAAAATAAACACCTCTATACATTAGTATTGTGCTATAATAAATAGTGAGAATAGCTGAGATAGGAAGTAGCAATCGCCGTAGTAGAAATACAGGGATGATGAAGGGATGTAAAAGTTGTAATAGTAGGAACTGGAGTTAGAAAAGATGAGTTATTCGCTTTAATTGTAAAGAAGGGTATGTAGTAAGAGTAATAGAAAGTGAGAGAGGGAGGTTAATTTTATATGATGTAGCGTGACTAATCAACAATGAGTATTATTAATACTAGCAGTATCGCCCGGCGTTGCTCGGGTTTGTTTCGACCCTTTAGAATTGGAATTTTTGAAAAGTAAAAATTTTGCATTATGTAGCTTGTGAACATTTTTCTGGTTGAAATACACTGAAAAATGGCGACACAGCAGTAAAAAAATCGTATAAAAATAAGGATTTTCATAGAAAAAAAGCACCTTTTTGATGTAAATAATTTTTGGTGTTAACATGGTCCGATTTGAATTTTTTCTTCTTCGGAAGGAAGAGCAAGCCTTCTATCATACTCTTAATTTTGGTCAACTTGCACCGCAGGCTCTCGGAGGAGATAGTGTTAGTTGAAGGCTACCAAACCTGCCATACACAGACAACGACAGCTTTAGAGAGAGATAATATCAAAAATATTAGCTAATAAAACAAGAACTGAGATGTAACTCGAGAAAGATAGAGTACCCACAGCAGTAAGCAGTCGAACGTTAGCGCAAGTGTTCCAGCATTATTGTAATCAATTTATGCTGCTGTTGCTAGTACTGCAGCAGTTTTAATTGTCAATTGATTGTGATTAAAGGTAAAATAAATCGCAACATGATTCGAAATCAGGAATTGTAAAAGCTTCTACATGCATATATAAACATATACACTCTTAGGGCGACGAGCTGACAGAATTGTTAGCACGCAGGGCGAAATGCTTTGCGGTATATCGTCTGCTTGTTACGTTCTGAGTTCAAATTCCGCCGAGGTCGACTTTGCCTTTCATCCTTTCGGGGTTGATAAATTAAGTACCAGTTTCGCACTGGGGTCGATGTAATCGACTTAATCCTTTTGTCTGTCCTTGATTGCCCCTCTATGTTTAGCCCCTTGTGGGTAGTAAAAAAATATATATAAACATACACTCATATACGCACACATTAACACTCAGAAAAAAACCTACACATTCACCGACAAACACACACAAATACACAAACGTAGTAATATTTCATCGGCAAATGGATAGAATGGGAAAGTGTGTACCCAATACTTCCACAGAGGTTACAGCAACAACACTTGATAACCAATAAATATTTACATAAATTATTACAAATCTACAGCGCATTTGTGAGATAATTTGGCATGTCACCTCCCACAATTACTTGCGCCATAAGATTACAGCTAGAACTGAAATTTTTTTTACACCACTGATAACACAAAAATACAAACACTTAAACATGTCCTACTTACAAATTAACAAGTAATATCTATTATTAATTCCATCATTCATTGCTTCTTGAATTATAATCTCTTGTTTCTCCAAAGTGGTACTCTGCATTCACTCATTCACTCAATCGCTAAATGCAATTAATAGTATTGCTCAATAATTATTATAGTAGGGGTCCTCAACAGTGGGGTCTTTAAAGTACTCTGTGGGTTATAGATCCTCTTTGAAAAAAATTCAAATCTAAAGCATTTGAGAGCCATTGAGTAATTATCGTCTTTTAGATAGTCTTTAGTGTCAGGATTTCATTAATTTATGCCTTCCTAAACATTGCCAGCGAGAGGAATAGAGGAGATACGCGGGGATATTTTTATATGTAAGGTTTTATGTATTATATCTGTAGAGTATACATGTGTAAAACATCAAATGTAGGCCATTACAAAATATAGTTTGGTCCCAGTATTATATAATGTTAAATGGGAATAACCTATTCTAAGAATCTCTAATTGTTTACACATATTGGTGTATTTAGTTGTCACGCTAAAGTTTTCTTTCATAATCTTTCGATCATTTAGCGAACCAATCACATCAATTGCTAATATCTAAGGCAAATTTATCTATGATTTAATTTTTCCTTTTATTGCTATTGTATGGGCTCACAATCACAATGGTTAGTTGCAGTAAATACAAGTGTTTCAAATATTTCGAGGAAATTGATTCTAGTTTGTTAAGTATGAAGAGAATAAGGTCAATGCTTTTCCTGACACGGAAACTATCCTCCCGGACGAGCTGATACCGACTTTCAAAAGCTAGTAGAACGTAACCATTAATGAATAAAGTACCCTTCCTAGAAATACAACAAAATGTCAACCGGGAATTTAAGCGCATATATATATATACATAATTAGGGGTCAGCTAATTGCTTCGCCACGCACCGAATTTAGAAAAGGAATTTTAGCTCCTATTTCTAAATTCGGTGCGTGGCGAAGCAATTAGCCGACCCTTAATTATAATTATGTTTATAATTATAGCATGTTTGTATAATTTTACCTAAAACGGTTATTTTAACGTCCCGATCTACTTAGTAAAATTATTAATTATTAATTGATTAATTGATTAATTATCTAATTTGCCCTTTTATTATATATATATGAGTAGCTACTGCAGTATCGTTACTCAGTTGCTCATTTCGCTTTTAAATGAGTAGTCGTAGTGAGTTACAAAAAATATTAATACATCCAAGGAAGAAGAAATCAAGAAAAAGAATACTTCTGAAATATTTCTATATTTCTGTAGGTTTGATAGGGCTAATAAAACGAAACAGTGGCTCACTTTGCAGTCAATTTGTTTTTCAACTCATCGTCCTTCTGTTTTCCCTCTCGTATTTGGTTTCTCTCTCTCTGTCTCTTTCTCTCTCTATCTATCTATCGCTTCCTCTTACCTCTCCTTCTTCAACGGTTCCAAAACAAAGCTATCTCCGTGTTAAGTTGATTCAACATGAAAGATAATGTCAATAGAAGTTAGATATGCTAAGTTAATCAGAAAACCGTAAGTGGTTTAAAGTTAAATACGCTAAATGTCAATGTCAAAGTTAAGTCAATGTCAAAAGGAGTCAAGTGCAAAGACGTGACACTTAAATACCTTCCAGCAAATGTGAACGAAAATTGACAGAAGCCATTGTCTGAAGGTGACAATAAGAGACAGCATTTGAAGGGAGTCTTTTCACGCCATGAAAATAGCGAACACGCAGTGGTTTTTGCTTTGAGAGCAGCATTTCTCTACTACGAGAAATAATGACGACGGTAGCAAGTAGGATAGAATGACGAGATTAAATCTCGGGATCTTTCTTGCTAAGTTGCAACAAAATGTAAAAACTTAACCGATAATATAGCTTTCTTTTTCGTCTCCTGTTATTGACTCTGTGACATGGGTGAGATGCAGTATTCTGCCACTAGACAGAGACGAATAATTCAGTGACATCGTGTATTGAAGCAACTGGAAATTGGTGAGAAGTTTCAAGATTTTACTGTGGAGAGATGATAGTCTTCTGACGTAAGGCAGAATAAAAATAGGACTTGAAAGAAAATGAATAAATTATAGCGAAAAAGTAAAAAAAAAAGCATAGATTTTAAAATATTGGTAAAAAAATTAGGCACAAGGCCAGCGAGTTTTGAGGGAGAAGCTAAGTCGATTAAATCGATCTGAATTTTCAACTGGTATTTATTTTATCGACCCTGAAAGAATGAAAGGCAAAGTCGATCTCGGTGGAATTTGAACAGCAAACATAAAGACGGACGAAACGCTGGTAAGCATTTTATCCGGCAAGCTAACGATTCTGCCAGCTCGCCGCCTTATGATTTTAAAATATTAAAATTAACAAAGAAGTTTTAAATCAAACATTTGAAATCTTTAAATGTATCATTTTCTGTTTGGTTTAAGTACAGATTTCTGACAATCACAACCGACAGCTTAACGTGGAAGGATATAGTTAACTAGCTTGGCCCGTACCGTCAAACATGACGGTTAATTGTAGTATTCTATATATAAAAAGGTATAAAAAGGTGAAAATAAATCAAACAGTGCTTCAACTCTGTGCGTGCGGGCGTGTGTGTGTGCGTGCACGCGAGCATATGTATATATTTAAATGTATGAGTAGCACAGTCTGTAGCGAACACGATTTTCTATACTTTGTCACAGCCCGCTCCCTTCCTTTTTAAGTGTGTCTATTTATAATATATATCTATGTATGTATGTATGTATGTATGTATGTATGTATGTATGTATGTATGTATGTATGTGCAAATGCGCGTCTGTAATTCTATTTTCTATGTATCTTTCTAAATAAACATACACAAACACATATAGACTCACTCAAATTTATAAATATATTTTACACAAACACACACACACACATACACATACACACACATTTACAGTCCTCTCTTTTACACCCACACACATTTACTCATACAGAGTTGAAGCACTGTTTGATTTTTGTTTCACCGTTGACATTTCCCTATCCCACTTCCATCGGTGGATCACCCCTTCCTTTCTCATTGTGACGGAGAAATACACAAGAGTATTATTATAGTAGATTAATATAGTAGAAGATACACGACGATCTCTTTGACACTTCCTCTTACTCATTGCTATTACTGCCTCTCACTCCCTCTCAGTCATAGCTATTACTCTCACTACTTCTCCTTCACTGAATTACTATTTTCTCTCCTCTCCCTTCACCTTTCACTCCTACTGCGTGATTTTGGACATATATATATGTATATGTGTGTTTGTGTGCGCGCGCGTGTGTGTATGTATGTGTACAAGTATATAAAAACACTATGCCCAATATTACATTAGGAGATTAAATCATCAGTTTAAGTTGCAATTTATTTTATTGACTCCCCTACCACCAAAAGGATGAAAAGTAATGTTGACCTTGACAATGATTTGAACTCGATTAAAACACTAAAAGCATTGTTTAAAAGGCGCAGTACTACAAATTTGGTGATAGAACAATATCTATTAAAAGGTACCTATTTTAATAATGTCGATGAGATATGGTCTTAGAACGTAGAAGAATGCAAAAAACATAGTAAGACGTCTTACCCACTACTCTACCGAGTCTGTCAATGCATTGATTTTTAAATCTTATAATTCTGCTTGTCATTACGATACTTAGCCCGTCGGTAACGCTTTCGCGTGATTAGAGAGAGAGAGAAGGAGGAAGAAAAGAAAAGAGAGAGAAAAGAGGAAGGGAGAAAAAGAAAGAGAGAGAAGCTTCTATGACATGAGGTAGAGAGAATGTAATTGTAACGCTTTCAAAATTTACTGTAGCATAATAGTGTTTCATCACTGTCGTATGACGGATAATGTTGGGAATATTTTTACTACAACGAGTCATATCTTAAATGCTTAGGACCAAATTAAGTGATAACTAAATACATATTAACTTCACAAGACATATCTTATTTCACTTAATCGAGGCATTTACTCATAGAGAGAGCTTTGCATTAAATAGAAATTTCAATCTGTGTACCACAGTAAAGCATAAGCGTCATTGAAAGCCTAATTAACTGCGGTATTCGTACTGAGATAGCAACTCAGAGACGTAAATTGTTAAAAACACACAAATATATCAGTAGCAGACGGAAATGGTCCAACAGCGGTGGTGGTGGCATTGCTAAATGCGCAATGACCAATGTCTATACGAAATGAGTTAACGAAAAGAATACATCTCAACTATACCCATGTATAGAAAGTGTACACATATTTACGTTACAATAAACTTCCGGGATATCTATATGCTTTCGCGACCACTAGCTTCTTCAGGTGCCGTAGGAAGATACATTCCTGTGAATCTTTAATATAAATATCAGTCAATCACGAAGGATTGAATATAAAGTGACCAAAACGTACAAGAGAAACGAAGCGAGCACGTTTATATACAACTGAAAAAAATACTGTCTTTCCAAGATGGAGAGAAAATATATATATTCGTCTAATTACGGCACTGTTTCCATCAAAGTTAAAGACATCGTAAAAATTTCAATTGATATTAAAATTTGCATTCAACCACAATGTTCATCTTTGTATATAATTACGAATGTGTGAAACGAATCGAAATGTGCATTGATATCTAGATATATCGTTTGTAATTATTTATTGCTGTATTCATAGACTGAAGTCGTTCATTTGTGAATTTATAAAAATCTGCTATTACAACTGCCAATTAAATGAAATTAAATTTAACCTTACTGTTAAATGAATTAAAAGTTTAATGGTGTATTACATAATTTTCCAAAGACCTTAATGTATATGCATATATATATGTATGTATGCACGTATGTATGTGTGTGTGCGTGTATCTATCTATATAATATATATATATATATATATAGAGAGAGAGAGAGAGAGAGAGAGAGAGATGTATACGTATATATATATATACATATGTATATATTTCTCTTACATATATATATATATATACATATGCACCCTCAACCACACACGCACACACACACACACACCACACCACACCACATATATATATATATATATATATATATATTATATATATATATATATATATATATATATATATATATATATATATATATCCACATATGTGTGTGTGTGGTGTGTGTATGTGTATGAGAGAGAGAGTAAATTTGGCCCGAGGCAATATTTTTTCTGCTTGTAAATAATACCAAGTGGTTATATAGTTAAATAGTTAAACACAAGTGATTGTATACGTATTACGTCACACAACACCTTACTTTTTGAGGCTGGAACTGTCATAAATGCTTTGAATTGCGCTTGTTATTGCACCTAGACGAACTTAAAAGTAGAAAATAACACCCTAAATCTTTTTTCTTGCCACACTTAAAGCTATTTGGTTGCAATCGTCAAACGTGTTTTAGTTACTTTAGAAATAACAAGACAAAACATTTCTTTTCAAATTGCTAGGTCTGTTTCCCATTTCGTATGAGTTAAGTTTCTGCCTGAATTTCGATCTATTAAGTGTATCACTGCAGAAGAACACCTGCATGTTGTGTAAACATACGATAGGTGCCAGCTTAAAGACAATGAATTTGTGAGTTTTCTTTTATTGCACATTCACAGCAGCGTCTGTGATTTTGGCGCAATGCTTTCCGGTGTCTAATTTAACCCATTACCTATCCTATGTTTCACGTGTGATATACAGGACATATTTTCCGGGCATCCAGGCATCATATATGCATTATAGGCGGTGAACTGGTAGAAACGTTAGCACGCCGGGCGAAATTCGTAGCCGTATTTCGTCTGTCGTTACGTTCCGAGTTCAAATTCCGCCGAGGTCGACTTTGCCTTTCATCCTTTCGGGGTCGATAAATTAAGTACCAGTTACGCACTGGGGTCGATGTAGTCGACTTAATCCCTTTGTCTGTCCTTGTTTGTCCCCTCTGTATTTAGCCCCTTGTGGGTAGTAAAGAAATATATATGAATTATATTCCCATTTTTTTGCAACCACCAGAGTAACTTCGGACTTTAGAGAGGAAAGCTCTGTAATACTCAGAACGTATGAAACAAGGGTCAACTAAATTT
>NC_042998.1:185259239-185271739 GCF_006345805.1 Octopus sinensis
TGTAATCGACTTAATCCTTTTGTCTGTCCTTGTTTGTCCCCTCTATGTTTAGCCCCTTGTGGGCAATAAAGAAATAAGATAACTTTTCTACTTTCTCAAATGTGGAGACTATTAGTTGTTTCAACTATGGTGACTGTACAATTTTATTTCCACAACATAATTGTCGCTCATTTAGCCCATCGTCAATGCAGATCCGACGTAGGAAACTTCACTTCATCTCGATATTTGCGGCAGGTGATGTATCAAATTATGAATTAACTGATAAATCTTTATATATAAAAGTCAAGTTGTGTGTCTGTCTCCTACGATTTAGATTGCTAACTACTCCCACATTTTGCGGTGCAGTTTAACCAAAATCGGGTATCCTATAGTCGCGATTCATATCGAGCCCTTCTGGGTATTAGCGCGCGTCCACGATGAGTCTACGATGAGTCTACGATTTAAAAAAAATTTACCATCATTTTTTTCCATTTTAATGCATTTTTTTCGCTGTTATATAAGGGAAGTAACTCTCTAAAAATGTCTACGATGAGTCAATGATTTTTTAAAAAATTTACCATCATTTTTTTCCATTTTTAATGCATTTTTTGCTATTTTTTTTTGCTATAACTCTCTAAAAATGCTTATATAGTTATTTCCCTTACAAACCCGAGCAACGCCGGGCGATACTGCTAGTTTGTAATAAAATTTCAGTAGAAAATATATAATTTGTACTAAACGCTTACTATTTCTTTTTCCCGAGGTCTGTAATATTTTGTAACGCTCTCCAACCAGCTCAGAAGACTTCGATCTGAACTTTAACTATATTAACTTTCTTTTGTAGTTCTTTCCGACCTTCCAGTCTAAAGACTTATTAAAATAAAATTCTATGGATAAATCCACCTCTACCTTCTCCAACTAATGAATTAAAATATCATATATATACATATATATATATATATCTGTATGTATGTATATACACCTGCATGCACACATACAAACATACAAACATACATATATGCATTATATATATATATATTATATATATATATATATATATATAATATATATATATATATATATATATAAGCACGGATATATATATATTATATATATATATATATCCGTGCTTATTGAACAGTATGGGAGAATCTTAAAGAGCTCTAGGCACTTCTATCCTTTCTTCTCTTCGTCGTCTCTTCACACTAAATAATAATTTCTTGCATCAGACACAGACCGCATATTTGTAGGGAAGGTATGTATAACACATTGAACTTTCGTCAGGATACTACTGGCGTGTGGTAAGTAGCTTGCTTACCAACCACATGGTTCCGGGTTCAGTCTCACTGCGTGGCACCTTGGGCAAGTGTCTTCTACTATAGCCTCGGGCCGACCAAGCCTTGTGAGTGGATTTGGTAGACGGAAACTGAAAAGAAGCCCGTCGTATATATGTGTATATATATATATGCGTGTGTGTGTTTGTGTGTCTGTGTTTGTCCCTCTAGCATTGCTTGACAACCGATGCTGGTGTGTTTAAGTCCCCGTCACTTAGCGGTTCGGCAAAAGAGACCGATAGAATAAGTACTGGGCTTACAAAGAATAAGTCCCGGGGTCGAGTTGCTCGACTAAAGGCGGTGCTCCAGCGAGGCCGCAGTCAAATGACTGAGACAAGTAAAAGAGTAAAAGAGTAAAAGAGTAAAGAGTACTTATATTATCGTCCCCTCCTCTCTAAAAGGAATACATGACGAAAATTTGAACTCCGAACGTAAAGGAGCATAACTAGATTCTCCATGACATTTTATCCGGTATCCTACGTATAATGCCATCACGGATTAAATAATTATTTCTAGCATAAACACTAGGCCAGAAATTTGGAGGGAAGAATTTAATCGATAAAATCAGTGCCAGTATATGACTGGTATTTTATTTAATGCCCCATCCCCACCTCGGAAGGATGACAGACAAAATCAGTTTCAGCTGGCTCTTAAGCCAGAATCTCTCTCTATATATATATTTCTTTATTGCCCACAGGGGGCTAAACATAGAGGGGACAAACAAGGACAGACGGAGGGATTAAGTCGATTACATCTACCCCAGTGCTAAACTGGTACTTTATTTATCGACCCCGAAAGGATGAAAGGCAAAGTCGACCTCGGCGGAATTTGAACTCAGAACGTAACGACAGACTTCAAATTCCGCCGAGGTCGACTTTGCTTTTCATCCTTTCGGGGTCGATAAATAAAGTACCAGTTTTGCATTGGGGTCGATGTAATCGACTTAATCCTTCCGTCTGTCCTCTATATATATAAACGGCAAAATGTCTGTGTGCGTGTCCTTTATACAAATTCACAATTTTTCAGTTAGAGGGCTCGCACTTTCTATGGTCATTCAAACCATCCAGGGTGGTGGGCGCACATCCTTTACATTCCCCAGTCATCCCGCAAAGCCATTAAAAAATCAATAGAAGTGACTTTTTTGTGAATTTTCTATCCAAAACCCAATCAAAATGCCTGAAACTTGATACGCCAATTGAATGCCAGCTAGCTGTATGTGATTGGTCGGAGATTTGGACAGTACTCGCGTGTATGTACGCACGCACGCAGCCGTACATGCATGCACTAGCACTATGACCCGGCATTGCCGGATCATAGTTCTAGTGTAAAATAAATAAATACCAAAAAGGCATTTTGAGAGGAAGGTAAGGTAGTCAATACCATTCACCCTAGTACATGGTATAAAAGATGGGCTACAGCAAATATCCTATTCAATACCACAGATTTGCTTGTCAGTTGTTCGACCATAACTAGTTGAGCATGTCCCTTAGTGGCTGACAATATGTGAATCTCTGATCACAAGCAGTAGTGGGGAGCATCGTAGCCATGTGTTGAGAGGAATTCTTTAGGGCTTGTATAATTCACCTCTGGAAACATGGGTGTTTCGTTCAACATCCTTAAACAACCCTTATTCAAGGACCATTTGAGCGAGATAGGCTACTTGACCTGAAGAAACTTCTAACTGGGCCCCTCCTGCAAGGTCATGCGCTTTAATCTTGATATGAAATCATCATGTCGCACACATATGGTTGTGATGCATGTGCTTGGTGTAGCCTTATCAGACGAGTAGTCATAATGGGTATACTGGGCTTCGTATATTTTACCCCCAGTGTCACTTTGATGGCATGCACTCATCTCTCAATCGAAGAAGAAGAAGAAGAGAAGAAGAAGAAGAAGAAGAAGAAGAAGAAGAAGAAGAAGAAGAAGAAGAAGAAGAAGAAGAAGAAGAAGAAGAAGAAGAAGAAGAAGAAGAAGAGTAGAGTCAAAATTAAAAGAAGAGTGCCATTGTTATCCAGTGAACGATATGATAACAATGGCACTCTTCTTTTAATTTTGACTCTATATCTTCTGGAGGTGTTACCTCAATCTTTTATATAATAATAATAATAATAATAATAATAATAATAATAATAATAATAATAATAATAATAATAATAATAATAATAACAACAATAATAATAATAATAATAATAATAATAATAATAATAATAATAATAATAATAATAATAATAATAATAATGGTGAAATGATGAAGGTAATTCAACCTCAATCCAGCTATAAATACCTGGGAATACTTGAGGTGGATGGAATTAAATACAATGACATGAAGGAAAAGACAAAAAGATAGTACCTGCGATGAGTGAGAAAATTATTGGCTTCAAAGCTGAATGCCAGAAACATAATTCCAGCAAAAAAACTCGCACGCAGTCGACGCTGGAATCCTGAAGTGGACAGAGGAGGAGCTAAAGGAGATGAACAGGAAGTCAAGAAAACTCCTAACGATGCGTAGAGCCCATCATCCACGTGCAGACACTGATCGCCTATACATGAGGAGAACAAATGGAGGAAGGGAATTGATAAGCCCAAAGTAAGGAAACATTGCTAGTGACAGTTAGGAACGAGTGAGTATGGAGAGCAGAGAGAGAGAAAAAGGGAATACAAATGAAGAAGTACAAAACGAAAAATGAAGAAGAAATACGCAAGAACGGACTAACACAATCAATTCCATGTAACCAGAACGGAGGTGCTGGGAAAAATCAAGTGGGATTGGCTCAATCCTTTAGATAATGATAATAATAATAATAATAATAATAATAATAATAATAATAATAATAATAATAATAATATATTCACAGACATGACAGAGTTGGAACCTACATACACTGAAAGCTATGCCAACAATATGGAATAACAACAGAAAAAAGATGGTATAGGCACACACCAGAAAAGGTCACGGAAAACGAAAAAGCAACCATACTTTGGGATATGCCGATACACACAGATAGAGAAATTAAGGCCAAAAGGCCAGATATAGTTGTCAAAGATAATGAAGAAAAAAAATGCTTTCTAATTGATGTATCAATACCGGCTGATGACAACGTGTCTCTAAAAGAAATGGAGAAACTCTCAAAATACAAAGACGTGGAAATAGAGGTAACCAGAATGTGGAATCTAAAAACAGAAACAATTCTTATCATAGTAGGTGCATTAGGTATGATAAAAAAATATTCAGACAAATACATAACAAAAACACCAGGACTTACAAACACATATAACATACAGAAAATTGCACTACTAGGCACTGCACACATCCTACGCAGAACACTTTCCATACTAAACATCAGAGCATCACAACAAATCACAGCACATACCCAAGGCACACAGAGCTGCGCTCGGTAGTGTGAGTGAAAGCACGCTATAAAAAAAAAAACTACTGAATAATAATAATAATAATAATAATAATAATAATAATAATAATAATAATAATAATAATAGACCAGATATTGTCATATTGAATTAGAGATACAAATACTGTCAGATTATTAATGTAGCCTTATCAAATGACATGAATGTTTTGAGTAAAGAGGTTGAAAAAATCACCAATTACTCCGAATTGAAAGTGGAAATGGCAAGACTGTATGGAATGCAAGAGGGTAATGTAAAAGTGATACCAGTGGTGATCGGGGAGTTGGGCTCAATCCCATTGAAACTTTAAAACTTCTTAAGGCAACTGGAAATCCCATGCAAGATTGAGGTCTTGCAAAAAAGCAGCCTTACTGGGCACAGCGCACATCTTAAGGAAAGTATTATCTGTCTGGGGTCCTTGTAGTGACTTGATAGATGACTAAAAACGCCGGTGCATTTTTACCTACACTGTGTCACGAAGGAAAATTAATAATAATAATAATAATAATTAATATAATAATAATAATAATAATAATAATAATAATATATAATAATAATAATAATAATAATGATAATAATAATAACAACAATAATAATAATAATAATTTTAACTTTAAAAAAAATTTTTTTAAAAAATGAACGAACTATTGAGTTTAATTTAATGGCCTACCAATGTATACTATGAGTTTCTTTGCCCTAGTCGGGAAGACACTCGGCAAGAAAGGAAGCAATTTGAATGAAAGAAGAAAAAAAAAAAAAAATAATAATATATATAATAATAATAATAATAATAATAATAATAATAATAATAAGAAATAAGAAGAAGAAGAAGAAGAAGAAGAAGAAGAAGAAGAAGAAGAAGAAGAAGAAGAAGAAGAAGAAATAATGATGTTGCTGATGTTACTACAACTACTGGTGCTGCTGCTGCTAATGATGATAAATGCGGCCCCTGTATATGAAGATTAGTGGGTAAAAATAAATAGATAAATATTTTTTTTTTAATGAAAATTTAATAATAATTTAACTTTACTTGAAAAGACAATTTCAAACAGTACACCGAATTGCTTGTCCAATGTTTATTCAGGAATACGAACCTGGAAGGTCACTTAAACGGGACTTGTCCCAAATTAAGCTCCCAAAGTTCACCACCACAACGACCAGAAAATCAAAAATGTAAAAGGACTAAATGGAACCGGGAAGAATATAAAGAAGTAATATATGCTTATTACTTTGCATTAAGTAGGCCAACCCAAGAGAAACACACCGCAAACTCCTACAGAATTTGGAGGAGCCGGAATCCCGCTAGCAGACCAAACCTGGATGAAAACAGATTAGTAAATGTTAGAAGAGATATCTTCAGAAATACCAGACCCACAGATACAGAATTAACCTCTATTAAAAAAGTGGTGGAAAATGACCTAAATATAAGTCAGGAAGGAAATAATGAAGCAGAGGAGAGGAATGTTGGACCACAAGCATTGACTGAAATGGAGAGCATTATCGCTGTGAAAACAACATCCATTCATGAATTTATTTACTCTTTTACTTGTTTCAGTCATTTGACTGCGGCCATGCTGGAGCACCGCCTTTAATCGAGCAACTCGATCCCGGGACTTATTCTTTTGTAAGCCCAGTACTTATTTATCGGTTCTCTTTTGCCGAACCGCTAAGTGACGGGGACGTAAACACACCAGCATCGGTTGTCAAGTAATGCTAGGGGGACAAACACAGACACACAAACACACACATACATATATATATACATATATACGACAGGCTTCTTTCAGTTTCCGTCTACCAAATCCACTCACAAGGCATTGGTCGGCCCGGGGGGCTATAGCAGAAGACACGTGCCCAAGATGCCAACGCAGTGAGACTGAACCCGGGAAACCATGTGGTGGGTTAGCAAGCTACTTACCCACAGCCTTTTTTTAACTATCATATTTTACCTGTGAATTTGCTGTGTGTAATCTGGGAATGCATACAATGAACTCTCTGCCCTAGGTTTACGGAAAAACTGGGCGAGAAAGGGAAGAAAAATTTGAGAAAGAGGAAAAGGGAAAAAATAATAAGGAGGCATAGGTGAGAGAGATATTACAAGGACAGGCAACAATTTGCGTGAGGGGCTTACATAAAGGATGAGGAGAAAGAAATGGAAAAGACAGTGAAATGCAATAAAAGTATACATATTACACAAAGTATGTGATAACATGAATGAGCAGTCCTCCTGATACAGGATAAACGCCAACTAAGGCCAATCAAGCGACCTCACAGATCCAGGGTTACCCTGAAGGTACAAGCCTTCTCTCCTGCTCTCCAATTTATAAGCACATACTTAGAGTAGGACCATTGACTTTAACTATTTTTGCCACAGATTCCCATCTTTTTCACAAATTCACTGGCAGGTAACGCTTTCCTCTCCACCTTCGCTTTCCTTTCGAAGTGAAACTTTAAAAAGTCGATGTGAAGAAGGTGTCTTTCCTCAATCCGTTCAGCCTCGTCCACCGCAGAACCTCTTTCATCATAGCCACTAGACAGAGGAACACTGCTTGCTCGGACTTGTTAAAGACAGATGGTAGGCAGTCCTCACGATGGATTCGTCCCACACGTGATAACAGCTTCTGAACCCACAATGTAAAATCGGACGAAATGCTGCAAAGCATTTTTCCTGGCGTATTAACGAAGCTGCAACTCGAAACGCTACTACTACTACTACTACTACTACTACTACTACGAAGAAGAAGAAGAAGAAGAAGAAGAAGAAGAAGAAGAAGAAGGAGGAGGAGGAGGAGGAGGTGGAGGAGGAGGAGGAGGAGAGAAGAAAGAGAAAAGAAGAAGAAGAAAAAAAGAAGAAGAAAGAGAAGAAGAGAAAGAAAGAAGAAGAAGACAGAAGAAGGAAGAAGAGAAGAAGAAGAAGAAGAAGAAGAAGAAGAAGAAGAAGAAGCTATAACCATTTTATGCGAATAGAAAGGTAAGTCTTCTTTTGGGACTTTCCTATACTTCGAAAGAGGAACATGACACAAGAAACCGGATATTGCAAGCGTCGACAAGAGGACGCGGCATGCCAACGTGACCAGAGTAAAACAATTTTTTTCTTAAAGGAAAAGGGAGAGATTGGAGCTTTATACCAACCTAAGATAATGAAATCCCCGAGTAGATGCAGTGCAGAAAACTTGTCTACTAGGTTCAACAAGAATTGTCTGAAATGTTCTTAATACAACGTAAAAAGAAATATGAATGAAGAGTAAAAACATATCTACAAAATACACAAAATATTTCTCATCCAAGACCACGACTTGTGGTTCTATAGGGAGCGTAATTAAAGCTAACAAAACACAAATTTCGTAAAACAGTAAATAATATTAATAATAATCCTTTCTACTATAGGCACATGGCTTCAAATTTTGGGGGAGGAAGATAGTCGATTATATCGACCCCAGTATTCAACTGATACTTATTTTGTCGACCCCGAAAGGATGAAAGGCAAAGTCGACCTTGGTGGAATTTGAATTCAGAACGTAAAGATGGATGAAATGCAGTTAAGCATTTTATCCGGCATGCTAACGATTCTGCAAGCTCGCTGCTTTAATGATAATAATAATGGTTTCAAATTCTGGCACACGGCCAGCAACCTCGGAGAAGGGAGAAGTGGATTAGATCGACCCCAGTGCTTCACTGGTACTTATTTTATCGATGTCGAAAGGATGGAGAGCAAACTCAACTTCTGCGGAGTTTGAACTCAGAACGTAAAGCCGAATAAAAAGCCAAGTTCCAAATAGTTAAGAGTGGTGAATCACCCTTTTGTAGGAAGCGTAACATCAAGAAGGAAACAGTCTCTCATACTGTAAGTGAATATAGCAAACTGGCTAAAAAGGAATACAAAAGGCTAATTATGCTCATTGAAGATTGTGTGAGAAGTACGGTTTTGAAAAGACATTGAAATAGTACGTGTATAAACCAGAAGGTGTCACCGAGAATAAGATCTTGTGAAGTTTTACAACCTCATTTAATCCAGTGGTTGATGCTTGGAGACCAGACATTGTTGTAGTTGATAAAACGATGAAGGAAACCTAGATCATAGATATTGCCATACCTGGGGATGTACTAGTGAATGATAAAGAACTGGAAAAGATTGAAAAGTACAAGCCACTAAAAGGTGAGATTGCACAAATGTGAACAATGAAGAACTGTCATCTCAGTAGTTGTAAGCATTGGAAGTATTAACAACCAGGTGTGAGAAATTTGTTGGATAAACTGGGAATGACATGAAGGTAGAACTTGCTCAGAAAACTGCTTTATTGTGGACAGCTAGAATTTTGAGATTGATAATTGGATGTTAAGTATCGTGGAAGAAGACACTGAGAGATCTTTGACAATAGGTTGTTGTCTGCTCTTACAGAATTAACCAGAACAGGTTAAGTCGAGAGCTCTGAGACGTGAAATAACAATTATGACAATAATAATGGTTTCTAATTTTGACAGAGTCCAGCAATTTCGGGGGAGGAGAAGTCGATTACATCGATCCTGGTATTCAGCTGGTACATATTTTATCGATCCCGAAAGGATGAAATGCAAAGTTCACCCCAGCGGAATTTGAACTCAGAACATAAAGACAGATGAAACGCCGCTAAGCATTTTGCCAGCGTGTTACCGATTCTGCCAGTTCGCCACCGAACGATAATAATACTTGAACAGAATGGGTGTAGAAAGACGAACCGAGGAACGAAAGATCAGTTATTAATTAATAAGCTAATCATCAGAAACTGCAAGAGAAGGTGCACAAATTTGAACATGGCATATAATAAAGCATATGATAAAATACTACCTTCTTGAATAACCAGCGCTATGGAAATGTATGGAGTAGCATAAAGCATGATAAGCCTTATATGGAATTGTATGAAATGGTGAGAACTGAATTAGCAGCAGGGTATCAGGCATTAGGAGAAGTGAAAATTAGGAGGGGAATCTTTCAGTGGGACAGTATAGCCTCATCGATCTTTGTACAAGAAATGTCACTCTTGTGTGAAATACTACGGAAGACAAAGTTGGGGTATGATGTAGGAAGAGGTAACGAGAAGCTTAATCACTTGTTATTTATGGACGATTTGAATTGTTCACAAAAAAGAGGCAGAACTGAACAGTATAGACCATTCTGTGCGGATTTTGTTGAATGATATCAAGATACTTTGGACTTTCAAAATGTGCTGTGATGGTGAGACGAGGATAATGTGTCAGAACAGAAGGCATATGTATGCTAAGTGGTGAAATGATGAAGGCAATTGAACCTGAATCCGGATATAGATACTTGAGAATGCTTGAGGCAGATAGAATTAAGCATGATTATATGAAAGGAAAGCCAAGGAAAGAATATCTGTAGCGATTGAGAAAGATATTGGATTCAAAGTTGAATGCCGGAAACATAATTTCGGAAATGAACTCGCGCGCAGTTTCGCTGGTTCGGTATGGAGCTGGAATTTTGTTGAGAATAGACGATGAGCTAAAGGCGTTGGATAGGAAGGCAAAAAAGTTATTAACCATGCATAGAGTTCATCATCCACGTGCAGACATTGATCGTCTATACATGAAGAGAGAAAATGGAGCAAGGTGGATGATAACTGTGGAAGATTGCGTGCATATGGAACATGAGAACTTGCTGGCCCAAAATTAGGAAACTTTATTAGTAGAAGTTAGAGATGTGGGTATAATAAAAGCAGTAAAAAAGAACAAGAGACTGCACAATCAATTCTATGTAGCCACAAATGCAGATGCTGAAGAACATAGGTGGTACTTGTTAAAGAAAGAAAACTTAATAACAAGGCTGAGAGCTCTATATTTGCTGTGCAAATCCAAGCTTTGACCACAAATTGGAGAGTCAACCTTAGGAATGAGCAAGTTTCTCCATTGTACCGATTTTGTAATGAATTTGACAAAACCATTGCTCCTATTGTGAATGAATGCTCTCGACTCGCCCAAAACCAGTATAAGTTATAGTGAAAGTGCTGCATTGGAAACCGCATGAAAACTAGGGGTTAGAGATGGAAAACAGGGTATGAACTTAAACTAGAGAGAGTGGCTGAGTCAGAGACCTGCAAAACTCTGTGAGATTTTGCACTCCAGACCGGGTGCTTGAGAATAAGCCGGACCTAGTGGTAGTGGACAAGGTGAACCAAATGTGTTCTAAAATTGGTGCTGCATGCCTCTTTAATCCAGGATGAGTTAAGGAAGGCGAAAAAAAAAGGCATACACAATCCTCTTAGATACAAAATAGCTCAACTGTTGAAAATGGAAAAGATTAAGATAATGCCATTTATTGTTGGGGCCCTGGAGACAGTTTCAGAAGATATTAAGAGGTATATAAAGGAAATGGGAATAGAGTGCTCAGTACGAGCTGTTGCACAAAGTTTGCCTCCTTAGCACGGCCAGAATTATCTGCAAAGTATTAGATAGTTGAAGAGAATAGATAGCATAGTACTGTAAGCTGCATGTTGCAAGCCCGCTACTCATGTTAATCTCCAAGAGTTCTAACAAAACCTGAATTACAAAAAAAAAATAATTCATTTTAATTTAGGTACAAAACCAGCAATTTTAAGGAGAAGGAAGGGGAAATTCGATACTTTGGCCACGGAGTCTTTATCGACTCCGAAAGGACGAAATGTAAAGTTGATGACCCAAAGTTAGGACACTTTATTAGTAGCAGTTAGAGAAGAGGATATAATAAAGGCAGGGAAAAAGAACAAGAGACTACACAATCAATTCTATGAAGCCACAAATGAAGATGCTGAAGAACATAAGTGGTACTTGTTAAAGAAAGAAAACTTAAAAACAAGGCTGAGAGCACTATACCAGCAATTTTAAGGGGAAGGAAGGGGAAATTCGATACTTTGGCCACGGAGTCTTTATCGACTCCGAAAGGATGAAATGTAAAGTTTATCGCAGAGGAATTTGAGTTCAGAGTGTAAAAAGCTAAAACAAATATCGGAAGGCATTTCGTCCAAAATAATTAATAACCAACGCCCGAAAATCAAGAACAGATATAACAATTTTATTTCCATTCTATTTCTTCTAACAGCCATCCTTATTTTAAAATAATCTTTCATTTTCATAAGGAGTGGCAGAAAAATCACCACTAACTTAACGAGTTATCGTTCCTATAAATTTTATTTTGTTTTTTGTTTTGTTATTTTCTGTTGATCACGTGGCAGTTTATTGAACAATATTCTTTTTTTTTTTTCTTTAAGTTATCATCTAAATATTTTTTTGACTCAAAATCATTTTTAAAGAAATATTTCTATGCTTAAAAAAAAAGAAGGATTAAGATAAAAATAAAGAATATAAGAGGGGCAATCCTATTTTTTGTTCCTGCTTTCTCATATTTTCTCCCTCATTCCCTCCTTCCGACATCTCTCTCTCCATCTCTCTCCCTTTCTCTATCTCTCTCCCTTTCTCTCTCTCTCTCACTCTCTTTCGCTCCCCCCTTCTATCCTTTGTTTTCTATTTATGTCGTTTGCGTTTATTTTCCTTTTTGAATTATAATTTTCGATTTTAAACATTTCGTTATAATTGAAGGCATACATAAAAGCTCACACACGGATACACACACACACACACACACACAACACACACACACACACACAAACAAACAAACACACACATACACACACACATACATATAAATATAAAATACAATGTATATACATTGTATAGTTATATATATATATAACCTTTTAGTGCACTTTGTATGAGTATGAGAGTGAATGTGTGAGTAAATTAGTAAAAGGATAT
>NC_042998.1:185276739-185287336 GCF_006345805.1 Octopus sinensis
GATTTGTCAAAAGTACATCACGTCACACTTAGAGGTCTATGCCTTTGCTATCCAAGAACAAGCGACACCTACTAAACACCTGATCAAAAAAAAATAAAGGGAGATGAGGGTACCTCTAAAACTTTATGTTGTGATAGAAAGTGTCAATAGTTGTTACATTTACTGCTGAATATGCAAGTGATGTACTCATTTCTCTTGTTGTCTTAAGTGACACGATGCAGCATTTAAAGCTCAGACGATCTGGTCTTATGTCTATACTTCTATCCCTCCGTTTAACATAGATCTTGTTAGTGTCAATGATGATATGGCAGTTGCCTGTGGTTCGTATGTTCCTCGTCCTAGGTTCCAAGTTGTGGATTTCTTCAAGTGTACCAGATGTTGGTACTAGCACCAGCATTGCGAAAGCACTGTGGGGTATAGTATTTATTGTTGAATGTAGATAGTTCTGGCATCCGTATCTTCCGAAGTCTGTTAAAAAATTCTTTTGTCACTCTTGCTTTACTCACAGTACAACATATGAGTTATTTTCGTCGATTCTAAAATTCTGGTAATACCTATTACTGGCGATAAGGAAGACAGACTCCTGATACCCATATTTCTTGCCTGATCGACAATCTTTACTCGCTTAAGTACCAAATATGAGCACTTGTCCTGATCAAATTCCATTCCTAAGTCCTATGAGAATGTTGTGACCAGTTCTAGCTGCTCCTTGGTGTCATGAATATTACTGAAGTACAGTTTAATGTCCTCGTCAAAAGAAAATTCGGTGAAATTAATCTTTCTTTCATCTACAGAGCCTATCGTAAGGGCTTTGCATATTCTCGATAAGGCTTATGAGTGGTTCACTGCAAAGACGAAAAGCATTACAGATAAGTTGTCAAACTTAAATATTCCTGTTGATAGATTATTGCTATTACTGACAATAATGATAGCTTCAGTTCTTAGCAATAATTCTGTGGACCTTGTTGTTGTTAATCCCTTAATGACATTGATTATAACAGATGAAACCTTAGAAAAATGTAGTGACTCTATTACCCGTGAGTAAGGAACAGAATGAAATGCCTTATAGTCGAGCCGTATCCAACATGGAAGTGTTGGTTGGATATTTGTTACATGATGTCACTCGATTATGTGCATATTTATCCCTAGCACTTTCAAATTTTATAATTGGAAATACTATACTGAAGAGAGAAGTAAGTAAAATTTAAATCACTTTAATCTCGAAACGCGTATATAGTTAATCCTGGTCGTGATGATTCATTGTTTTTCCCTTTCCCTTCGTAAAATAGTATGTTATCGTCATGGAGATTCTTACAGTAGCAGAAAAGGAATTTTAACTCCTATTTCTATGTGGTGAAGCAATTAGCTGAACCCTAATTATAATTATGTTTATAATTATAAAATATTTTTATAATTTTACCTATTAAGGTTATTTTAACGTACCGATCTACTTGGTGAAATTTTAATTAATTGATTAATTAATTAATAAAATTTACCCTTTTATTATTAATTTAAAATTATATATATATATATATATATATATATATATATATATATAATATATATATATATATATATATATAATATATATGCATATATGGGTACAGGACATCATGAAACGTGTACAACAAAAATACGAAGTACGAGTACATGGAATATGAACTACTTTTTCGAACAACGAAAGACACAAACGGAAAACAAGACAAACAACACAAAGAACGACCCTTCATCAGTTGTTGGCTCTTTTTCTACTCTCGTATTTCGAGCATTTAACAACAAGATACGCTTTTCACTTTCTCTCCTTCCCTCATCCTCCCTTGCTTACGTGGCCATCTTTCTTCTCCTAACTCTCTTCTTTTCTCTCCGTTGTAGCTAGATCAAGGAAGGCGTGTTCTTGTCTGTCTCCTGGTCGGCCTGAGGCTATAGTAGAAGACACTTGCCTAAGGTGCCACGCAGTGGGGCTGAACCCAGAACCATGTGATTGGGAAGCAAGCTTCTTACCACACAGCCACGCCTGCGCCTTTGTTAATGTTAATGATGAAGATTTGTTTGAATTTTGTTAAGTGTTCTTTCGGTTGTTTGCCTTCTTCACTCACTACTTCTATTTGTTCTTAATCGGATACTGCTCGCTCGTATAATAGCAGCATGTTCGTCTTAGTTCTATCGTTATTACATCCGAACAAGATCTGTATTGCTTGCCCTCTTCCCAGAACAATTCACTGTAGGATTCGACTCTTATTTGCTGTGTGATGATCTATGGGAATAACAGCTACTTTTCTCCTCAACAAAAGTTGTCTGTTATCGTAGTTGCTTCGCACTGGAGTTCGAGTAGTTGGGGGTATTTTTGATCCCAGAAGAATGTAGAGGTTTGGAGGTGTGGAATTATGGAATCATACTGTCATTATAGCTATTTCTTTACTACCCACAAGGAGTTAAACACAGAGGGGACAAACAAGGACAGACAAACGGATTAAGTCGATTACATCGACCCCAGTGCGTAACTGGTACTTATTTAATCGACCCCGAAAAGATGAAAGGCAAAGTCGACCTTGGTGGAATTTGAACTCAGAATGTAGTGGCAGACGAAATACCGCTAAGCATTTCGCCCGACGTGCTAATGATTCTGCCGGCTCGCCGCACTTTATACGGTCATTATAGCGTAGCAACTTCAATAATATTTGTAAAATGGCTCAGACATAAAATGAAACAGACAGGAATGTTATACGTCAACAAGTAAAAAGTATTTTACAAATAATAGAATGGCTAAATATGGTCTAATACATTATCTATTAGGAAGGTGGAACCAAATTATTCTATAGGGTACATGTCAGGTGATTTACCGTGACAACATAACAAGTTGGTGTAAATATCAGAAAACCAGGTAGTAGTTGTTTTGAAACTGTGTGCAGGTGCTAAATTCTGCTGAAACAAAGATTCCGCATCAACAAATAGTCTGTTTGATGGAAGTATGAAAACGACTTGATAGACCGCTGCGTTGAGTGTGACACCGAAGAAACACAATGGTTTGACACGTACATATGACATAGCAGCTCAAGCCATCATTGGTTACAGAAATTTGACACTGGACTTCAAACAGATGGGGTTGCAGTTTGGAAGAGGGCTACACAGGCAGAGAGCTCCATCTGTTTAAAGATATGTAATGAACTAAGTTCTAAATCATCTCCCTTTAATATCAAATGCCACAGCATGCAGATTATAAAATTGTAGGGAGGTAAACATACGGAAGTTACCATTAGGTCTAGAGGAGACTTGGGAGAAAAGGTAAGAAAGAGGAGAGGAAAAGAATGATTGCACAATATAGGTGTAGATGGGATGCGGTGACGTTGTATCTTATCTTAACAAATTTCCTTCAAATCACAGCCTACTTGTTTTTAAAATATAATAGAAGCAGCTTTGGATAATTTAGTTTTTGATACATTATGCCTTCAAAAAGACATGTGGTCACTTTAAAATGCTTTTGATATTTGGTTTGTTGACCCAAGCTTGCCTGGAGACTAAACAATAATAGAGCTTAGAGTACTACATTTGTGAAGACCAAGTTTGCATAGATTTTTATGCATTTATATAAAGTGAGCTCTTTGATGGCATATGTATGAGTGTGTGCATGTAAGAGAGAGGGGGAGAAAGGGAGAGAGAAAGAAAGAGATAGACAGACAGACGGTGGGTGAGTGCGAGAGAATGTCTATGAGTGTGTATTTGTTAGTTATGGAACGTGGCGTAGATGGAGATGGTATAACTATTTGTAATCGATTTAGTATTTCTCAATGCTTTACCCTTGCAGAAAACTTTCTTTATACTTGTATTCATGAATGCCTATTCAGAGGTACACGTGACTACATAAACAAATGGACGAAAATACAGACACACGTAGACATACAGGCACAGACACACACAGACGAATAAGCACAGACATATTGCATGTATGTGATCTTTCTTTGTGCATATAAATATTTACAGACAACAGATGCACATAAATATGCACAATATTTGACTCTGAAATACTGCACAGATATACACACATACCATGTGTATGTGTATGTGTGTGTGTGTGTGGCGGCGCACGTATACACAGGAACAAAACACATTTTGTCATAAATATGCACATGCACACAAGCGCGGAAACATATAGATATATTATATATATATATATATATATATATATATATAATATATATATATATATATATATATATATATATATATATATATATATATATATATATCATATATAGATATATAGTATACAAATAGCTGATACATACCATAGATGGAGACAGTGAAAAACCTAATCATACACGTATACACACACACTTTCACCACACACAGAACGGTTATACACAAGTACACACTTAGATGCAGTTGCATACACATATTATCCACGACCATAGACATACACACAGCTGCAGACACAGACACACAACACACGCGCATCGCTATACACATTCATATATTCATACAACTGCATATAGATGCTTACACACATACATAAGGAGAGACCCAGTCAAATACGCGACTCAGAAGTACATGTATAGCTATACACACATGAACACGAACACACTTTCAACCTAGGCAAGCTATATACACATAAACATGTGCGCACCGGCTTAGCTATACACATGGAGACATACACAGCAAGACATGTAGCTATATTCACGTACATACGCACACTCTAATACGTTTCACATTTACATCAATCACTTACGCAGTTGTACGCGCACATACATATACATACGCAGTCTGCATGTTTAACTATATCATCAAGCAAGACATTAGGTCTGCGTACCCACGTTAATAATGGTTAACGGCCGTGGTGTATTCTTTGTTCCACCATTTCGCCAAAAGACATTTTGAAGCATCTGAAGTCACATGTGACCTTGTTATCAACCATACAGAACATAATGATAAAAATAAAATATGAATGAATAAATAAAAACACTATTTTCTTTAAACGGCGAAAGAACTGTTGAAGAGTGGAGCAAATTTTGACGGATAAATATGGCGAACGTGACATCAAAGACTTCGAAAGAATCCATAAAAAAAGAAAAACTACATCACATTATTGGAAATACAATGAAGACATGTTGACTTGTTATTGCTTCCTGTTGAAATGAAAATGTATGGAAAGAACTGTGTATGGCTTTAGATGTAGTTAGAACCCCTTCAAACAACAGCAAAATAATTTTAGAAAAAGACAAGCGAAAAAAAGAAGAGTAAGATTTTGTTCTTTGATTTTTATATTTTTATCTCGTTGCCAACGGTAAAAAGTGACTTTTAATACGAATTCAAAGAACTAAAATATTTGCCGTTCAATTTCCTCACCAAGTGATGGCATCATTAAGACGGATGGCGCAGCTTAGTTGGTGTTCTTGTTACTGTGTGTGTGTGTGTGTATGAAGGAATGTGTGTTTGTCTGTGTGTGTATGTGAATTTGTGTACTTGTGTGTGTATGTGTGTCTGTGTGTCTGTGTGTGTGCTTGTATATGAGTGCGTTTGTGTGTGTGTATGTGTGTACGTGTGTTTGTGCGTGCATGCACGAGTGTGTGTATGTGTGTGTACGTGTGTGTGTCTGTGTGTACGTGTGTGTGTGTGTGTGCATTGCTATTGCTGGTTTATGTGCTGCTGCAGCAGCAACAGTAGTAATAGTAGTGGTAGTAGTAGTAGTAATAGTAGCAGCAGCAGCAGTAGCTGTTGTTACACTTCTCCTTCTTCTTCTTCTTTTTCTTTTCTTCTTCTTCTTCTTCTTCTTTTTCTTCTTCTTTTTCTTCTTCCTGCTCATGCGCCCATTGTATGTTTATCTAAGAAACCATTACGATTCTTTCTTACAATTGTCTCTTATGATCTGTTGTAACACAACCTGAAAATGTCCAGTGAATCTGTTAAATGGAAGGTGCCACAATTGATAATTCTAACTGCATGAATGTGTGAAAGGTACAACATGATACAATGAGTCTTTCTCCTTAAAAGAACACTGGAAGCAATAATCACAGGAACATTCATCGATGAATTTCGGAAAATGTTGCCACCACTCGAAAAAAAAGCTTCTATCTATACTGACTTCAGTTCAAAAATATATTTGCCATGCTATGTATGTATAAATGTATGTAAGTCTGTATGAATGTATGTGTGTATATATGTATGTATGAATGTATGTGTGTATATGTATGTATGTGGGGATCATCTTTACTTTGTTATCTCCCCTACTTCTTCGCTCTCCTGTGTGACCCTTCTGTCCGGCAGTCGCCATGATAGATTGCTAGCCACTACACACATTTTTTCTCTCCTTGTTTCTCTCCTTGTTTTTCTTGTGTTCCTTTCTGTAGAAGAGCGTAGGCTCGAAACGTAAAAGACTTTTTCAATTCCTGAGCATTATACTAATACGTCTGTTTCTTTTCTACACCACCTGTCTTCGTCTTTTGTTTGTTTTTTTTCGTGAATTCTCCCCCTATGTATGTGTGTATGTATGTATATATTTGTGTGTGTATGTATGTATATATGTGCGTATGTATGTATACGTGTATGTATATATTGCATTGTATTGTATGCATTGTATGTATGTATGTATGTATGTATGTATGTATGTATGTGTGTATGTAGGTATGTATGTCATTATTCAGTTTTATTTCAAGATTTCTTTCCAATAGAGAAAGAGTCGGTTTCTAACCTAGATCCAAAGCCGCTTCATCGGAATTTCAACATCAACAACAGGGTATGCATGTATGTATGTATGTATGTATGTATGTATGTATGTATGTATGTATGTATGTATGTATGTATGTATACATGCAGATTTGTATTTTGTATTCTGTTTTCAGAATGTCTTCTCATGCATATATTTGCATATCTAGACATGCTTAAATGATAAACTTCTGGAAAGTTTTATAGATTTTTACAGTTCCAGTGATGGATTGGATCTGTAGTCTTCGAATCAGCTTTCTCCTTTCTGATTTTTGAGAGGCCTAATGGTATTTAGGCAGTGTGTTATATATCCCAGTGCCCCAATAATTACAGGTATAAACCTGAACTTGTAATCTGGATAGAGTAACTGTAGAATTCTCAATAATTCAGCATAGGTATTCTTTTTTCCATTGACCTTCAGCTCTATGTTAAGTTCTGCTGGGCAGCTGACTTCGTGCATGATATGTATGTATGTATATATGTATGTGTTTCTTCTTGGTATTCAATTCTTTAAGTTCTTCTTCTGAAGAAGGAGCTGGTTTCAAACAAAGATACAAAGCTCCATCGTTGGAAATGTTAACGAAAACAATGTCACACTTTAAACCCGACATTGTTTTCATATTCTCTCTTTACTGCATTTAACCACGATGCATTTAGGTTGAGATTCCTCTTTCCGTTCCAGATTTTCAACCAGAATGAGAGAGTGGGGGCTTTCTTAACGGTAATATTTTCCATCCTCATCTCTCTATATACTGTCTGTGGGTTAGAAGCAAACTTGTGATTTATACAGACTCGTTCTAGAATTCGTTTGCGGTAACGAAGACTTTCACTCAGAGCTCTGAAATCGCGTTTTAGAGTAATTAACCTCCCCTCAAGAGCTTGTTGTGAAGAGTCACCATACAGTTTTGTTAATTTGTTTATAAGATGTAACTCATTGTTGCTCACATCTGATTATCGTTGTTAACCTTCCAATATGGCAGCGGAGATTGTTGTTTTCTTCTTCAAATTTTGTTTTCCATCTGGATTGTTTCGGTTTAGTACTTTCATTACAATGTACACTGCAGATTTTTCCTAGGTGCTCTTAAGAGCCATAGCTGCTGTGTATATGAGGGTATAAATACTACAGTAATTAACATTACATGATTTCATGTGCCCTCCAGCGACATCATAGTCAACTTTCAAAATTAGAGCTGTTGGATTGATAGTTTTGAAACAGTAGAAAAGTTTCCAAGATATTTGTTGTCAAAGTTGTTTCGTAGTTAAGGTGCTTAAGTTGGGGTAAGATTCGTCCCAATATTTTTTTAACTTCTTCATATATCCGATAGAAGGGTCTTCACGGACTTATTCATAGCATCGAAGATCTTGGATTAGATGTAGAATCCAAGTATAATGAGTGGAGTACTTACGTCTTCTTAGATAGCTTACTGGTGTTGTAGTGCTGTTTTGTCGGTGGTGGTGTTGTTAGTTTCAACCATAATCGTGTTCGCGAAATTCCACGGGGATATAAAGTATATTTTTAAAATCCGGTCGGAATAACGCTACGTTGATAGTTATTGATTTAAGCTGGAGGAGTCGGCATATATGTAGAAGGGAACGTTCAAAAATACTTTTTAAACAGCTCTCAACGCCTATACGTTTGATGTTGACGGCGCCATTTTGTATGTATGTGTGTGTGTGTATGTATGTATGTATGCAAGTATGTATGTATGCATGCATGTATGCATGCATGTATGTATGTATGTATGTATGTATGTATGTATGTATGTATGTATGTATGTATGTATGCATGCATGCATGCATGTATGTATGTGTCTATGTATATATGTATGTATGTATGTATGCATGCATGTATGTATGTATGTGTATGTGTATGTATGTATGTATGTATGTATGTATGCATGTATGTATGTATGTATGTATGTATGTATGTATGTAAGTATGTATGTATGTATGTATGCATGTATGTATGCATGTATGTATGCATGCATGTATGCATGCATGTATGTATGCATGTATCTATGTAATGTATTTATGTAGTGTATATATGTATGTATGTGTCTATGTATGTATGTATGTATGTATGCATGCATGTATGTATGTAATGTATATATGTATGTATGTATGTATGTAAGTATGTATGTATGTATGTATGTATGTATATATGTATGTATGTATGTATTATGTATGTATGTATATATATGTATGTATGTATGTATGTATGTATGCAATAGACAACGTTGAACATATTTGGACAAATATTGACTGGTGGTAAGAAATGAGTATTCATCACAAGATTGTTTTCAACGTCAAGGAATATCAGGCTTCTCTTTATTTCCTTTTTTTTTTTTTTTGTCATTTTCATTTCGTGAAAATACAATTCGCCAAAATCTCGTTAAAACTGTCGATTATATTTTCTGATTGGATTTATTGATTGATTGATTTGTCTAGTAATAAATCATAGTTATAATTATGGAATTAGAAAAATAGGAAAAAAAATTATATATAATAACTGCATTTAGAATACACCAACCAAAATCCGTCGCAACAGAAATATATTTACTACGAATACAAGGAAACGAGTGTCTTCTGCAAATATAAAATTTATACAAAACTAGCAGTATCGCCCGGCGTTGCTCGGGTTTGTAAAGGAAATAACTATATAAGCATTTTTAGAGATGTAAAGTATAATAGCCATCTCAATATGGCTAACCACAAAGGGGGGTGTTACTGTAGCTTTTTACGTTCTGAGATTTAATAATACATTTTTAGAGAGTTACTTCCCTTATATAATAGCAAAAAAATGCATTAAAAATGGGAAAAAATGATGGTAATTTTTTTTTAATCGTAGACTCATCGTAGACGCGCGCTAATACCCAGAAGGGCTCGATATGAATCACGACTATAAGATACCCGCTTTTGGTTGCATTGCACCGCAAATTGTGGGAGTAGTTAGGAATCTAAATCGTAGGAGACAGACACACAACTTGACTTTTATATATAAAGATAACTGCATTTAGAATACACCAACCAAAATCCGTCGCAAAAGAAATATATTTACTACGAATACAAGGAAACGAGTGTCTTCTGCAAATATAAAATTTATACAAAATATCTAGTAAAGAAAAACTGGTAGCAAATTCAAATATCTACAAAAGACTAGCAAAAATATTTTTCCTTTTCAAAGAAGTTAACAAACGTAAAATAGAGGCTGAGGTAACAGACAGTAAGTAGAATGGACAAGCTACAACAAACATTAATAAGAAAGAAAAAAAAACTAAGCTGAAATACGATTGCAAAAAAAGCTTCGAACAAGACTGAAGAAAGCGGAAAAGGATAAAGAAAAATCTCAACGCAAGCTGGACTGAAAAAGAAGAGCTAAAGGTGAAACCGAATGATGTTTTATTGTATCTCAGAAGAACAATCTCTTCCGACCAGAAAATATCAAAAGCAAATAATGAAGCAAAATCCCAAAATAATAATAAAATGAAATTCGAAAATAATAATAATGATGGACTCTCTCGTCGAAGATGACGTATGAATGTTCTGCTTTTTTTTTTTGCCGAGCGACCTGCACAAATGACTTGTTTATAGTGTATGTGCCGTACATTAGCTCGCTCCGTTCATCAAATCGATGTTGCCTGAACAGCTGCACAAATGTGTGACCAACGTGAAATGAAGTGTTTTGCGCAAGAACACAACGCACCACCTGGTCTAGAAATTGAAACGACGATCTAGAAATTGAAACTACCCTAACCACTGGGTCATGCGTCCTCAATAATTATAATAACAACAGTTATTATTATTATTATATATTATTATTATTATTATATTATTATTATTATTATTTTTATTATTATTATTATTATCATTGAGTGAGAGAGCAGTGCATGCCATCAAAGTG
>NC_042998.1:185287436-185294936 GCF_006345805.1 Octopus sinensis
GCTGGAAGGGGATTAAAATTTACAGGAGTGATAACTTGATGTGAGAAATTGATTGGGAGACATTTTGGGGCGCTACAGTGGTTGCTTTGCTGTGAAAACGGGGACTTCATTGATATTTGGTGACATTTGGGAATCTAGACTGGACACCTTTTGCCCGATTTCAATCAAATTTTCAACATGGTAAAGTGGAAGCGGATTTGTAATTTAAGCGCGGAAAATGGATTCGAAATTTTGAAAATTAAGGCAAGATTCTTGAAGCTGAAAAAAATTTCTCATTTTTACGCATTTTTGCCTTTTATTTTTTATTGTTTAGTTTTCATTTTTTCTGAAAGAAATTTACAGATGCATGTAGCCCGTGTTTAGAGCTTTCATTTGTATGGTCAATCGTCGAAAAATTCCCAAAATAAGTACTAAATTTAACAAAGAAATCCTTTTTTTTCCTTATTTTTAATCGCTCAAATAGTGGCACGTACAAAAGGCAAGTGTGCTTTCCGTTGTCACTGCCTGATATTTATGATTGATCTTTCAAAATATTTTCTTTATCAACTTACTCAAGATCCTTTGTTTTTATAAATGGGAGAGAGGTAGATAGGGAAAGACAAAGAGTAAGAGAAAGCTAGGGAGAGTCCAAGAGAAAGGAAGAGTAAGAGAGTGGGAAAGTGAGAGAGAAACAAAGAGGGAGAATGTGGCGATAAGAAACAGAAAGGAAGCGACGGAAAGTAACAACCACACCCTTGAGCTAGTATTGAACTATATGAATAAGGCGGCGAGCTGGCAGAATCGTTAGCACGCCGGGCAAAATGCTTTGCAGTATTTCGTCAGTCTTTACGTTCTGAGTTCAAATTCCGCTGAGGTCGACTTTACCTGTCATCCTTTCGGGATCGGTGAAATAAGTACCAGTTGAGCACTGGGGTCGATGTAATCGACTTACCCCCTCTCCTAAAATTGCTGTCCTTGTGCCAAAATTTGAAACTAATATTAAATTATATATAAAGTTATTCAAAGAAAAACGGATGTGACAGAAGAACAAACTTAACCCCAGACACTAATTCTTAAAATGGAGATCATTGATACCGAAACATGACTTCATATCTTTCTCTTTCTTTCTCTCCCTCTCTCTCCCTCTCTCTCTCCCTTCGTCTTTCTTTTTCGTCTTCTTGGTCATTAAAACACAGGTGTGGAGGCGCAATGGCCCAGTGGTTAGGGCAGCGGACTCGCGGTCGTAGGATCGCGGTTTCGATTCCCAGACCGGACATTGTGAGTGTTTATTGAGCGAAAACACCTAAAGCTTCACGAGGCTCCTGCAGGGGGTGGTAGTGAACCCTGCTGTATTCTTTCACCACAACTTTCTCTCACTCTTTCTTCCTGTTTCTGTTGTACCGTATTTTCAAAGGGCCAGCCTTGTCACACTCTGTGTCACGCTGAATCTCCTCGAGAACTACGTTAAGGGTACACGTGTCTGTGGAGTGCTCAGCCACTTGCACGTTAATTCCACGAGCAAGCTGTTCCGTTGATCGTATCAGCTGGGACCCTCATCGTCGTAACCGACGGAGTGCTCCTTTTTTTTAAAACACAAGTAAGTAAATAACACTTTCGCTGGTGTAGAATTCTGTTGAGACATAACACGAGACAGAAAGAGAAGCAGACGGTATGGAAGGTGATGTCCAGACATACGCATATTTAAATAAGAAATATGCTTGATTGAAAAGTATATAAATACATGTAAATAATGCCTTGTGAGTGGATTTGGTAGACGGAAACTGAAAGAAGCCCGTCGTATATATGTATATATATATATGTGTGTGTATGTGTTTGTGTCTGTGTTTGTCCCCCTAGCATTGCTTGACAACCAATGCTGGTGTGTTTACGTCCCCGTCACTTAGCGGTTCGGCAAAAGAGACCGATAGAATAAGTACTGGCGGTGCTCCAGCATGGCCGCAGTCAAATGACTGAAACAAGTAAAAGAGTAAAAGAGTAAAAGAGTATATGTACAATCACACACGCACACACACACACACACTCATATACGCACACCCACATGTATATATACATAACTTAAAAGCCTATTCACTACGTGTGTACAATGGTTTATTTTCATAAATGGAAGGTTATATAAATATAAAAATATATTATATAAATAGAAGATATCAAAAAAATGCAAAAATGTTGCTATTATCAAATACATAAGTTTCTGCGTCAATAAACAAAAGCGAAGCAGTTATTTCATGAAATAGGGAAATGTTCTTCTTAGAATGGTATGAAGAAAGAAAGAAAGAAAGACAGAAAGAAAGAAGAAAGAAAGACAGAAAGACAGAGAAAGAAAGAAGAAAGAAAGAAATAAGAAGAAAGAAAGAAAGAAAGAAAGAAAGAAAGAAAGAAAGAAAAAGACAGAAAGAAAGAAAGAAAGACAGAAAGACAGAAAAGAAAGAAAAGAAAGAAAGAAAGAAGAAAGAAAGAATAAAAGAAAGAAAGAAAGAAGAAAGAAAGAAGAAAGAAAAGAAAGAAAGAAGAAAGAAAAGAAAGAAGAAAGAAAAAAGAAAACAGAAAGAAAGAAGAAAGAAAGAAAGAAAGAAAGAAAGACAGAAAGACAGAAAGAAAGAAAGACAGAAAGAAAGAAAGAAAGAAAGAAAGAAAGAAAGAAAGAAAGAAAGAAAGAAAGGACAGGAAAAGAAAGACAGAAAGAAAGAAGGAAAGAAGGAAAGAAGGAAAGAAAGAAAGAAGTACAATAAGTCTTGTCAATAAACTCTTCGTTGAATATTTCTTGCCAATTGCTTTTTTTCCCTTTTTTTCAGCATATGCGATATTTGTCTATTTTCTTACTATATATATATATGTGTGTGTGTGTTTGTGTGTGTGTGTGTGTGTGTGTGTGTGTGTGTGTGTGTGTGTGTGTGTGTGTGTGTGTGTGTGTGTGTGTGTGATGGCAAATAATATGAGACTCTAAAGGTAAGAAATGCCATGGTGATATTAAAAGTTGTTACGATGATATTAAAAAGAAATATTAAATTAAAAAATTTTTATCTAAATACGGAACTTAAAAGGTAAGAGTCTTTTCATAGATCATCTCATAATCCACCTGGTCACATGGGAGTATTGGGATTTTCACTAATCAGACAATCTCACCCAGATGACCCAGCTAGAGTTGATCAAGCCCAGGCACCTCCAGAAAACTCTACGTTCTCCAAAGTTCGCACTTCCTGACCCAAGAATTATAAATATAATATTGACTTCAAATTTTGGCACAAGGCCAGCAAGTCCGATGGAGTAGGTAAGTCAATTACATCTACTCCAGCGGGCATCTGGTACCTCGAAAGGATGAAAGACAAAGTCGACTTCAACGGAATTTCAACTCATAACGTAAGGATGGGCGAAATGCGTTAACTCATTTTGCCTAATGATTCTACCATTAATTTCAAATATAATATTCCTTTCAACTATAGGCACAAGGCCTGGAATTTCAGGAAATGGGGAAAGGATAGTCGATTACATCGAACCCAGTGGTCAACTGGTACTTATTTCATTGACCCCGAAAGGGATGAATGGCAAAGTCGACCACGACGGAATTTGAATTCAGAACGTAAAGACGGACGAAATGCCGCGAAGCATTTTACCCTGCGTGATAACGATTCTCCCAGCTCGCAGCCTTAATTTTAGATACTAGCAGAAAGACCGCTTTCCGGACAGTTTTCTGCAAGCCACCTGATAATATTTTCACATTTGATTCCTAATTCTAGTAATTTTAATATTTTACGTCTGATTATTTCTTTGTAAAATAAAGCTCACTTGCATAGTAAATATTACTTTCATTATTTTATCAGTCATAATCTCTCTCTCTCTCTTTTAAGCAAACATCATGGTAGTCCGACAACAGGGGAAGAAGCAATTTTTACCTTTCCCTCAAAGCAACATAAAGATTGCAATTCAGCAGCCCATCTGTAAGCTTTGCAGTGTGTGTGTGTGTGTGAGGGAGAGAGAGAGAGAG
Source organism: Octopus sinensis (assembly GCF_006345805.1). Lineage (NCBI taxonomy): Eukaryota > Metazoa > Mollusca > Cephalopoda > Octopoda > Octopodidae > Octopus > Octopus sinensis. Next base: position 185,291,419 of record NC_042998.1, read on the forward strand.
AGAGAGAGAGAGAGAGGAGGGAGAGAGAGAGGAGGGAGAGAGAGAGAAAGAACATTTCAAACAATGAATGAAATAAACATGAACTGGAAAATCGTATAAATTAAAAGGTATTACTTCAGATGTATACGCTCCCGACTCTGTAGCCTCATAACATCCAGAAAAATGGATACTTTTTTTAACAAAATTTTCTACAAATACCGCTTAGATGTTGAGGCTTTAGAGTATATAGGGATTTATAGGAATTACTTTTTTTCGAGGGGGTGGAGAGAGGAGTTTTGGAAAATTCACAAAATCTGACTTTTTTCCCTCATAAATTTCAGGAAAATGGGTATCTTTTCATGAAAACTTATACAAATCCCTTTCAAACAGCACAGATTACGATTTTAAGGAAATTTATGGGGAAATTTCTTTCGGGGATTTTCCCCATTTTTTTTTTTTAACACAGCTTTCGAAATGATGGGGTTGGTGGAGGGGGGGCATCTTTGTATGAAAAAGTTTTGAAAACTTTTTTTTTACAACTCCCCTTTCCCTCATCAGCCCACTCCGGACCTATTTTGGCCAATTTCTTTTGCACTTAAAACCCATGAGAAGAGCATTTACGGTAAAATATAAAAAAAAAACAATTGTTGATATTTTCAGAGGGAAAAGTGAGTGATTTAAGGGCAATTTGGCTGTTTCTTTATCACTCTCGCATGTATTGATGATTTTCAATATTTTCCCCCCTATAAATATATTTATATGCTATAAAAAAAAAAGAAAATTTGAGAAATTATGAATTTTTGCAACACCATTCCCTGCCCCCGATTGTATCTGCTTAGAAATTAAAATATTGGAGAGTCTGAGAAGGTCATTGCTGGCATTTAACCATAGTGATTTTTAAAAAAATTACGGTGATCTACTTGCATAGCAAGTGGCTTGATCTGAGATCGTGTACTGAAACAAAAACAATTGCAGCGTGGAAGATGTTTGTAAGCCATTCAAAATCACACAAAAGCAGTTAGTTTCACTTCAACATTTAAAGTTCATTTGTGTTAAAATATTTTCGTCGCTTTGAAACCGTGACCTACTCACTGACAAAACTTCATAAAATTGATGCAGCATGAACATTTGTCACGGTTTCAAAATGAAGGTGGGGGGGTAAAAATTTAGATTACACTTCATTTTGTTGTTTTTCTTCAACCAATGGACCGCGCGAGTCTTACTTCGGCATCATCATTCCATAAGATGTGTTTAATAGGAGAAAAATATTGAAAAAATCATCAATACATGTGTGAGTGAAAAGGGAGGGTGGTTTAGGTTGTGCTAAAAACAACAGCGGAACCTCCCTTGAATTTTCACCATTTCTTCTGAAAATATTTACAATTTTTATTTTTTATTTTTACCGAAAAGGCTCCTCCCATGGTTTTTAAGTTAAAAACAAAAATGGCCAAAATCGGTCCGGACAGTTATTTTTGTAAGGCTTATAGCATTCCAAACAGCCATAACAACAAAATCACTTTAAAATTTTTCTTACAAAATTTATATGAGTGTTTCAGAGAATTTTCAATCAGTAAATAATGTTTTTACATTACGTACACATTAATAGAACAAACTGTCGGTTTTCCAAATAGCAAATTAAAACTTTAAATGAAAACATTAAAAGAGAAAGTGAGACTTTGCAAATAAAAATAGAATAATCCGCAGTTAATGCAATGAATATTTAAATTTGTGAAGAATTGGACGCAGTGAATGCAATGAATATTTAAATTTGTGAAGAATTGGACGCAGTGAATGCAATGAATATTTAAATTTGTGAAGAATTGGACGCAGTGAATGCAATGAATATTTAAATTTGTGAAGAATTGGACGCAGTGAATGCAATGAATATTTAAATTTGTGAAGAATTGGACGCAGTGAATGCAATGAATATTTAAATTTGTGAAGAATTGGAATTCAAAAAATTCAATAAACTTGAGAAATCAAAATTATAGGAAATCTCTTAAAACATGAATTTATAAAAATATTTCCAGACGGTCAACCCTTTAATAATTGGTTTCTTTTAGTATTTTTAGTGGTTGTTACAGACCTAATTGATAAGCAGCTTTCTCCATTATATTTTTAATATATCATAAAAATAAAATTAACATGTGTGTGGTGAATGTAATGAGTCAACGTTGGAGGTAGTAGATTTAAGATTGAATGGATTGCTGTGTGGTTTTGTGGTAAGAAGCTTGCTTCCCAACCACGTGATTCCGGGTTCAGTCTCACTGCGTAGCACCTTGGGCTGATTAAAGTGCCTCGGGCTGATTAAAGCTTTGTCAGTGGAATTGGTAGACGGAAACTGACAGGAGTCCGTCGTATATATATCTATGTGTGTGTGTGTGTGTGTGTGTGTCTATGTGTGTGTGTCTATGTGTGTGTGTGTGTGTGTGTGTACGTACCTTTCTGTGTGTTTGTTCCCTCAACGCTGCTTGACAACTGACGTTGGTGTGCTTATGTCCCCGTGACTTAGTGGTTCGGCAAAAGTATCCGATTGAATAAGTACTAGGCTTTAAAAATAACTCTTGGGGTCGACTAAAAAACCCTTCAAGATGGTGTTCCAGCATGACCGCAATCAGATGACTAAAACAATTAAAAGAATAAAAGAATAAAGGAATATCCTCAAACTTATAGGGACTTCCATTTATATAGCATTCGCTTTAGTTTTTCAATCCCCGGATCACTTTCATACAAATCAGTTTTTCATTTGTGTGGAGATACGATGATATGAATACATAGATATGAACGGTTGAACGTGCGTATATTTAATGCATATGTCTGGTAGTAATTATCTAGGATATTGTACACAAGAACTCAATTGAATTTATTGATATGTGTTTGAAACGAGTGTTAGGTGTTTAGATAAAATATTTATGTCTTGTATATTTTATGTCAATATGTAATGATTTTTCTGAGTGTTTACTAATGAGTGTTATCGGCAAATAATATTTCGAACGTTTCTGCTGTGTATAAATTGCGACGTCTTCTATTCTATTGTTAGATCTTCCTTTGTTTATCATGGTCCATTTTATATCATATGGTGTATGTCTACTATCTATTGGCTAAATACATGAGGATAGTGTGTGTCTTTTATTAATATTATGAAATCTGAAGATTTGCTTTTATTGAGATTTGAACAGCTTAGATGTAAGTTTTGTATGTATTCTCTTTCAGTTAAGATTTTCATTTGGCATTGACACGTCTTTCTCACGAAGACAGTTTGGTTGTTACATTTGCATTTTCGGTTGGATTTGGCTGGCTGGTCACATATTTGTTCAGTCAGAGAGACAAATCTGTGAATGAAGTTCTGGCCAATTTCGTATATGTCTCTAGTTTCATGATATTGGTTGTTCATATTATTGGATTGTATTTCTTTTACAATTGTGTTTAGTTGCATTTGAAAGTAATTCTCAATCATTCTAAATTTTATATTTTAAATAAACAGAAGGCGTTTGTAGGCGTAGAGGTGGCTGTGTGGTAAGTAACTTGCTTACGAACCA
>NC_042998.1:185599936-185712436 GCF_006345805.1 Octopus sinensis
AACCTCACACACAGGCTCAGGAAGTGGACACATTCAAATATGGACAAATATCATGCAAGGGAAGCATAACTTTCTGGATCTGTAAATCAACCGGGAATTTAAATAATTGATATTATCAATATTTTGATGAATACCCTGCCCCATATTAATTTTCAAGTGATCTCCAGAATAAATGATTCGTCTCTCTATTTATTAGGTAGGTTTCTCTATATGTTCATAAGTGTTGTCACTACATGACTATATCTCTAATGTTTATTAAACTTATTAAGTCTTTTCAACTTTCAACAGTAACTTTATTTGATAAACTTCCTTCAATGATGCGGTTAATAGATTGTGTATGTGTGTGAGTTTCCTGCATGCTGAACGTGTATTTTTCCGGTTTACATGCAATCAAACTGCCTTCTTGTTTATAATTAAGTCGATAATGTCCTTTAGATTTCTAATGATACATTTTAGTACCATTGAATAAAAATTAGATATTTAAAAGCGAAGATACTTAAACTATTTTAAGTCTGATAAATAAACAGGGCATTGTTAGTAAAAAATTTATTTTACTTAAAAAGACATGTTTTGATTTGCAAACCTCAAATATGTTCTACTAAAATCTTTGTTAGTTTGCAAAAGAGAAAAGAACAGAAGTTGAATGTACATTTGTTACTACATCAAGTTCCCGCTCATCTAGTTGCCAGCAACGTTGTATATCCGCTGAGGAACGAGGACAACAACATTTCATTTTACGTCGTTTTCGAACAACATAATAAAAGCTATCGTAAATATGTATTTATATTTATGTATCCTGAAAGAATTATACTCATTGTGTATATGGCTTAAGTTGTAGTGCGTTAAACATTGAAAGCTTTGTAAAGCTTGATATAAAAAACAAACTATTATTCATATTAGGAGATAATTAGAACAGTTTGAAATTGAATGTTATGATAGAATTGCAAGATAACTTATTCATGTAAAACAAATTTTTAAATTACGCAACAATTTTATCATTATCATTGCAAAATGAAAGATAACATGCAATTCAGGGCATAAAATAATTCACGCATTTTCAAAACTGCGCGTCTTAACACATGAACACAATTTCATGGAAAATGCATTTAACAATTCCTAAGTAAAAATAAATAAAATTTCTACGCCTAATTTAGTTGAATCTAACAATTATTTGATATATCTCTCTCAAAAAAAGGAAAACGGTAGCTTAACACCAAAGAAATCATATCTGATAATTTATACCAGCTGTGTCAACATGTATCAATAGAAACATTTCTTCTGAAGAAACAGTAACAATCGTTCACTTATTAAATTAGGACTTTTTAAAACAACAGATCCTGAATATTTCCGATTTTGAATAAATCTTCATATATAACTGCTGTTAGCGAAAGCTAAAAATGTTGCCTTGTTGAATGTAAAAGAAGGAAAATTATTATAGATATGAATACAGAAACTTTTACGATTATAAAACGTAAAACTTGTTGAATAAAATGTTGATGTGGATGTTATAGCTGTCCCTTCGCGAAATAATAAAACAATGAAGGAGTATCGTATGGTACCGCGAAATATAAGTCATATTACAAAATGCGCGCTAACACGATTGAAATGAATAAACGGCAGACGAGAGGAAACGCGAAATTGAGAGTAAATAAATTCGGCAGCTAAATTATTACCGATTGAAATGCATCAGATAAGACAATTATAAAAATAATATATCTTTTAATATTTTTATGATGGAAAACTTCCTTGAATTAAATTAATTAATTAATTTTAAAAAAAAAGTACTTACCTTTGCGCGAAGAGTGTGGCGCCAGTTATCACGAACCTCACACACAGGCTCAGGAAGTGGACACATTCAAATATGGACGAAGATCAATGCAAGGGAAGCATAACTTTCTGGATCTGTAAATCACCGGGAATTTAAATAATTGATATTATCAATATTTTGATGAATACTCTGCCCCATATTAATTTTCAAGCGATCTCCAGAATAAATGATTCGTCTCTCTATTTATTAGGTAGGTTTTTCTGTATGTTCATAAGTGTTGTCATTACATTACTATAATCTCTAATGTTTATTAAACTTATTAAGTCTTTTCAACTTTTAACAGTAACTTTGCTATTTGATAAACTTCCTTCAATGATGCGGTTAATAGATTGTGTATTGTGTGTGAGTTTCCTGCATGCTGAACGTGTATTTTTCCGGTTTACATGCAATCAAACTGCCTTCAACGTTTACGTCTTCAATAATCTTTTTGTTTATAATTAAGTCGATAATGTCCTTTAGATTTCTAATGATACATTTTAGTATCATTGAGTGAAAATTAGATGTTAAAAGCGAAGATACTTAAACTATTTTAAGTCTGGTAAATAAACAGGGCGTTGTTAGCAAAAAAAATTATTTTATTTAAAAAGACATGTTTTGATTTGCAAACCTCAAATATGTTCTACTAAAATCGTTGTTTAGTTTGCAAAAGCAAAAAGAATAGAAGTTGAATGTACATTTGTTACAATAACATTTCATTTTACGTCGTTTTCGAACAACATAATAAAGCTAACGTAAATATGTATTTATATTTATGTTGCCTGAAAGAATTATACTCATTGTGTATATTGGCTTAAGTTGTAGTGCGTTAAACATTGAAAGCTTGATATTAAAAAAAACCAACTATTATTCATATTAGGAGATAATTAGAACAGTCTGAAATTGAATGAAAAATATTGATTACTTTCAGTTAAGTTTTAATTATGGAATCAGTAACCGTTGCATTTATTTTTAATATAAACATTGTGCTGTCGATTCACATCCTCAATTTTCTAATGATGGCAACCAGCCTATAAACTATGATTAATAACTCATTAGAGTTAATATTCAGTGCTTGGAATCTAGCTTTTGGAGTCGTGGTTTGTGTGAGAGGTTCGTAGTAGTCGGTCTTGTTTTTCTCATTAACTCATTAAGAGTATTTTCGGTCTAGCAGTTTTTCCGTTTTCACTAGGATTTGCTACATTTATTTCTTAGAAAAATGTTATTTTTGCAGTTTATGTTTGTAATTCTTTATTATATATATATATATTATATATATATATATATATATATATATATATATATATAAAGATGAGAACGTGTGTCTGTGTGAATCCCTAACACTCGAGAACTACTCAACCATTTTCATTCAAATTTTACACATGCCTTACTTAGGGTCCATGAAGTGTCATGGGCTAAAAATATTTTCAACTTCAAGCCTAATACGAGCCCTGAGCAATCCTTTATCTTTTCCATTATTTTAGTGTTACGTGTCAAAAGTGAAACGATAACATCTCTCTATTGTAATGTCAGATACTTTCACTATTAATACAGAAGTAAAGGGAAACTATCATCTCACAAACACACACACACATATATATTATATATATATAATGTAGTATATGTATAGATCTACATGTATATGTATAGGTATATATATATAGAGAGAGAGAGATGTATATGTAATATGTACACACGAGGCGCAATGACCCAGTGGTTGGGGCAGCGAACTCGCGGTCATAGGATCGCGAGCGAAAAACACCTAAAGCTCCACGGGCTCGGGCAGGGGATGGTGGCGAACCCTACTGTACTCTTTCGCCACAACTTTCTCTCACTCTTACTTCTTGTTTCTGTTGTGCCTGTAATTCAAAGGGCCAGCCTTGTCACACTCTGTGTCACGCTGAATCTCCCCGAGAACTACGTTAAGTGTACACGTGTCTGTGGAGTGCTCAGCCACTTGCACGGTAATTTCACGAGCAGTCTGTTCCGATGATCTGGTCAACTGGAACCCTCGTCTTCGTAAGCGTCGGAGTGCCAACAATATGTACACATATACATGCATATATATATATATATATATATATATATATATATATATATATATCCCACCTCTCACCTAGTCACCTACCGTTCTGGCAGACACACCAGCCAGATTGACTACATCCTTGCCAGAAAAAGGGAAAGAGGGCTGATTATAAATGCCAAAACCTTCCCAGGCGAAGAATGTACTCCCCAACATAGATTAGTAGTTAGCGACTTCAGGATCAGAGCTAAATGGTTGCCCAGAAGAAGACCAGCTTGGAGGAGAAGGGTCTGGAAGCTTAAAGATCCTGCAAATGGACAGAGATTTAGAGACATACTACTCGAAGCCTCTGACGAAATAGAAGGGGATATAGCTTCACTTAATGTGGAAGACAACTGGAGATTCCTACGGGACAATCTGCTGACAGCCACTGACCAGATCTGTGGATGGAGCAAAGTACCATCTCGACCCAGAGTAACATGGTGGTGGAACACTGTGGTTGACAGGGCTATTAGACAAAAGAGACAGGCTTGGAAGGACTGGAAGAACGGTGGTGGTAGCAGGGAATTGTATCAGACAGCCAAAAGGGAAGCTAGGAGACAGGTTTATTTAGCCAGAGGGGAAGCGGATAAGAAAAGATTTGCCAATGTTCTGAGCCGTGAGGATGAAAGACTTGAGGTATTTCGTGTTGCAAGACAGTGTGTGAGAGAGAATCGTGATGTGGTAGGAGAGAAGTGTGTTCGCATGGATGATGGTTCACTTGCGCTAAATGAGGATGCAAAGAGAGAGGTTTGGAGATGCCACTATGAAAGGTTGCTGAATAAAGAAAATGAATGGGATAAAGAGAGTCTGCCGAATGTTGACCCAACAGAGGGACCAGCTATCCGAGTTGATAGTTCCGTGGTAGCTAAGGCAATTAGAAGCATGAAGACAGGGAAAGCCCCAGGCCCATCAGGAATTACTGCAGAGATGCTCAAAATATCTGGCAGTGTCGGCTATAACCTAGTCACCCGTATAGTCAATCAGGTGATACACGAAGGAGTCATACCCAATGACTGGTGTAGCAGCATACTAGTCAACTGCTACAAAGGTAAAGGTGATGCCCTGGATACAAATAATTACAGAGGTATCAAGCTGTTGGATCAGGTAATGAAGGTTACGGAGAGGGTCATAGCCCAACTAATTAGAGAGAGAGTTAGTTTAGATGAGATGCAGTTTGGGTTTGTCCCAGGGAAAAGCACCACTGATGCTATATTCCTGGTAAGGCAGCTGCAGGAGAAATACCTAGCCAAAGATAAGCCCCTGTACCTGGCTTTCGTTGACATGGAGAAAGCCTTTGATAGGGTCCCCCGATCCCTCATCTGGTGGTCAATGAGGAAACTAGGGATAGATGAATGGCTGGTGAGGGCTGTGCAAGCCATGTACAGAGATGCCGTAAGTAAGGTTAGAGTTGGCAGCATGTACACAGAAGAATTCAAGGTAGAGGTTGGGGTCCACCAGGGTTCAGTACTCAGCCCCCTCCTATTTATCATAGCCCTCCAGGCAATTGTGGAGGAATTCAAGACAGGTTGCCCCTGGGAGCTCCTCTAAGCTGACGACCTCGCTCTAATCGCTGAGTCACTATCAGAACTGGAGGAGAAGTTCCAGGTGTGGAAGGAGGGTTTAGAATCGAGGGGCCTTAGAGTCAACCTAGCTAAAACCAAAGTACTAATAAGTAGAAAGTTAGAAAATCCACAAATATCCTCAGGAAGATGGCCCTGCTCGATCTGTAGAAAAGGTGTAGGTAGAAACTCTATAAGATGTACCCAGTGTAAGCTATGGACACATAAGAGGTGCAGCAATGTCAAAGGTAGGCTAACTGGGAAGATAGTTTTTGTATGTGGCAGATGCTCTGGAGCATTGACCTCCGAAAATCTGCAGAAAACAACTTCCGTCACTTTCCGGGGGGAAAAACTAGAAGTAGTTGATAGCTTCCGCTATCTAGGTGACCAAGTCAGTAGTGGGGGCGGGTGCGCTGAAAGTGTAACTGCTAGAATAAGAATAGCCTGGGCAAAGTTTAGGGAGCTCTTACCTCTGCTGGTGACTAAAGGCCTCTCGCTCAGAGTAAAAGGCAGACTGTATGATGCATGTGTACGAACAGCTATGCTACATGGCAGTGAAACATGGGCCGTGACTGCTGAGGACATGCGTAAGCTTGTGAGGAACGAAGCCAGTATGCTCCGATGGATGTGTAATGTCAGTGTACTTACTCGACAGAGCGTTAGTACCTTGAGAGAAATGTTGTACCTAAGAAGCATCAGTTGTTGTGTGCAAGAGAGACGATTGCGCTGGTATGGTCATGTGGCGAGAATGGATGAAGATAGGTGTGTGAGAAAGTGCCAATCCCTAGCAGTTGAGGGAACCCGTGGAAGAGGTAGACCCAGGAAAACCTGGGACGAAGTGGTGAAGCACGACCTTCGGACGTTAGGTCTCACCATGGAAATGACTAGAGACTGAGACCTATGGAAGTATGCTGTGCGTGAGAAGACCCGGCAAGACTAGTGAAGCCATAATCCGTGGCCCCTACCTGGGACGTAGTCAGTCCACCTGTGCATACCTTCCTTCTTGTGACACTTGTGAAGACCTGTTGAGGCAAGTGAGAATTGAATCAAATCAAATCAAATCGAACCAAATCAAAATAGATGAACATCAATGGAATTTGTATCCTTGTGGTACCAGTGCCGGTGGCACATAAGAAAACCATCCGAACGTGATCGTAGCCAGTACCGCAACGACTGGCCTCCGTGCTGAGGGCACATAACAAACACCATCCGAGCGTGGCCGTCCGCCAGCCCCGTCTGGCACCTGTGTCGGTGACACATAAGAAAACACCATCCGAGCGTGGCCGTCAGCCAGCCTCGTCTGGCACCTGTGTCGGTGGCACATAAAAAACACCATCCGAGCGTGGCCGTCTGCCAGCCTCATCTGGCACCTGTGTCGGTGGCACATAAAATCACCCACTACACTCTCGGAGTGGTTGGTGTTAGGAAGGGCATCCAGCTGTAGAAACACTGCCAGATCTGACTGGCCTGGTGCAGCCTTCGGGCTTGCCAGACCCCAGTTGAACCGTCCAACCCATGCTAGCATGGAAAGCGGACGTTAAACGATGATGATGATGATGATGATGATATGCATGTATATAGGTTTTGGTTAGTCTGCGGCTATAGCAGAAGACACTTGCCAAGTTACCACACAGTGGGACTATATATATAGGTGCAGGTATAGTTGTGTGGTAAGAAACTTGGTTCCAAAACACATGGTCCTGGGTTCAATCCCACTGTGTGGTAACATGGCAAGTGTCTTCTGCTATAACCTCAGACCAACCAAAGCCTTGTGAGTAGATTTTGTATACAGAAGCTGAAAGAAGTCAATCTTATATATACGTATATATCTAAGTGTATGTGTCTGTGTTTCTCCCTCATCACTGCTTGACAACTGCTGTTGGTTTATTTATATCCCCATAACTTACTGGTTTGACAAGAAGAGACTGATAGAATAAGTATCAAGCTTATCCAAAATAATAAACAAAAGCACTGTAGTTGATTTATTCGACAAAAAATTCTTCAAGGCAGTGATTCATATTTTTGTTTGCCCACTCAATTGTATCTATCAATCTATCTTTCTGTGTGTGTATGTATGTATATATATATATATAATACACACACATATACATGTATGTATATGTGCATATTTATATCTGTTTCTTTATTGCCCACAAGGGGACAAACGGATTAAGTCGATTACATTGACCCCAGTGCGTAACTGGTACTTAATTTATCGACCCCGAAAGGATGAAAGGCAAAGTCGACCTCGGCGGAATTTGAACTCAGAACGCAACGACAGACGCAATACCGCTAAGCATTTCGCCCTGTGTGCTGACGTTTCTGCCAGCTCACCGCCTTATTTATATCTATTATATGCATATTTATATCTATTATATAAAAGTTAATGTCTTTATGTGTGTCCGTGTATTGCTTATAGATTCAAAAACTACTGCACCGATCCTAATGAAATTTGAACATAAAATCCAAGCCTAGGGAGAAGGACAATGGTGTATGTTTCATACAATTTCATGGACCAAAATTACTGAATGGATCCTTGTGATATTTGGAACTTAGATTCAATGCATAAGGGTGGGTATAATGCAGTATGTTTGGTTTGAATTTGAGGTGGCTTAAAGAGGGCGAAACCCCCCCTGAAAATTCATAAATTTCTTATGTTGATGAAATTTCAACCATAGGTAATTGACACACATCAAGAAATATTCCCAAAGTTTCCACTTCTCATGAGGATTCTAAGACACCCCTAATGGGGGCCTTAACTCCCAAATTTTAGTAATTTTTTTATGATCCAAAACTAGGTCAAAAGTACTGATTGGATCTTTATGAAATTTGGAAATTATATTCTATGCATGAGGACAGATGTAATGCAGAATATGTTTGAAAGTGAGGGGGGTATAACTGAGGCCATAACCCCCATGAAAATTTATATATTTTTGCTGTTGATGAAATTTTTAACCATTGATATTAGACACAAATGAAGTAATATTTCTAAAATTTCAACTTCTTAGGAGTTACCAATGGTAACATTGATTTCAAGGCCTTCCAAGATAAGTGACTGGTCATTCAAAGGGATTTATAGATTGCAAATTTGTTCTGTTCAATTACCTATCGGCATAGTGATCATTAGCAAACTCCAGAGGTGACACTTTCATTTCTTCTTAGCCCTCACGTCTCACAGTTGTCAATGTTTATTTGAGTTGAGTAACAACTTTCCAATTACTATAGATCCATAATGCATCTTACGGCTGTGCTCGTCACTTGTATGGTGAGGAATCCTACATCGGGGAGTGGTAATGACTAAGGTAGGGTAGCTGACTGCTTATTGTGATCATTCGTCTTGTGGTTTCCTGTAGCTTTGCTCTCTTTTACAAACCTAGTGAACATTCATATATTTGCAATTTCAAAGAAATTTGAACAATAGATATAAGACCCAAGTTAAAAAAGATTCCCAACAATTCAACTTCTCTGGTTGACTTTAAGAACCCCCTCCACCACCACCAATAACTCCCACATTTTAGAGCTCCATTTGCTCCATATTTCAAGAGCAAAAACTTTTGAATAGGTTTCATTAGATTTGGATTTTGGAATCTGGGCATAAAGATGAGTAGTATGGGATAAATTCTTAATCTGCAATTTTGATGAAATTCGAATCATAGGCATTCCAGTTCATTAGAGAAAATGTAAAAGAAAAGTCTAATTCTTCAATTCCATGTGACATGGGCAACGATGGATATCTCTGCTAGTAATCTCTAAATTCGTGTCTATAGAATGAAGCTAAACACCAAGTCTATTTCATAGACAATCTGTGGTGAACCCTAGCTAATCTGTCGTTAATCTTATTCAATTCATGAGAAAAGGTCATGGAATTAGACGGCAAAAATTGAAAAACTTGAATTTTTGGAGGGAAAAGAAATATTTCAGAATCATAATTTCCCTTTGTATAAAACTCAGGAATACTTTAACGTGAAGGGGAAAAGAACCACTCTTTTCCTTTCTCATGATGTATCGGACTTCATGAAATAACTATAACAGAACTCCGTCCAAGGAGTGGATAGTATCAGCCTCAGGACTTTGATTGGGACATATTTTATTAATCAACAAATAGAGCGAAGGGACATAACATCTGCAGAACCTGTGTTATTTTCTTCAGGACAGATGTTTTCAATCTTAAATCCCTCTCTCTCTTTCAGAGAGGCACTGAGCAGCTATATGCACACATACACATACGGCAGTAACTTCTGCCTACCGAATTCAATCACGAAGCTCCGGTCGGCTCGGGGCTATAGTAGAAGACACCTACCTAAAGTGCCACGCAGTGGGACTGAACCCGAAACCATGTAGCTAGGAAGCAAGCTCCCTAACCACACAGCCATGCCCGCGCCTACAATGTATATATATGTGTGTGTGTGTGAAATAGACTTGCAAACTTAATGCTGTATTCCCCTGATTGTTTCAGTGGAAACTTAAGTCTCAAGATGTTCCAATTATTGGTAAATGCTCCAGTTTTTAACTCAACAAAATTTATGTTGTTTTGGCTAATCCATGCTATCATGTAACATTAAAATCCATATTGTGGAGAGGCCTTAGGTGCATGACAATGTAAACAACTGCCTTTTTTCCATCTTTCCCTTCAGCCAGTGAGCCCCAAATGGTCTGGCTTATCATGCTACATTTCAATTGTTATAATCTGCTGGCACTTTTCTCTTCTCCAGGTATCATTGGTTAATCCTGCTAGACCCCCACATAGCTACCTTACGCAGTAAACTAAGTAGGGTTGGCCAGTTTAGTTGCAGACAGTCTTGCCACAGCTGCAATTTGGAAGAGAGAATTCCTTGTTTGGAATTCTCTTTGATGTCATCATTAAGCAGGCATTCAATTTTTTCGTTTGTTTGGCATTACCGTTCTGTCATAATTGAGAGAATTGAAACTGAGTCCACAGCCAATGAAAGCAACACTTGTAATTGTAAATTTTCCTCCTACTGTCACATATGTACCATAGGGGTAGATGGATGAAGAGTCACGTTTTTCTGTAGTGTTTTTTAAGCATTAATATGCTTAGTTTTATTAATCAAATATTTTTAATAAATAGAAGCAGCGGCTGTGTGGTAAGTAGCTTGCTTACCAACCACATGGTTCCGGGTTCATCCCCACTGCGTGGCACCTTGGGCTAGTGTCTTCTGCTATAGCCTCGGGCCGACCAAAGCCTTGTGAGTGGGTTTGGTAAACGGAAACTGAAAGAAGCCTGTCGTATATATGTATGTGTGTGTGTTTGTGTTTATCCCCCCAACATCGCTTGACAACCGATGGTGGTGTGTTTACGTCCCCGTAACTTAGCGGTTCGGCAAAAGAGACCGATAGAATAAGTACTAGGCTTACAAAGAATAAGTCCTGGGGTCGATTTGCTCGACTAAAGGCGGTGCTCCAGCATGGCCACAGTCAAATGACTGAAACAAGTAAAAGAGAATTATTGTTACTGATACACTTAGTAAAAATGTAAATTTTTTTTTTGTCTGCAATTGATCTCTTGCAAAGAACATAAGAACAATTATTATGAAGGTATAATCTTTGATTTAGATGAAAGTGTTGTATCCATGCCCACTGAGAATGATAAGGTCAATGTGATTAAAGCTTTTCTTAAACATCTGCAAGATGTTGACTGCAGGAAAAACTTGGGCAGGGGAAGAATTCTTGGGGGGTCGGTATTTTGTGAAGGAATAGTAGTAAGTGTGAGGCGTGGAGTGTTAGAGACTGTAAGAATGATGAAAGGAAGAGAAGAGAGACAAATGACTCATGGGTGCCTGAATGGATTAGGCATTAGACTGGACATTACTGAGGAGCAGAGGTCAGTGTAGTAGTAGTGGAAGCTAGAGGTAAAACTGTACAAATGTGGACTATGGCGTGAGGTTTTAATTGTGGTCATGAAATAAAGTAACATTTATCTGAAGACCACTGAGATTTGTTTCCAAGATCAAATTTAGAACATTTCTGACAATATTTAAAGTAATTAACTTATATATAGTTTATATTTTATTTGTGTACATATTTTAATTTTTACTTTTTCAGATTAATTTTGTTTGTAATGACTATAAAGAATGTCAGAAGTGGTTTTTAAGAAGGTAAAAAAAAATTTTTTATTCATCATAATCCTCTTTCTCTTGTTTTTTTGCTTTTCTTTATGTTGTGGCATTCCTAAAGCATATGACCTAGTGGTTAGAATGTTGGGACTTAAAATTATAAAGCTGTGAGTTTGATTCCTGGACTGAGCAGCATGTTGTGTCCTTGAACAAAGCTCATTATTTCACGTTGCTTCAGTCTACTCAGTTGAAAATGAGTTCCTATTTCTTTACTACCCACAAGGGGCTACACACAGAGGGGACAAACAAGGACAGACAAACGGATTAAGTCGATTATATTGACCCAAGTGCGTAACTGGTACTTAATTTATCGACCCCGTAAAGATGAAAGGCAAAGTCGACCTCGGCAGAATTTGAACTCAGAACGTAACGGTAGACGAAATACGGCTACGCATTTCGCCCGGCGTGCTAACGATTCTGCCAGCTCTCCAGTCGACTGCTGGTGCTGCCATCTCTCCCTTCAGCTGTCTTATTCTCAGTGTTTTGCTGAGTCAAGGGCGGGAGGGTAGGAGAGAGTGTTTATGTCTACTCACAACTACATGGGCGCCAAAAACAATTTCTGAAATCCTGATACAAGTAACCCAGGCATATTTACTTGCAAGTGCCGACCAAAATTTGAAAACTGTTTTGATTGATTGGCGTTAGGAAGAGCATCCGGCCGTAGAAACACTGCCAGATCAGACTGGGCCTGGTGCAGCCTTCTGGCTTCCCAACCCCAGTTGAACCGTCCAACCCATGCTAGCATGGAAAGCGGATGCTAAAAAATGATGATGATAATACTGAAGTTGGTACAAACATGGTTGTATAGTTAAGAAGTTCACTTTGGACCCACATGTTTAAGGGTTCAGTCCTACAGTATGGACACTACTGGTTAGTGTCCTTTACTGTAGCTGCAGATTGACCAATAGCTTGTGAATGAAATTTGTTGGCAGAAACTGAAGAGGCCCATCATATATGTGTGTGTGTGAGAGTTTATATTTCCCATCATCTTCACATGTGTGCACTAATCATAAACAATGTCTCACCATTCATCCAGATTGTACCATTTGCTTGCAGTCCATGACAAAAGCATGTCTGGGCTGTTTGTTGTTTGATAGACTGATGGATTATTGACTTTGCTTGGAAATGGGTGAAAAATTGACACCAGGAAGGGCATCCAGCCATAGAAAACTACGCCTAAGCATAGTCTCATCTGGCGCTAGCAAGCATGGAAAATTTGATGTTAAAACAATGATCATGATGAAAACTATTTTCTGACAACAGAACAACAAATTATGTACCAAATGCCATGTGATAAAGTTTGGCATATGTTAATAGAATTTCCTGTAAATATATATAGTCTCTTGATTAACTGTTGTTCACAACATTTGATATGAGCTTTCCAAGCTCTTAATATGTAGACTTATTTGTTACTGTGTCTACTTTAATGACAGAATTGTGAAACACATTAATGTAACTTGTAATAACTTCAAGAAAACATGCAAAATTAATGAAATTTTGTTTTAGTATTTGTTGGCCCTTCTTTAGCAAATCTCATGGCTTTCATCTGATTTATTAAATCCTATCCAAGAGATAATAATCTCTGGTCAATGCTTCTTTCAGCTTTGTAATTGATGTCATTTTTGGCAAGCTTGCAGGCAGCCTTCTCTCTTGATGTTTCCATATGGGTTCTGTTGGATTAACCCTTTAGCATTCAGATTATTCTGTCAAATGTAAAGCTTATGTGTTCACACCATGTAAAATTAATCTTGCATCATTTCATGGCTTTGAGATTTCAATGATGTTATTGTTTATTTTCAAAATGACACATATAAGGTAGCTATGAATGACCATATCTGACTAGTTTGAACATAAAATAGGTAGAATATTTTGGCCGGATATGGCCGGTTTAAACACTAATGGGTTAAGATTGGTCCTTGAGCAACCCATTTCAGACATTTGTTTCCTTGAGTTCATTCTTTTCCAAGTTTGTGATATCTTGTATGGCATGGGGCTCCATCTTCTCAAAAAGATCAGTCTTCTTATCAATTCCTACATTGGAATAAAGTGTTTGACAGTATTTTGGGCTATTAAAATGATTTTCAGAAAAATGAGCTCTGATCTGTCAGTGCCTCCCTGCTCCCACAATAACTTCAAACTTTCTCATGTTAAACTATTCCTTGCTAACTGTCCCTCATATTTCAGTTTTGATGCACTTCACATTTATCTTGAATTGAAAAATTGGTAGGATTCACTTTTGTTGGCAATATTATTGACAACCAAAATGCATCTTCCTTGTTGCAGATTTCTTTAGCCCTGTTCTACCTATTGGTCTTACTAGCTTTTGAAATTATGGATTTCTTTCTTATAATTCTTCATTTATATCCCAAAGTCTTTCAGTGACATATCCATAGATCTTGCAACTTCTCTAAGAGTTCTAAGTTGCTTTTTAATAATTCTTAAAACCCTCTTTGTCTTCTCAGAAACTTTTTGTAGCCTCTCAGATTTCTTCTTCATTCAGCAATGCTTTTCAGTCCATCTCTTGGCTATGATATTCCCTGTTTGATGATTAATAACAAAAATTAAGGCTTCCTCTTGAATGGATTTTCTGTATTAATAAAAACCTTGTCTGTTTGTAAATTCATTGGTGTATTTTTTCCCCAATATCACTTACTCTTTTACTTGTTTCAGTCATTTGACTGCGGCCATGCTGGAGCACCGCCTTTAGTCGAGCAAATCGACCCCGGGACTTATTCTTTGTAAGCCCAGTACTTATTCTATTGGTCTCTATTGCCGAACCGCTAAGTGACGGGGACGCAAACACACCAGCATCGGTTGTCAAGCAATGCTAGGGGGACAAACACAGACACACAAACACACATATATATATATATATATACATATATACAACAGGCTTCTTTCAGTTTCCGTCTACCAAATCCACTCATAAGGCATTGGTCGGCCCGGGGCTATAGCAGAAGACACTTGCCCAAGATGCCACGCAGTGGGACTGAACCCAGAACCGTGTGGTTGGTTAGCAAGCTACTTACCACACAGTCACTCCTGCGCCTATATTATGTTTTTTTCAAATAAAAGCTACAATTAATCTGAAAACACAAATTTATGTGTCTCTAAAGAAGAGAAAACATATCCAATTAGAAATAAAGAAATAAAAAAATTGAAATAATCAACAGGTATTAGAAACTTTTGGTAGGTCACGGTAATAGTTCTTCAAAACAGTGTTTAAACCCTTTAGTATTCACATTACTCTGTCAAATGCTTACTTATTCACATTGTTTTGATTTAATCATGCACTATCTCATAGTCTCCAGATTTTGATGGTGTAAGAGGTGAGATCTGGCCAGTTTGAACATAAATATTTTGGACCAGATAAGCTGGTTTCAATCCTTATGGGTTAATCCCATGTTATGTACATTAGATGAAATTAGTTGTTTTAATTGTTATCTGTTAAAACGGCACATTCTTAATGTAATTTTTTGTCTGTCTATTAAGATAGTATTTCTTTTTTGCTTATTCTTTTGTAATCTTTAGGTGCCATATTTTATATATGCAAACTCACACATGTATTTATAACTGAATTTTTTTTTATTTATGTTCTTGTGGAATTCATGTTACAAATTTATTTCATAATTCATACAACAATTACTCCAAAAAAGTTTTCTTCAAAATAGCAAAAATATAAGAAAATAAAAGAGTAAAATTCAAAAGGAAATTATGTATATTAATAGAAACCACCCCAGATATACAGCAGTACTGTGAACAAGTGTGAGGTTGAGATGCTGGAGGAGCAGTGCACCCTCATGAATTTTACCTAGCTTTCGGTCAAAGTAGAGACCCAGAAGTCAAGAATTTTATGGTTAACAGCCCAGTTCCTCTAAATTTTCAAATACTTCTGTGCCTTTTTCTGCTGAGCCACAGAATAAGTATATCCCTATCTCTACCACAACATTTAGATCATGTAAGGGAGTGAGAGTATCAATATCTGTAATGTCCCACATCTACCTCTTTGACAAGGGATTGAATTCAGAAACTTTACTTTTGATACAGGGCATCACACTTATCTACATATCAACAGTCTTCTAGAACAGAGGTTCTTGAATTGACAAATAATCTCCCCATCCCAGTATTGAAATTTTTGCTCTTGTCCTATCTCTGTTAATGAGAAGACAATAAAATTCGCATCCATACACTTCTTTGCAATAACGTTGGACAAGTTTTTAAAGTTAAAAACAATCTCAATTTTATTTAAAATGGCAGTAAGTCTGCCTTCTGTTCAATCCTTACAGGGCTTCTCTTATGAGGAACATAATTCTAGAACCCTGTTTTAGAAATAAAGGCTATGGGTTCAATTGTAGATAAAGCAGGGGTTGAAAATATAAAATGGTGAAACAGTGAAGAGAAACATTGATTCAAGTAATGAGGATGTGAAAAACTTATTTATTTTGTTATAATTTAATCTTAAATAGACATGTAATATATAAATGTTGAATTATCATTGAAATATTATTTTACTTCTTTTAGTTCTTGGACTTTCTAGAAGATCATCTTGAAGAAAACAAAGAATTGATATCATTTGTGAAAAAGCGATATGATGAATGCAGTGACTCCTTCCGTTTTTCCAAGGACTTCTTGGAGTTGACAGCAGATATACAGTCGAAAATTGAGGCTGAGAAACATCGAATATTTGTACATCTTAAAAACTTCTTAGCAGAATTGAAATCCTACCGAGTTACTACTGCTCCAAATAATAAACGGAAACTAGTGGACGATGTCTGTGAGGGGACTAATAAAAAACAATGTGTTTACAATTCATGTTCAGATCTCAGTTCTGACTCTGACTTTTTTAAGAGAAATAACACAAAGCAGGTCAATGTAGATAGCAGTAAAAAGAGTGAAAAGATTGGAAGAGAAGAAAAAAATGAAGACAGTTGTGGTAAAGAAGAATCAATATCCTGTGAGAAAGATG
The DNA here is from genome assembly GCF_006345805.1 of Octopus sinensis. NCBI lineage: Eukaryota > Metazoa > Mollusca > Cephalopoda > Octopoda > Octopodidae > Octopus > Octopus sinensis. The sequence continues at coordinate 185,616,465 of NC_042998.1, forward strand.
ATCAAGTATCTCCCATTGTGGAAGAATCACTCTCAAATGATTCTATCCAATCAGATTTTAAGTCATCTGATTCTTCAGACTTTCCTACCTATTTTTCTGGTGAGCAGAATCGTAAACAAAAATCTCCATCTGTTGATCTGATATCATTGGATTCCAAGAGTCCTTGTCCAGCATCATCCAGTAATCACGAAAGTGCTTCTGGTGTTAACAAACATACTTCATCTAACACTGTGTTATTGGACTGCAAGGAGTCATCAAGTCTTGATGTAGCTTCTGACTGTGCACTAGATTCTAAGGCTGAAGATGTGGACAGTGATAGGGAAAAGGAGGCAGAGGAAAGCAAACAGAATTGTTTAGATCTGGTATCACCTTCCCCGAACACTCTTGAGGAAAGTGCAAGTAACTTAAGTGAAACAAAAGAAAAGAAAAAGAAGAAAGGATCTGAAAGGCAAATAAAACGATTAGAAAAACTTCTTGATGTAAGTATTTCTGAATAACTCTTGTGTAAATATATGCTGTGCTTCAATGGTGTTGTACAATTTTATTTATATATATATATATATATATATATATATATATACATACACACACACACACAGAGTTGGGTGTAAGTCTGTTAATCGTTAATTAACGAAGTTAATATTTTCATTTACTATTTGACTTTAACCCTTTACTGTTCAGATTACTCTGTTAAATATAATACTTTTTCACTCAAATTGTTTTGAATTAATCATGCATTATCTTATAGCTTTGAGGTTTCAATGATGTGATTGTTTATTTTTAGAATGTCAGTGTAGGTTAGGTGTGAGAGGCTAAATATCGCCAGTTTGAATATAAAACATATAGAATATTTGGGCCAGATATGGCCGGTTTAAACACTAAAGGGTTAAAGCTAATTTTGAAAGTCATTATCAGACTAATTAACTTGTTACATTTAGTTTCTGTTAATTCAAGTCCATTAACCCAAAAATTTCATAAAAACTGGTAAACGTTTAAAAGTTTCTATTGTTTTCAGATTGTCTTAGCTTATTTAATATTGTACATGTCATTCTTTCAACGCTGATATAACGCCACTTATTATTATAAATAACTTGTAGGGTCTCGTTTGGCCTTGCCTGGATTTGAAACCAAATCCACCTGCTTGTTGCTTGCAAAGACAGCAGGAAATTTCTTTGTCCTGTCAAGAGGGAGCAGTGATTGATATGTTTCCACTTGATCCGTGACCTTGCTGAGGTGGATGTCAACAGAGAAAATCTTGACTTCCATAAAGTGGAAAAATAAATGGAAGGAAAAAAGTTGGTAAATATTTCGGTGTGAACGCAAATAGCTGTTACATGGTAGCAGGGCATGCTAGAAATAGTAGCCAAATCTTCCCTTTTCTAGAAAAAGAAGTTGTTTACATGTGATTTCGATGTCACATTAGTTGAAAGTACTTGGAGAAAAATATACCCGTGAAACAAAACTCCCTTAGTGGGAAACTTCAAGGTTACCACCACCCCTCCCACCTTTCTTTTCTAGAAAAAAGTGGCTTGCGGTGGGTTTGGAGATCAGATATGTTGAATGCACTTGAAAAAACTGGAAAAAATTATTCCACACCTAGGTACGAAATATTTACTGAAAAAATAAAATCTTGTACTGATTATACCTGTATTGGATTATACCTGTACTGATTATACCTGATATTGGAAAGTGGCAAAATTTTTGTTGGTTGCCATCTGAGATAATTTAAGTAACAAATCAAACAGGTAAGATGCATTAAAAATTTCAATTTTAGTGTTTATCGATAATGTTATTACTTTTACACCTGTTAATTAAATTTACCTGCCCATGTCAAATTTACTCAGCAAAATCAGCTAAATAACTAGTGGTATATAAAGCACCCACTGACAAAATTTCAAGTCTATGTTTTTTAACCCTTTTGTTACCAACCTGGCTGAAATTGGCTCTGAGTACAAATGTTTTGTTTCCATAAGTTTTGAATTAGAATCTTCCACCAAATCTTAGTCACAATTTATGTTCCCAACACTAGCTGAATGATAACTAAGTTATTTTACTAAATTCTTTGTTATATTTAACCCTTTAGTGTTCAGATTAATCTGTTAAATGTAATACTTTTTTCACTCAAATTGTTTTGAATTAATCACACATTATCTTACAGCTTTGAAGTTTCAATGGTGTGATAGTTTATTCTTAGAATGTCAATGTAGGTTAGGTGTGAGAGGCTAGATATGGCCAGTTTGAATGTAAAACATGTAGGATATTTGGGCCGGATATGACTGGCTTAACCCTTTAGTGTTCACATTATTCTGCCAAAATTAATGCTTTTTTTATCCACATTGTTTTGAACTAATAATGCATTAATCTTGTAGCTATGAGATTTTGATGAGGTAGCTGTTAATTTTTTAAACGATATTGTAGGGCTGGTGTGAGAGACCAGATAGGGCTAGTTTGAACATAAAACAGGTAGAATATTTTTGGCCGGATATGGCCGGTTTAAATGCTAAAGGGTTAAACACCAAAGGATTAAAGCAATAAACACAGAGCATTCAAAATAAATACAGTAATGAAAGTGTTAAACGGAAAATGTTTCTCTCACAGGTTTTAAATGCATAGTGAAAAGAAATGGCCAAAATCATTTCGGACTGGGTTTGTGAGGAGATGGCAGGAGTAAAAAAAATCAATTTTCAAAATTTTTTTTCTTTTTCTCATGAAAAGATGCCTCCCATCATTCTGAAGACTTTGGTGGAAAAGACTGGGAAAAATCCCTGTCAAAATGGAGAAATTCCAACTTATGTGGGCTGTCTGATCTGAAGCTTTATTTTCCAGAAACTCCTCCCCACTTCCCCCTTCCAAAAATTTTTGCATAAAATTTCATTAGAAAATACCTATTTCCAAGAAAGTTATGAGGAGGGAAACGTCAGGTCCTGTGAATTTTCCGAAACTCCTCTCCCCAACCCATCGGAAATTTTTTTTCTGACAAATCTTTACATACACTCAATCTACAGGATATAAGTAATTATTTGGTGAAAGTTTCATTAAAGAGTATCCATTTTTTCTGGAAGTTATAATAATTGTAATAATTATATATATATATATATATATATACTCTTTTACTTGTTTCAGTCATTTGACTGTGACCATGCTGGAGCACCGCCTTTAGTCGAGCAACTCGACCCCGGGACTTATTCTTTGTAAGCCCAGTACTTATTCTATCGGTCTCTTTTGCCGAACCGCTAAGTGACGGGGACATAAACACACCAGCATCGGTTGTCAAGCAATGCTAGGGGGACACAGACACACAAACACACACGCACACACATATATATATATATATATATATATATATATACATATATACGACAGGCTTTTTTCAGTTTCCGTCTACCAAATCCACTCACAAGGCTTTGGTCTGCCCGAGGCTATAGTAGAAGACACTTGCCCAAGGTGCCACGCAGTGGGACTGAACCCGGAACCATGTGGTTGGTAAGCAAGCTACTTACCACACAGCCACTCCTGATATTAATTATTACAAGACAGACTTTATGGCTTGGTTTGTATAGTGTCTTGGGTATTCTATAATTGTCTGATATGCTTATAACAATTACTAACAATGTAATTGACATGAAATCATAAGAATCTCTTGCTCATGCCTATTGACTTGTAATGGGAGCAGTTCATTAATTATTATGTTAGCTGACTGACATATGTAATACCTATGGTTTGATTTTTCCCAAGCATGAGACAATATCATTATGTATGTTTAAAAACGACAGTTTGTAGGTGATATTTAAATAAGTTAGGGGAAAACTTGGGATCTCAAAACGAAATATTTTTTCCCTTGTGTTCTGTTATTCATTTAATGTTTTTTTTGTGTGTGTGTTTTTAACCAAAAAATTATGGTAAATGAAGATAGGTGCACCAACATAAGCTAATACTAAAACTGAATCTTCACCTGCATGGCAGAGCTAATAATAAAAATAATATATCAGAGAGAAATATACTTGCATAGTTGATAACTGTCAAAGCAAGAATACTCATCTGTATTCTTGCTAACATTTTTAACCTAGCTTACATATTGAGCTGACATAACTATGGAAGGAATCTTGTTTCTACACACATAGATACACACCTGTCTATCTATGTCAGCCTGTCTGCAGTGTTTTAAAATCCACTTGTCTAACTCATGTCTGCATGCAGTAGTATTCTATAGCCAGATACCCTTCCTGTTGACAACCTCTATTTTTCAAGTAAAATATTTTTATTGTACTAGTCTTCACAGTTAACCTACAGGATGTATTTCTTACGGGAAACATCTCATCACCATCACTCAGATATGGTATCATGCAAAAACATGCAGAAGGTAGGCATTCATTCATGCATACACAACATACATACAAACACATGAGTGGCTTCAGGAGAGTTTCTATCTAATATATTTCTTTATTACCCAGAAGGGGCTAAACATAGAGGAGACAAACAAGGACAGACAAAGGGATTAAGTTGATTACATTGACCCCAGTGCGTAACTGGTACTTAACTTATCGACCCTGAAAGGATGAAACGCAAAATCAACCTCGGCGGAATTTGAACGTAACGGCAGACGAAATATGGCTACACATTTCACCCGGCGTGCTAATGTTTCTGCCAGCTCGCCGCCTTATATCTAATAATTTCACCAAGACTAGTCATCATCATCATTTGATGTCTGTTTACCATGCTTGCAAAGGTTGGGCAGTTTGACAGGAACTGGTAAGCTGGATAGTACACCAGGCTCCAAAATAGTCTGTTTTGACGTGGTTTCTGGATGCCCTTCCTAACATCAACCACTTTACAGTGTACTGGGTGCTTTCTACATGACACCAGCACAGTTGGTTTTACGTGGCACTGACACAGGTTCTTTTTATGTGGCACCAGCACCTGCTGGGTCATCAAGTAACTTGTAAGACGAAGACCTCTTAGTTGAGAGAGCGAATAGAACTGAGGGGAGTGGTTGTGTTCCAAGTGAGAAGTTAGAGTATAATGGAGGGACAGAGATAGTTGTTTTACTAAAGAGGAGATATTTGGCTATTCCAGCAGGGCAAGGAGAAGAAAGGTGGGAGAGTGAGAGACTGATAGGGAAACAGTCAGGGTAGGAGTGGGGGGGGGGAATAGATGGTGTTGGAGATGTATTGGGGCATATCCACAGGGAACAGTGAGGGTGGTAGTATAAGTAGTACAGAGAGGATAGAGGGGGATGTTCCATGAGAGTATGAGGGGATATGTTTAGAGATGGAGAAGATATGACTGTAGCAAGTGATGGTGAGGAAAATTGGAGTGGCTGGAAGGGAGGTAAGGGAGATATGTGAGGGCATGGAGAGTGTGAAGATAGGCACATGGGAGAGAGTGAGTGGGGTGCAAGGGGGTGAGTGGAGGAGAGGAGTGTTGGGAAGATGGGGAAGTTTTGACAGAGGTTAGACCCATGGCTTTATGGGTCTGCCCCTTCCACGGGTTCCCTCTACAACTAGAGACATAGGATGAAGTGTTGAAGACTGATCTCGAGACACTAAGCCTTATGAAGGAGATGACGAGAGAGTCATCAGTCATCTGTACATTCCGAGAGTGTAGTGGGTGCTTTTACGTGCCACCGGCACGAGGGCCAGTCAGGCAGTTCTGGCAACAATCACGCTCAAAAGGTGTTTTTACGTGCTACCTGTCACAGGAGCCAGTCTGTCGGCACTGGCAACAACCACTGGCATTTGTACTTAATTGTATTTGTTAAAAGACTTCGTAATTCAAAGCCCACCATGTGTACGTCAGAAATTGTAGACGGAAATATATGCAAGGCATTTGATGGAATTTAATGAGCTGGCAGAACCGTTAGCACGCTGGGCGAAATGCTTAGCGGTATTTTGTCTGCTACTACATTCTGAGTTCAAATTCCGCCAAGGTCGACTTTGCCTTTCATCCTTTCGGGGTCGATAAATTAAGTACCAGTTACGCACTGGGGTCGATGTAATCGACTTAATACCTATGTCTGTCCTTGTTTGTCCCCTCTGTGTTTAGCCCGTTGTGGGTAGTAAAGAAATAGGTATTTTGTCTGCTGTTACGTTGTGAGTTCAAATTCCGCCGAGGTCGACTTTGCCTTTCATCCTTTTGGGGTCGATAAATTAAGTACCAGTTACGCTCTGGGGTCGATGTAATCGACTTAATACCTATGCCTGTCCTTGTTTGTCCCCTCTGTGTTTAGCCTCTTGTGGGTAATAAAGAAATAGGTATTTTGTCTGCCGTTACGTTGTGAGTTCAAATTCCGCCGAGGTCGACTTTGCCTTTCATCCTTTCGGGGTCGATAAATTAAGTACCAGTTACGTACTGGAGTCGATGTAATCGACTTAATCTGTTTGTCTGTCCTCTCTGTCTTTAGCCCCTTGTGGGTAATAAAGAAATAGGGATTTAATTGAAGATCAGTAAAGGTGTCAAAATCATTAATTAAATGGAAAACAATCAACTATTCTATTGAGAGTAATTATATTTGATGTAACAAATTTTAAAATGAAAACTAAATAACTAATACACTATATTTAACCCTTTAGTATTTAAACCGGCCATATCAGGCCAAAATTGTCTTCTAGTTTTATGCTCAAACCAGCCAGCTCTGACCTCTCACACCTATCCTACAAAGTCATTCTAAAAATAAACAGGGACATCATCAAAACCTCAGAGTTACAAGATGCTGTACAACTAATTTAAAACAATGTGATTGAAGAGGCTTTACATTTGGCAGAGTAATCTGAATGCTAAAGGGTTAACCTTTTAATTTTTAAACTGGTCATATCTAGCTAAAATATTCTTCCTGTTTTTTGTTCAAATTGACCAGATCTGGACTCTCGCACATATCCAATAGTGTCATTCTAATGATAAACATTATAAACTACCCGATTACTCTTTTACTTGTTTCAGTCATTTGACTGCGGCCATGCTGGAGCACCGCCTTTTTAGTCGAGCAAATCGACCCCGGGACTTATTCTTTTGTAAGCCCAGTACTTATTCTATCGGTCTCTTTTGCCGAACCGCTAAGTGACGGGGACATAAACACACCAGCATCGGTTGTCAAGCAATGCTAGGGGGACAAACACAGACACACAAACACACGCACACATACATATATATACGACGGGCTTCTTTCAGTTTCCGTCTACCAAATCCACTTACAAGGCATTGGTCGGCCCGAGGCTATAGCAGAATACACTTGCCCAAGATGCCATGCAGTGGGACTGAACCCGGAACCATGTGGCTGGTTAGCAAGCTACTTACCACACAGCCACTCCTGCGCCTGATTATGTATGAATAATTTAAAACAATGTGAATATTTGGCATTACATTTGCCAGAGTAATATAGATATTCTTTCTGTTCCTGGCACAAGGCCTGAAATTTTGTGGGGGGGGGCAGTTGATTAGATCAACCCCAGTGTGCAACTGGTACTTAATTTATTGACCCTGAAAGGATGAAAGGCAAAGTCCACCTCAGTGGAATTTGAACTCAGAATGTAAAGACAGATGAAATACTGCTTAGCATTTCGCCCGAGAGTAATCTAAATATTAAAGGGTTAACCCTTTAGTGTTCAGATTACTCTGTTAAATGTAATATTTTTTTACTCAAATTGTTTTTAATTAATCCTGCATTATCTTATAGCTTTTGAGGTTTCAGTGATGTGATTGTTTATTTTTAGAATGTCAATGTAGGTTAGGTGTGAGAGGCCAGATATCGCCGGTTTGAATATAAAACATGTAGAATATTTGGGCTGGATATGGCCGGTTTAAACACTAAAGGGTTAATATGTTAATAATAACATGTTCAGGGTTTTTTTTTTTTTGAGTAATTGTTTTTAAATTTTATCATGTTAAGTTTGTTATTTCTTTCTTTTTTTTCTTTTTAATCATCTACCTCTATTTTATTAATAAAGGAAATCGATAAAGAAATTAAGGCAGCAAATGAAAAAGAACTTGATCTTGAAGAAATGGAAACGGATGATTCGGCATATCTTTATGAAGATCGACTGCAGAAAAAGTTTGTGAAAGTTTGGGAAAAGTTATGTGAACTTAAAAATCAAGATACTAAAACTGGGCGGCCAATTGAAAGAAAATTTCATTATAATGGTATGTTAATCTTTTTAACCCTTTCATCATCATCATCATCATCGTTTAACGTCCGTTTTCCGCGCTAGCACGGGTTGGACGGTTTCGACCGGGGTCTGGGGAGCCAGGGGCTGCTCCAGGCTCCAGTCTGATCTGGCAGTGTTTCTACAGCTGGATGCCCTTCCTAACGCCAACCACTCCACGAGTGTAGTGGGTGCTTTTTACGTGCCACCTGCACAGGTGCCAGAGGGGTCTGGCATCGGCCACAATCGGTTGGTGCTTTTTATGTGCCACCGGCTTTGATTTGCTCTGTGTTACTTTCAATCTCTATATATATAAATGGCAAAATGTCTGTGTGTGTGTCCTTTATACAAATCCACAATTTTTCAGTTAGAGGGCTCGCACCTTCTATGGTCATTTAAAACCATCCCAGGGTGGTCGTGCACATCTTTACATTTCCCCAGTCACCCCACAAAGCCATTAAAAAACCAATAGAAGTGACTTTTTTGTGAATTTTCTATCCAAAACCCAATCAAAATGCCCGAAACTTGATACGCCAATTGAATGCCAGCTAGCTGTATGTGATTGGTGGGCGATTTGGACAGTACTCGCATGTATGTGCACACGCATGCAGCTGTATATGCATGCACTAGCACTATGACCTGGCGTTGCCGGGTCATCGTGCTAGTTATCTTTAAATATAACGAAGAATTTAGTGAAATAACTTAGTTATCATTCAGCTAGTATCATGAACATAACTTGTAACTAAGGCTTGGAAGGTTTTAATTCAAAACTTATGAAAACAAAACATTTGCACTCAGAGCCAGAGCAGCTTTCAGCCGGGTTGGTAATGAAACGCTTAATATTTTTCAGTTTATAAATATATCATCGTTTAGCGTCCGCTTTCCATGCTAGCATGGGTTGGATGGTTCAACTGGGGTCTGGGAAGCCAGAAGGCTGCACCAGGCCCAGTCTGATCTGGCAATGTTTCTACGGCTGGATGCCCTTCCTAACGCCAACCACTCCGTGAGTGTAGTGGGTGCTTTTTACGTGCCACCGGCACAGGTGCCAGACGAGTCTGGCAAACGGCCACAATCGGATGGTGCTTTTTATGTGCCACTGGCACGGGGGCCAGGCGAGGCTGTCAACGGCCACGAACGGATGGTGCTTTTTACATGCCACCGGCACGAGGCCAGTCGGGACCGCACTGGCAACGGCCATGTTCGGATGGTTCTCTTACGTGCCACCGGCACTGGTATCTCAGCTGCAATTTCCATTGATCGATTTCGATTATCACTTGCCTCAACAGGTCTTCACAAGTAGAGTTTTGTGTCCCAAGAAGGAAAGGTATGCATAAGTGGACTGGCTACATCCCGTGTAGAGGCCACAGGTTATGGTCTCACTTGTCCTGCCGGGTCTTCTCACGCACAGCATACTTCCAGAGGTCTTGGTCTCTAGTCATTTCCTCAGTGAGACCTAAAGTTCGAAGGTCGTGCTTCACCACCTCGTCCCAGGTTTTCCTGGGTCTGCCTCTTTCCCTCAATCACTAGGGTGTGGCACTTTTTCACACAACTATCTTCATCCATTCTCGCCACATGACCATACCATGGTGATGGCATGATGGGGATAGTCATAACTACTTACTCTTAGTGTAGACTTTTTTCTAATATTTGCTTTTACAGTGAAATCTCGTTAAAATTCTTTGTATTTTGTTTTATAGGTACTCGTTATACTGAAGTCAATAAAAAAATTGAAAAGTTTATCAACAAGAAAAAAATTTTCCCAGATTATAATGATATCAAAAATATTATTAATCATGTGAACACAGAGCATAAGTTATATTTAGGGTAAGTTGTTATTTGTTAAAGCATCATCAGGGAAAAGGAGTCTGTTTTCATATATACTTGTTTGTTTTTATGCTCTATATTTTGTCCTAATCTTCTGACATGAATTGCCATTTACTTTAGAAAAACAAATGTCGAAGACTTAGCCAGAGAAGCATTTACTGATGTTGGGAATCAACTCCAAGAAAGGCGTCATCGTGATTTTATCCTGACATTTGGAAATAGTCAAACTGAAGCATACAGGTATTTAAATGGTTTTCTTACCTTTGAATTGGTGTACTGAGATTGACAATATGTAATTTGAATTATTCCTGTTCATATCTCAGTGTAATCTCATTGAGTGTAATCTTAACTCTACCATTCACATTATTCCGTCAAATGTAATGTTTATTTATTCGCATTACTTTGAATTAACCATGCATTATCTCATAACATCAATATTTTGTTAGAGGTTGCATCTGTCTGGTCTGAACATAAACAAGTAGACTATTTGAACCAGATATGGTCAGTTTACATGCTAAAGGATATGTGGGGATATGTTGCAGTTATGGCAGGCAGATATTATCCTACAATTTGTATTTCATTTAGTATAATTTTATTGAAAACAAAAGCCAAAAATATATCCCTAATTGATAAAAGAACTCTCTTGTTCATATCAGTTGCAATCATCATCATCATCATTTAGCGTCTGCTTTCCATGCTAGCATGGGTTGGACGGTTCAACTGGGGTCTGGGAAGCCCGGAGGCTGCACCAGGCCAGTCAGATCTGGCGGTGTTTCTACAGCTGGATGCCCTTCCTAACGCCAACCACTCCGTGTGTGTAGTTATGTCATACATATTATTTGAAGCACGTATGGATGGTGCTTTTTATGTGCCACTGGCACAGGTGCCAGGGGAGGCTGTCAACGGCCACGATCGGCTGGTGCTTTTTACGTGCCACCGGCACTGGCATCGGCCATGTACGGATGGTGCTTTCTAGGTGCCACCGGCCAGGTGCCAGGGGAGGCTGGCAAAGTGCATGATCGGTTGGTGCTTTTTATGTGCCACCGGCACGGAAGCCAGTCAAGGCGGCACTGGTATCGGCCACGTACAGATGGTGCTTTTTGTGTGCCACCAGCACAGGTGCCAGGGGAAACTGGCAATGGCCACGATCGGTTGGTGCTTTTTACGTGCCAAATAAATATTCACCGAGAGAAAATATATTAGTGAATAACTAATATAACATTCAAATTTTTAGGAAGGATGGGAGACAAATCTGGACGTGTTTTAGTTTTATTTTGATTTTATCAGTAATGCATAATCCAGACACCATTCAATAGGAAAACCAATAGGTAAGCTAGTGTTAACATCTTCAATACATAGATTCTTGAAAAGCTAACAGTAAATAAATGTGGAAGCACTCCGTCGGTTACGACGATGAGGGTTCTGGTTGATCCGAATCAATGGAACAGCCTGCTCGTGAAATTAACGTGTAAGTGGCTGAGCACTCCACAGACACGTGCACCCTTAACGTAGTTCTCGGGGATATTCAGCGTGACACAGAGAGTGACAAGGCTGGCCCCTTGAAATACAGGTACAACAGAGACAGGAAGTAAGAGTGAGAGAAAGTTGTGGTGAAAGAGTACAGCAGGGATCACCACCATCCCCTGCCGGAGCCTCGTGGAGCTTTTAGGTGTGTTCGCTCAATAAACACTCACGACGCCCGGTCTGGGAATCGAAACCGCGATCCTATGACTGTGAGTCCGCTGCCCTAACCACTGGGCCATTGCGCCTCCACAGTAAATAAATATGCATTGAAACAAAAAAATCATTATTAGTCAGCTAATATTTTCATGTTTTTGAATGAGGATTTGAAGAAATTTTGGATATAGTCTGACATCATCATTATGTGACGTTCACTTTTCCATGCTTGCGTGGGTTGGATGGAATTTGTTGAGGTGGTCTTTCTCCAGCCCTTCCTGTCACCAATCCTCACCTTTTTCCAAGGTAGGTAATGTTTCTGCATAGCCAGACATGTTTTCATGGAAGATTGGATATGAAGGGCACAGCTTGCATGTCGGTGACATTCGTTTATAATTATCACATAAAGTCAAAGCTAGGAGACAGTAACATAAACACACACAGATAGAGGATAGGCTTCTTTCAGTTTCCATCAACCAACTCAGCTCGCTAGGCTTGATCTCTTAATTAGTTGACTTCCTAATTGTGTTTTGGAAGGCGGCGAGCTGGAAGAATTGTTAACTCGCCGGGCGAAATGCTTAACGGTGTTTCGTTTATCTTTAAGGAGGCGCAATGGCCCAGTGGTTAGGGCAGCGGACTTGTGGTCGTAGGATCGCGGTTTCGATTCCCAGATTGGGCGTTGTGAGTGTTTATTGAGCGAAAACACCTAAAGCTCCACAAGGCTCCGGCAGGGATGGTGGTGATCCCTGCTGTACTCTTTCACCACAACTTTCTCTCTCACTCTTACTTCCTGTTTCTGTTGTACCTGTATTTCAAAGGGCCGGCCTTGTCACTCTCTGTGTCACGCTGAATATCCCCGAGAACTACGTTAAGGGTACACGTGTCTGTGGAGTGCTCAGCCACTTACACGTTAATTTCACGAGCAGGCTGTTCCGTTGATTCGGATCAACCGGAACCCTCGTCGTCGTAACCGACGGAATGCTTCCACCATCCAATTGTGTTTTGGAATGAAAAATTTTAATTGAAGATCTCGCTTTTGCTTAAAGTATTAACCTTTATTTCATTTCTTTTTTCATCAGAGTTACTACTGATCCTGCTACTTATGACAAAAACTTGAAGAAGAAGTTAGACGAAAATCGTAAACTTGCAAAATCAAAGCTGGATGATGTAAATCACCTTTTATCTACACATTTTTATTCTTATAAATTGTAACCAACATTAACCCTTTAGCATTAAGATTACTCTCTCATATGTAATGCTTATTTATTCACACTGTTTTGAATTAATCATGCATTATCTTGTAGCTTCAAGATTTCGATGATGTGATTGTTTATTTTTAGAATGACATTGTAGGATCAGTGTGAGAAACTGGATCTGGCCAGTTTGAACATAAAACAGAATATTTGGGCCGGATATGGCCGGTTTAAATGCTAAAGGGTTAAGTACTAACAATTTTCTTCGGGTAATTCCTTTCTTTTCTAATCTGTGGCTCTTCTCGGTGTAAGATGATTGTTGATCTACAGTTAACCTGAATGCTCATTGTGATTCCTAATTCCAGAACTTTTTGCATGAGCGTATTAGCCATTATTTAAAATAAATAAATCCACTCTATTGGAAGTATTTTTATGCTTCGAATATAATCTTATTTGGGAATGTACCTTAGTTTCTCAGTAACACGTTAAAGTAAGAAAACAGCACAGCTCCCATGACTTCAGGAAACATTTTTTCACGCTGAGAGTTGCTGAAACATGGAACAAACTGCCGGCATCAGTTGTTAGTTGTCGGAGCACTGCATCCTTCAAAACTTCCATGCTTCCTGAGATTCGCCAACACTACACTTGATTTTCTCCCCTCCATACACACACAAGCATGTATCTGACTCATACATTGTTCGCTTTCCAGACATTTCTACATTACTGCATGTACTTTATATGCACTTTCTGACAAGTTGTGGTGCACCTGAGCACTGTATACAATAATTTCATTATTTTAAATATCAAGCTTACTCTAGTTTTAGACATTTTATGACTGATCCCTTTGCAGCCAGTATAAGCCATTAAGCTTTCTACCTCATTTGTAATCCAAGCAGATTTTGAGACATTGGCAATCATGGAAAAACAGACATAAAATGGGGGATGATGGTCATGATGACAATGACATAGAATGGTTTCAACCCATAAACTATGGGATAGCTTTTTAGCAACCTATCTATTTGCATTCATACTGAGTTAACTTGTTTCATTCAAATTTGATATATGATGGTGGTGGCGCAATGGCCCAGTGGTTAGGGCAGCGGACTCGCGGTCATAGGATTGCGGTTTCGATTCCCAGAACGGGCGTTGTGAGTGTTTATTGAGCGAAAACACCTAAAGCTCCACGAGGCTCCGGCAGGGGATGGTGGTGATCCCTGCTGTACTCTTTCAGCACAACTTTCTCTCACTCTTACTTCCTGTTTCTGTTGTACCTGTATTTCAAAGGGCTGGCCTTGTCACTCTCTGTGTCACGCTGAATATCCCTGAGAACTACGTTAAGGGTACACGTGTCTGTGGAGTGCTCAGCCACTTACACGCTAATTTCATGAGCGGGCTGTTCCATTGATCGGATCAACCAGAACCCTCGTCGTCATAACCGACGGAGTGCTTCCATTGATATATGATGTCTTTCCTGTTCCGTCCATTCTAAACCAAGTGAGATCGTAGTAATGGCTGATGCCAGTGTTGCATAACTGGCCCTTTCAAAGCACTTTTCAATCGTTGGGTGATATGCTGTGCCTGTTAAAACCTGTTGAAATGAGTGAAATCATAGTTGTGGCTGATGCCAGTGCCGTCTGATTGGCACCCGTGCCGGTAGCATGTAAAAAGCACCATTCGAGCATTGAGCCTCTTGGAGGCAGTGGCAGGTGGTCAAAACCCTTGACAATATACTGTGCTTATGTTGACCTGTTAAGCCAAGCGAGACTGCAGTCATGACCGATGCCGGTCTCGGATCAGTGGCACACAAAGAACACCCACTACACTCTTGGAGTGGCTGGGATTAGGAAGGGCATCCAGCCATAGAAACTTTGCCAAATCAAATTGGAACCTGGTGCAGACCCTGGCTTACCAGTTTTCTGTCAAACCGTCCAACCCATGCCAGCATGGAAAGAAGACATTAAATGATGATGATGTTAATCACAAGCAATGAAATACTAATCATCATAATCCTCATTTTCCATATATTGGACATGTTTTTTTCCAACATAGCATTTCAACACTTGTTGCTGTGTCTTGTCTTCTTGATAAGGTTTGGCCTATGGAGATCATCCTTCACTTCTTCATCTTTCTTGGTCTTCCTTCTTCCAGGTTCCCTATTTGGATCACTTGGCACTTGCATGTAGCCATCTATGTTGATATATATGAGATAAGCTTAATACAGTTTCCATCTACCATATTCATTTACAAGACATTGGTTAGCCTGGAGCAATAGTAGAAGACTCATGCCTAAGGTACTGTGTAGCAGGACTGAACCTGAAACCACATGGTTGTGAAGCAAACTTCTTAACCACACTGCCCTGCCTTCTTTCCTTTCTCAGTTCTAAATTTCCCTTTCATGTTTCAAATTCCTTCTGTAATTGTATACAAGGTCTTTGCATACAAGAGTACCTGTGAATTGCCTAATGTAAACACCTGTTATGGTCTGGGGATCTGTAATAAACAAAGCAGGCTGAGAACTGAGCCAAGATGAGTACTTGTCTGCATGCTAGTATATTTACTGAACTTGTTGCTAGCTCTCAGTTTTTTGACAATATCTAACAAACCATTCATCTACACCCTAGGTTTTTTTTTTCTTTTTTGCTACAGAGTGTGGTATTCTATCAGATGTTTTCTCCAGGTAGACATATATCAGGTATAGTGGCTTGTTCTTAGCTTAGAATGTCCTGTAGTGTATCTTTGATATGTAGAAAAAATTAAAGTCAGTTTAACAGCCACTTTTCTATCTTTCTATGTACTTAGCTGTTATGTACAACTTGAAATGTTTAGCTTATTACTCTTTTACTCTTTTACTTGTTTCAGTCATTTGACTGTGGCCATGCTGGAGCACCACCTTTAATCGAGCAACTCGACCCCGGGACTTGTTCTTTTGTAAGCCCAGTACTTATTCTATCGGTCTCTTTTGCCGAACCGCTAAGTAACGGGGACATAAACACACCAGCATCGGTTGTCAAGCAATGCTAGGGGGACAAACACAGACACAAATATACACACACAAACACATATATATATATATATACATATATACGACGAGCTTCTTTCAGTTTCCGTCTACCAAATCCACTCACAAGGCTTTGGTCTGTCCAAGGCTATAGTAGAAGACACTTGCCCAAGGTGCCACGCAGTGGGACTGAACCCGGAACCATGTGGTTGGTAAACAAGCTACTTACCACACAGCCACTCTTGCACCTTATTGCTAGCTTTTTTGTTTTTTCAGTGTATATGCAGGGAATTAGCTGTTAATATATATATCTTTTTGTTTTAGATTATATCAAAATATGCTCAGAAACAATATGATACCAATGCTCAGCCTGAAGAAGTTGATGAAAATGTTTTAGAAAGTTCATCTGAAGAAGAGGATGAGGAGGATGAAATTCCAGAATTGGATGAAGGTGCATATCAGTAATTTAAGTTAAAATAATACCATATATCATCATCGTCATCATTTATCATTTCACATCCATTTTCCATGCTGGCATTGGTTGGACGGTTTAACAGGAGCTGATGGGCTGTCCAGGCTTCAATTGTTTGCTTTGGCATGATTTCTACAGCTAGATGCCTGTCCTAATGCTAACCACGTTACAGAGTGCATTGGGTGCTTTTTACATGACACCAGCACCTACAAGCCTGTGAGATTAACCCTTTCATTACCAACCTGGCTGAAACTGGCTCTGGCTTTGAATGCAAATGTCTTGTTTTCATAAGTTTTGAATTAAAATCTTCCACCAATCTTAGTCTCAATTTATGTTCCTAACACTAGCTGAATGATAACAAAGTTATTTTACTAAATTCTTTGTTATATTTAACCCTTTAGTGTTCACATTATTCTGCCAAAATTAATGCTTCTTCATCTACATTGCTTTGAATTAATCATTCATTAATCTTGTAGCTATGAGATTTTGATGAGGTAGCTGTTAATTTTTAAGATGATAGTGTAGGGTTGGTCTGAGAGACCAGATCTGGCCAGTTTGAACATAAAACAGGCAGAATACTTTGGGCCGGATATGGCCGGTTTAAATGCTAAAGGGTTAAAGTAATAGGAAGATACACAGAGCATCTCAACAGAAATACAGTAACAAAAGGGTTAAGGATGCTCAGCGGAGGAGGTTTGAAAGGACATCCACACTTTTACTTAGCTTGATGTGCCTTTTCAAGCACAACAAACCACCAGGTGTCTTGGGTCCCTAATCATCCTCTCTGTGAGTCCCAACATCTGTAGATCCTTTTTCACCACTTCATCCCATGTCTTCCTGGGTTTTCCCCGTCCACATATTCCCTCTACAATTAGAGATTGGCACTACGTCTTTGATTTTTTTAATTGTCCTATACATTTATCCGTACCAAATTTTCAGATATATTTTTGAACTGACACAGTACATATTTTTATAGAACATCTAATTACCATAAAAATCCATGTAATTTATGCACTTTTTTCACAAAAATAAAGATAAACTTTAGTGGGTGCTTAAATTAAATGAATAGATTGTTTCCAGAATTTTTTTAGAAATTTTTTTTTTTTTTTTGTGGAAGTTGACTCATTTAATGTACTTAAATATAATGAAGTTGACTTTTAATTATGCTGGACAGTATAAGGCATACCTTTTTGTATAAATTTACTAAAACCATTAAATGGTTAACTACTTTTGAAGTCTAACGTACATGCTGGTAATCACGGTCCAGGCCATATTTTACATATTTTACTTGGTTGAGTAATGTGTCATCCAAGCTGATGTTTATTGGTAATTAAACTTAATTTTCAACACCTCTGCATATTTATCAGCTTTGTTTTTATTGATAGTTCTTATCAACAACTTTTCTTGTGATCATGGTTTGAGACGACATACAGCTGTATGCTAAAGATCTGACATAATCTCTTGTGGACAAGTAATGTAAAGTTTACTATAAACAAGATTATCCACTATCTTTCCAACAACAGCCTTGGGCACCTTTTAGAATTCCCTGTGACAAACACTTGCTTATATGCTTGTAAAATCAAAAACCAACACAGCCCCCCATGAATTTTGGAAACACATTTTCACACTCAGACTTGCTGAAGCATGGAATAAACTACCTGCATCAGTTATTAGCTGTTGAGATACTACATCCTTCAAAATTTCCATGCTTCCTGAAATCTGCCAACAGTACACCTGGTGGCTTATGTTTTTTTGTTTTTTTTAGTTGTAGTGCACCTGAGCACTGTATACAGTAATGTCCTTCATTATATCATATATACATGCTTACAATTTGTAAAATAATACTTCAGTTGTTTCCGGTTATGTGGAGACACACAAATGCAGAGTGTCATACAGGTACGTGTGTGTGTGTGCATACAGTCTCATACATTTGCATACACATACAGACACACACAATCACATACAGTTGCACGTACACACAGTCTCATACAGTTACACCCATGCAAACACACACATACAATCAGCGTCATACTTTTCATTTATTTATTTTTATTGGAACGCTAATATCAAGAGAGGGGGAAGGTATACCGAGTAGCTAAAGCAGACTGACATTGTCAGTCTCATAAGGGAGGAGAAGGAGGGTATACCGAACAAGTGAAACACACAGATATGTGTCAGTCCCACAAGACCGATTTTATTTATATAGACAACGCAAATACTTTAATAGATTTTAATGTAATACCTGTTAAACAGAAATTATTTTTATTTAATGAAAATTTGATAAAATCTAATCATAAGTAAGTGAAATTCTACTAAATACAACTAAATTCAAAACCTTTTCCCCCTGGCCATATTGGCAATTCTGAAAACTTTTGGGTGCGAATTTTACGAGTAGAAGCTTTTTTTTAATGATTTTTATCCTGAAAATTACCTGTGTAAATTACATAGGTGCACAGTTTACATGGGTTTTTATGGTAGTCTCCTAATAGCTCTTCCCTCTCCCTGTATCCACTGATGGCATTCCCTCTACCCTCTATCTCCCACACCCCCTTTGCAATTATTCACCTACTCCAATCCCTGGTCCACTTCACTGTGTAAACCTCCCTGTAACTTTGGGGATATGGTTGCCATTAAGGAAGAACAAGCAACCATAGAAACCATGCCAAAGCGCACAGCAGAGCTTGGTGCAGTCTTCTGATTCGGAAAACAAACATTAAATGATGATAACGATGATGATGTTATAATTATTTAAATGTGTAGCGTTTGATGGTAGAGCTGAAATAACTGACAAAAAATTGAAATGAAATTGTGGAGCTATTTTGTCTATTTACTTTTCTAACACTACAGAAAATGTGTAAGATATGTGTGGGTCTATGAGATTACTAGTATAACCATTGCTAATGTGGAAAATTAACGTGAAACTTATTTAAAAAAAATTTTCCTTGTTATTTAATTATTATTTTAAATTACCTGACGTGTCATTGTGTAGTTAGTAGTTTAGCCATCATTCTCCTACATATTAACCTTGAGTTTTAGAGCAAAATGTGCAATTTTTGTATGAAAACTGAATAGACTCCTTGGTTGTTGGACAGACTGTTTTTCCTTGCTGACTTTCCATCATCATTACTTTACTATATCTGTACGGATATATAACACTGGTACTAACATTCATATTCATTCTCATGTTATTTGTGAAGTCTGACATTCTCTGGTTTAACTTTTCCAGTTGTCTGCAAGTGTTTCATAACCTGCCTGCGGCAAAAAATACCTTCCACCTTCAGTTTAATGGTGCACTTCAATTGTTTACACTAAGCACTTCTCAGTGCATCTGCATCTACTGCACATACTGATTGATGTATTTTATGCCCAGTCATTGTCTCTGCTCACTTCTACAATTTTAATCAATCTTGTGCTCACAATATCCATGCCCCCCAGCCACATGTTATCATTCTTCCTGCTTCATATAGTTCATCTTTTAAATGGTATAAGAAACCCTTATGTTACAATTCCCAGAAATTCTTATACTGCCATTCATTGAAATTATATCTGCATTATATCCATCTACAGTACTGTCATAGCCGGGAGTGGTAGCGGGAATAAGCTCCCACTGCCTACAAAGTGCTCCCACGGCATGCGTCTCAAATAGCCTCTGACAGTCAAGTCCTACTCCTGGCCTTCCTGTGGCGAAACCGTTCCTACTGACAGGAGAAGGGGCAAAGGCGAGTCACTGGCGCCTTAAAACCAGTTGCTTTGGGTAGTTGAGACTCGATAGCCTTGACTGGCAGCCCAACTAGGAGAGGGAAACTCCGATTTCAAACCTCCGCTGCCTTGCGGCAAGACCCCCGACAGAAAATCCGGAGCTGGAATCCCTAAGGCAGCCTGACACAACACGTCATCACCGGCAATTCCTGCGACGCATCTGGTGCCAAGCTGTATCGACCCGTCGTTCCCTTGGAGCTACCAGCTGCGTGGAGAGGAGGGGGGATCAAACTGCATGGGCAACAGCTGATCCCTCATACAAACCTGCCCAGGCCTTGTAGCTCAACAGGAAGGGTCTGCACAGCCACACCAGGAAGTGCAGACAAACCCACCACCTTTTCCGAGCTACACCATCGTCTCTCGAGGCGGACGGATGCCACCGCCGCCGACGGCCGACAGTACTCTCCTCTAAGGTAGCAAAAATTATCTAAGACTTCTACTAAACCATGTATAGATGCCTCAGCTGTTTATTACTCAAGTGCATCTCTTGCATCTGAGGTTTGTTTCCTTGTGAGTACTTACAAGGATTTCTAAAGGACGCCCAGACTTGCTCATGTATTTTTACCTCAAAGATTCTAATAATGAGAGACTGAAGAATAGCCTTAGTGAACATCAACCTGTACACAAAATTCCTTTCTAAATTTACTGACAATCCTCCTTTTGCTTATATGTACCCTAGTATAGGGTCCAGATTGCTCTCCAACACCATTCATCTATACCTAGCTTTCTCAACAGCCTTTAGAGCCCGTTTTGTGAGATCCTGTTAATGCAGAGCTTTGTGAATGGTGTTCTGTCTGATGTAGTTATTAATTATAACTGAAGATCCACGTGTGGTTAGCTTAATAAGCCAGTTGCTTATATAAGAATTTTCTAATGATATTGTATAGGTCACTTGTAATAATAATGCTTTTTTGGTTTGTTTTCTGCAGTAATGGCATTGGATGATGACGATGAAGATGATGACATTACTGAAATCAAAACAGCTAAACCTTCAGGGAGCGTCTCATTACAAATACCCCCCACAAAAGACTTGAAAGTACAATTAGAGAAGTTGGTAATACCTACCAAAGTTCAAAATGATATAAATAATATTTCTGACAGTTCTGCATCCAACAGTTATTCTAAGACAAGGAGCAGACAAGATCGTGGTTGCAAAATGTCAGCCCAATCACAAAAAGGTAAAAGCTCTTCACAGGTGCTACCTTTGTTACCTTTACACCGAGTGGTTAAAAGCGATGAAAAGAGCAAAGATGCGAGTGAAAAGATAGTTATTGATCTCGATTCTTCTGAATCTGAAGAAAATGGTGTAAGCTGCAGCATTCCAATCGACAAAGTAGACACTCCTACATCAACATGTAAAGAGCAATCTCTTATACCACTAAGGCCTCGATGTGCAGTTGGTGCTAGAAATTCCAATACTTCATTATCATCATCTACAACCACATCATCATCATCATCATCAGGAAGAATGTTTGTCTCTTCTCAAAGCAATATGCAGCTTAGTATGGAAGTGAAAACTCAGGTTCAGCAACAGCAAGATTTTGATGGTGTCTCATTTAAAATTGCTTCTGTTGCTTCTTTAGCATATAGCATGAACAATCGGACTAGTAACTCTAAATATTTTACTGCACAACAGACTAATTATCAAAGTCAGAATTATCAAGTGACTTCGGGTAGTAGTTACGGTGTTAGAAGCGGTCAAAAGTGGCCTGCTACTACTCAGTCTAAAGAAGTTATTGTTTTGTCTGATTCTGATTGAAGTGTTTGTGTGTACGAAAATATATACATAAACAGCAAATCTACATAGTAACTTGTATAAATATGGAATTTATAAAAATAAAAGTTATTATAAATAAAATCTCAAAATAATCTAAAACCAGTCACACCTGCTTGTTTAATAAAATTATTACTGGTATGTGTAAAATATCCATTTAAAAAGCAATTCACTGTTTTATTTCATTCTCACATTGTTAACTCTTTTCAAAGTTAAGCTACTTAAAACCAAACTATCAGTAACATATTTAGAGGACTTTTTCTCTCCTCTGTATTTTGTGTAGGGTAAACTTGTATGTATAAAGTTAAACTATACTGAAAAAACCATTATTTTTAGCAGGAAGCTAAATTCCTCCAAGAACTTTTCATCATGCATTTTATTAGCCAGGGTTTTTTGGGGTCAGTTGTATTTAATTTTTTTTTGCCACTTAAGTCAGCTTTTATATGTATGGTTTTTAAAATACCACAAGAAACCCCACAGAAATGTTTTTAAAAGAGAAAGAATCATATTAGACTTTTACAATTAGTGCATATAAAGTTTTTTTGGAGGGGCTGATGGGGTTAGAAACTCAGGTTTGATCCATCTAATAATCATTAATGCATCTTGCATCAAAGAATTTTTATAATACTTTCATCAGTCAGTCTGAAATATAAGACCTGGTTTGATACTCTAGACAGTTTTGAAGTATTGTTCAAAGGGGTTAACTCTTCTCTGCAGGAAGCTATATCCTTTCAGAGTTTTTCTACATGCATTCTCATTAGTCAAATATCGGAGGATTTTAAGCCAGTTGTATGGTTTTCAAACTCCCCTTTTCTGTTGTCACTCTTATTGTCTAATGGTGATTTATTAGCACTATTTATCAGTTATGTTTTAAAATATTTATTGGCAAATGTTTGCATTTCTCAGTTATATTAAAAGTTTGAATGATTAAGATACTACTAAATGTATTTTAATAACTTTCACAAATTGCGTGGTTAACTTGAGGTAGAACTAAATAAATACATGTTTAGTTTAATACTATGGAAATAAATAAACCAGCTGAACATTGAATAAATGAATTAACAAGTTTTATTCTATCTCTTAATCATGTTAGGATTTACTTTCATTTCATCATCATCATCATTTAACGTCCGCTTTCCATGCTGGCATGGGTTGGACGGTTCAACTGGGGTCTGGGAAGCCAGAAGGCTGCACCAAGCCCAGTCTGATCTGGCAGTGTTTCTACAGCTGGATGCCCTTCCTAGCGCCAACCACTCCGTGAGTGTAGTGGGTGCTTTTTACGTGCCAGACGAGGCTGACCAACAGCCACGATCGGATGGTGCTTTTTACGTGCCACCAGCACGGAGGCCAGTCGGGCGGCGCTGGCTACGGCCACGTTCGGATGGTTCTCTTACGTGCCACCGGCACTGGTATCACAGCTACATATTCCATTGATGTTGATAGATTACGATTTTGATTTTCACTTGCCTCAACAGGTCTTCACAAGTGGAGTTTTGTGTCCCAAGAAGGAAAGGAATGCATAAGTGGGCTGGCTACATACCAGGTGTAGGCCACGGGATTATGGCCTCACTTGTCCTGCCGGGTCTTCGGTGCTGATTAATATTAGTAAACTAAGAATCTCTATAGGATCGGCAAAATAAGTACCAGTAATATACTATTCATCTTTTCAGACAACTATATCACTTCCTTGCTTCGTTTGGCATGTACTAAAAAATATATATAGCAGGTTTAAAATACAGCTCTTAAGAATTTTTTTCCCATTATCAAGTTGACTGACAACTTTGATGATTTTTAGCCATCATTTTTTAACAAGTAAACAATGACAATCTTTTATAAGTTTTACTTATCATACAAAACTGTTCCATGGTTATTAAAAAAAAAAACACCTACAAAATCATTGAGAAATGCAGTTTTCTACTTAAATTGTTGCTTTGTCTACAGCTCGATCTCATGTCACCAAACATGTTTCTCTAGGAAACATTCAGCTTACAAAAGTTTCTATTTTCCATCAAAAATCTATTTGTATTTATCATAAAATATATTTATGCATTGCTCTTGTACAAAATAAATTTTCATTCCTTCATTTTATGAGATTTTTTTTTTCCTGTTTACATTTTTTAATGATTCCTATTATTAAATTATTAAGATGTCATTGAAACTTATAAGTTTTATTTCTAATGTGTTCTTGTAGGTTAATAAGTTTTAATCCATTGTTGTTGATGTAAAATTAAACGAAAGTGTATTATGTGAAAGAGATTGTCTCTTGCTAAGATACTATTTTTGGCTATCCTGAATTATGCAGGAAACTCCTTACATCTTTCTAATCATTGAAATTTAATAAAAGGAAAGAACTGTATATTGGTTTTCTTTTAGGAACTATGTTAATTCATAAAATGTCAACAACATATTTTTCTCTACTTTTTCAAGTCTATACGTATCAAAAAAAAAAAAGTCTATTATCAATGATCTCCCTTTAAAAGGGTTATATATTTAATTCTGTTCAAAAACTTGAGTACACCTGTTTCATAATGAAAAGGCACTTCAACACTGAACCTCCTGTAAGAGACACAAGTGTGATGTTTATACATTTAAAATCTCTTGTTGTTAGATGAGAGTAACCAGGAATCAAAACTATTTTTCAGATTTGGCTGGCTTGGATCATACTGCTATTTGTGTTTGCTAATGAATTCCTGATCACTGACCCTCCTTCCTCTCAGTAAATATAAGTATTAGAAGTGGAGGCGCAATGGCTCAGTGGTTAGGGCAGCGGACTCGCGGTCGTAGGATCGTGGTTTCGATTCCCAGACCGGGCGTTGTGAGTGTTTATTGAGCGAAAACACCTAAAGCTCCACGAGGCTCCGGCAGGGATGGTGGTGATCCCTGCTGTACTCTTTCACCACAACTTTCTCTCACTCTTACTTCCTGTTTCTGTTGTACCTGTATTTCAAAGAGCCGGCCTTGTCACTCTTTGTGTCACGCTGAATATCCCCGAGAACTACGTTAAGGGTGCACGTGTCTGTGGAGTGTTCAGCCACTTACACTTTAATTTCACGAGCAGGCTGTTCCGTTGATTCGGATGAACTGGAACCCTCGTCGTAACCGACGGAGTGCTTCCATAAGTATTAGTTTGTTATGTAGGTACAAAGACATTTTGTTTTTCAGAGAATACAATATAGTTGGCTGAATTGATCTCAGTATACTGGTACTTTTATTTATTGACCACAACAAGATTACCTCCCTGCTACTTTTGCCCTCTTGCCATCATTCCTTTAGACATGGTTTAAAAGTGTCATATTGGTAAAAAAAACTTTTACTGACTGTCCAGATTTGCTTTTTTTATTTATCCCAGTTCTAGTTACTGTCAATGGATTTCAGTACGTGATTACTACAATATATATATATGTGTTCATTTGTTTTGAATTCAATATTTCTTTTTAATCATGCACTTTACATTTTCCTTCAGTTAACTAAAGCAAGTAACATGAGATTATAGAATGTCAGGATAGTTGAGTCAGAAGTGATGCATGGCTATAATTCAATCACTGAAACTCTTTTCAAACGTTATAATCATCTTAAAATTTGTTTTGTTAGATATCCTAGATAGTTTTAAAGGTGTTAATTTGGGCTGTGGATTTGGTCTTCCTCCAAAAATAATTGAACACATTTTTAAGCATAGCTGTTGTTCAACAAGTTAAACTCATACAAAACCAATGAAATAAAATCTTATACATTTATTAATGTTAGTGACAAAAAAAATGATTTTTAAAAATCCTAATCTATTTTTCAAGTAAGGAATTTCTTTATTCCTGAGGTTTTCAAGAGAACAAAGCAACTGTTCATGTCAACATTTGCACAGCTTCACTGTCACAAGATGGAATATCAACTTTCACCCTCCATCTTGCATATATAAAATGTGCTTCCTGTAGTTTCCATCTACCATATTCTGTCACATGGTATTAGTCAGCCCTAGGCTATAGAAAACACCCAGGGTTCCACACTGGGACCGAACTTGAAACCATGTGACTGAAAAGCAACCTTGTTAATCACATGGGGTACTGGTCAAGCTGTGCTTAAGGTAGGAGACATCTAAGGTATCAGACACTGGGTTTAAATCTGCAACCTTGTGGTTGGAAGTAAATTCCATGCTTGAACTTACAATGGATTTGATGAGTTAGAATTTAATATGTACACACAATCATCAGTTAAGCACTAAAATTTCTTTTTAGCTGAGTAACAATTTGCTCTTTCCATCTTTTTCTCTTTAATCCTTTTGATACTGACCAGCTTTTGACTGCCTATAATTCTGTGATATAAACAGTCATATTTATATTGGAAATTATCACAGAAGTTTTGTTAAGTGATGTTCCAAACACCGGCATAATAATAGATGTCTGTTACTGTATTAAACCTACCAAAATTTCTGATTAATTTAAAAATCAAAATACATTGACAACATGTTTTATTTGAAAAAATGGTCACAAAATGATTAATTTGTTTCTTCGTTATGATCTCAATATTCTGTATGCATACATGGAGGTTTTCAAAATTCCTGTCTGTACCACTTGAAGGCCACCATGTGCTAATACTTTTCTAAACATTTTGTTTAGTTAATATTAAAAATACATAATATATTTCTGCCTTAAGATATTTTTCATTTGTTGTTTTTGTATGAATTTAACTTATTCTATAATTTATTTCATAAATAAAAGGCAAAATAATGCAATTGCATAAATAATCTATATAGATTAGGCGCAGGAGTGGCTGTGTGGTAAGTAGCTTGCTAACCAACCACATGGTTGTGGGTTCAGTCCCACTGTGTGGCATCTTCGGCAAGTGTCTTCTGCTATAGCCCCGGGCCGACCAATGCCTTGTGAGTGGATTTGGTAGACGGAAACTGAAAGAAGCCTGTCGTATATATGTATATATATATGTGTGTCTGTGTTTGTCCCCCTAGCATTGCTTGATAACCGATGCTGGTGTGTTTACGTCCCCGTCACTTAGCGGTTCAGCAAAAGAGACCGATAGAATAAGTACTGGGCTTACAAAGAATAAGTCCTGGGGTCGATTTGCTCGACTAAAGGCGGTGCTCCAGCATGGCTGCAGTCAAATGGCGGAAACAAGTAAAAGAGATGAAAATACCTATTGACTTTGAAGGAGGGTAAAAAGAATAAGCTGTGATGGTCATGTCTCTTTCAAAAACATTGCAATGTAAAATGAAATAGTTACAACTAGGAATCAACCAAATAGAGGAATTGAATTGCTAGGGGCCCTTTTCTCTGCTGTGAACTTCTGTTACACTGCTTAATGTCCTAGGGAAAGACATGGTCACTACTTACTGTACTTGTATTTCTGGATGTTCAATTTACATACAATTGAAACACTGACAGGGCATCAAAGTATTAAGTAGCCAAGTTCCACAAATGTAGTACAGCTGGTAATGACCAATGTGTGACAAATATAGTTAGTTTATTATCCATCTTGTACTGTACACTGTTCGCTTAAACTTATATTTTTTCTTCACCAATAATTTGAAAGAACACTGCCATTTTAAAATTAAAAATAATGAATTATGTAAATGCTTTTATCAGATTAACAAGGTATATTTGAATAAGAAATAAATACATTACTTAAAACATGGAAAATCTGCCTGTTATTTTCTATAGTCTTTCTGCCATGGGTTGTATTTAAACCCATGTCAGTTCTTACCTAGCCGACCTATGATTAACCTTTTAGTATTCGGGTTACTCTGTCAAATGAAATATTTATTTATTCACATCTGTTTTCAATTAATCATGCATTGTCTTGTACCTTTGAGATTTCACTGATATGACTGTGGCATTGTAGGATAGGTGTGAGAGGATGGTTTGAACATGAAGCAGAATATTTTAAGAAGTTTGCTTCCCAGCCATATGGATCTGGGTTCAGTTTCACTGCCTGGCATGTAGGGCAAAGATTCGTTAGTGGAGACAGAAGCTGAAAGAAACCCATCGTGGCTGCACCTGGCCAGTCAGATCTGGCAGTGTTTCTACAGCTGGATGCCCTTCCTAATGCCAACTACACTCTCGGAGTGGTTGGCGTTAGGAAGGGCATCCAGCTGTAGAAACACTGCCAGATCTGACTGGCCTGGTGCAGCCTTCGGGCTTGCCAGACCCCAGTTGAACCGTCCAACCCATGCTAGCATGGAAAGCGAACGTTAAACGATGATGATGATGATATATATATATATATATATCTGAGACCCCCTTTGGTCACGACACTGATCATGAGATTGCACCTAGAAAGTTACCCTCCCAGGCACAAGTCTGGGCAAGATTGTTTATGGAAGGCCAGCAGTCGCCTATGCATACTGGCCTCCGCTCTCCACCCCACCAGTGTTATCCAAGGGAAAGGCAACGGCAGATACAGTTTGGCGCCTGTGACATCACAACTCATTTCTACAGCTGAGTGAACTGGAACAACGTGAAATAAAGTGTCTTGCTCAAGAACACAACACGCAGCCCGGTCCGGGGTTCGAGCTCACAACCTCATGATCATAAGCTCGACGCTCTAACCACTGAGCCATGTGCCTTCACACACATATATATATATATATATATATATATATATATATATATATACATGTGTCTGTGCACTGCTTGACAACTGGTGTTGGTTTGTTTACATTCCAATAACTTAGCAGTTTGGCAAGAAGAAATTAATAGAATAAGTATCAGGCTTAGAAAAAAAAAATACTGGGGTTGATTTGACTAAACCCTGCAAGTTAGTGCCCCAGTATGGCTGCAAGCTAATGACTGAAACAAATTTAAAAAATAGTTGGTCTAAATGTTAAACTATCTAACCATCAGATTTCTTTTCAAGGCAGTGTGTCAAAAAACTACATTATTGAATATGTCCTTTTAACCCTTTTGTTACTGTATTTATTTTGAGATGCTCTGTGTTTCTTTCAATTATTTTAAATATAAAAAAAGAATTTAGTAAAATAACCTACTTATCATTAAGCTAGTGTTAGGAACATAAATTGTGACTAAGGTTTGGTGGAAGATTTTAATGAAAAACTTATGAAAACAAGACATTAATACAGAGCCAAAGCCGGTTTTGGCTGGGTTGGTAACGAAAGGGTTAAGACAGTCAATGCTTGGAGGAGATTTGGTCACTATATCTAGCAAGTCAAGTGGCCATATAGAGGAACACTTGTTAATTTGAATTATTGTGTGTAGAGAGGTTTACTGGATTATTTCCCAGTTTTCACAATGCTTGACATGTCCAGAAACAGACAAATATGTCTCCTGCAAGCAAAGACTTAATTGTAGTATTATAAGAAAGCTAACCTAACATTCACCTTACAGTCTCAGATACATAAGGAATGGGGAATGATCTTAATAGAAAGGTAAACCATTGCAACAGGTAATTCTAAGAATGTTTTGGAACTAATTACCAACCTTTTCAATAGTTTTGACTCAAAAACTATTGAAAAGGTTGTAAGATGCAACGAAAATTTTAGGGCAATAAAAATAAGAAAAAAGTGAAAATTTTACTGGTGAGTGTGTTATATTATAAGGCACAAAAAGAAAATGACTCTCCCCAGACACAACAGAATAGCAGATTAAACAGTTCAAAATTATGCTTTACTAAAAAATTAAAAAACTGTAACAACTTGATCTTCAATTAGTATTAAAACTTATTTCATGAGTTTGTATTTTACTGATGATATTTTATTTCAAGATCACTTAATTCTCATTACATTTAACTGGTAATTAGTTCCAAAACATTCTTAGAATTACCTGTTGCAATAGTTTACCTTTCTATTAATAAGATCATTCCCCACTCCTTATGTATCTGAGACTGTAAGGTGAATGTTAGGTTAGCTTGCTTATAATACTACAATTAAGTCTTATAAGGCACAAAAAGAAAATGACTCTCCCCAGACTCAACAGAATATGCTTCAACACACGAACTCATATAAAGAATCTTGCAAACCAAATCCAAAAACGAAATAATCTGCTATTCTTTTATTTGTTTCAATCATTTGACTGTAGCCATGCTGGAGCACCACTTTGAAGGGTTTTGGTTGAACAAATCAACCCCAAGACTTATTCTATCAGTTTCTTTTGCTGAACCACCAAGTTACAGGGACGTAAACACACCAACACCAATTGTCAAGCAGTGATGGGGGCACAAATACAAAGACACGCATATGTATATATACATACATACAAGTAGCATGCTTCTTTCAGTTTCCATCTACCAAATCCACTCACAAGGCTTTGGCTGGCCTGAGGCTATAGTCGAAGACAGTTGCCGAAGGTGCCACACAGTGGGACTGAAGTCCTATTGCATATCTACACATGTGCACATTGGAGTGAATTGATGCCGGGTTCCCAAGAAAAATAGTTCAAGTACTACATATCAATTGTTTTCCTTCAGTAATTTCTTCCAGTTCTAAAAGAGGAAGTTCACAGCATGAAAAATTTCTGTACTCAATACTGGTCAGTCTATTTTGGTCACCATACTAAAGCAATCAACCTTTTAAATCCAATACTGCATCAGGATAGATCATCATTAATATCATTTTTTTCTTTTTTTGCGATTCAAAAATATTTGGCTTTCTCAAAGTATATCTATTCAAACTAACGAATGTTAATTGCTAAAACAAACTTTTACAGCATGTAAAAGTTGGTTTGTGTATTCAATGCTAACCTAGGCTTATGTACATATAAATAACTCCCAATAAAAAATAAATCTTGAAATATTGGAGATGGGAACCTAGAAAAATAATCAACAAATCTTGAGATTGTTTATTAGTACCATGAGTTAGTAGCCTTATCCATACCCATTTAGTTATTTCACTTTGTAACAATGCCGCCTTACTGGCTCCCATGCCGGTGGCATATAAAAAACACCATTCAAACATGGTCAATGCCTGTGCTGTTAGCACATAAAAAGCACCCACTACACTCTCGGAGTGGTTGGCGTTAGGAAGGGCATCTGGCCATAGAAACTTCGTCAGATCGGAATGGAACCTGGTGCAGCCTTCTGGCTTGCCAGCCCTCGGGTCAAACCGTCCAACCCATGCCAGCATGGAAAGCGGATGTTAAATGACAATGATGATGATATGTAAGGTGCAAACATGAGTGTGTGATTAAGAAGTTCGCTTTTCAACCATGTAGTTTCAGGTTCAGTCCCATTGCATGGCACCTTGGGCAAGTGACTTCTACTATAGTCCTGGGCTTACAAATTCTTTGTGAGTAAAGTTGATAGATGGAAACCAAGGAAGCCTATCATATCATCATCATCATCATCATTTAGCGTCCGCTTTCCATGCTAGCATGGGTTGGACGGTTCAACTGGGGTCTGTGAAGCCAGAAGGCTGCATCAGGCCCAGTCTGATCTGGCAGTGTTTCTACGGCTGGATGCCCTTCCTAACGCCAACCACAACGTGAGTGTAGTGGGTGCTTTTTACGTGCCACCCGCACAGGTGCCAGACGGAGCTGGCAAACGGCCACGGACAGATGGTGCTTTTTACGTGCCACCGGCACGGGGGCCAGGCGAGGCTGGCAACGGCCACGAACGGATGGTGCTGTGTCTGTATCTTTGTTTTTCACCACTACTTGGCAATTAGTGTTGAGACAGAATAAGTACCAAACTTCTAAAAACAATGCTGGGGTCGATTTCTTTTGGCTAAACCCATCAAGACAGTACCTCATCATGGCTGTAGTCCAGTGACTGAAACAAGTAAAAGAAAGAACAAATCTCCACTCTCTTATACATTAGCAAAAACCAAATAGTATCCAATCAGTTGAAAAGTTTGGATGCAAGAGTTTTTAGCTTTGTTCCTCACGAACGTACAATAAACATAAGAGTGGTCATGTGATGGATTATAGATTTAATGTGATACTGAAGTAATAAGAGATCATAACAATGGGTTTAATACTGGAAGTGAATGGCATTGCATGTATGGTAGTGACAATTATTTTACAACTCTCATGAAATACAAAGACAAGGAGACAAACATACACACACACACATATATATATTTCTTTACTACCCACAAGGGGCTAAACAAGGACAAAGGGATTAAGTCGATTACATCGACCCCAGTGCGTAACTGGTACTTTATTTATCGACCCCGAAAAGATGAAAGGCAAAGTCGACCTTGGCGGAATTTGAACTCAGAATGTAGTAGCAGACAAAATACCGCTAAGCATTTCGCCTGGCGTGCTAACGATTCTGCCAGCTCACCGCCTTATTTATTTTATTTTATATATATATATATATATATATATTATTGGTGAATTGAAGAAATGGAGCTGAACGCAGATTGAACAGAAATCGTTTTATTTCATTCTACACGTGTTTCGAAAGGCACAAATTACCAAAATCCGATTGAATAATGGGACCATATTGTGTCTTTCTCTTCAGGAAGAAAAAAGGAAATCCGTTAGAGAAACAAAAACAGAACAGAGGCGGAGCAAAAACCAAATCGAACTATGCTCCTAAGAGCCCATGGCGAAACTGTTTATCAGTGTATGCTGAGAACCGGTGGCTGAAGAATTCTACAGGTCAGGCATCGGTCAATCATGTGGGTGAGGGTGTATAGATGTTCTTAGTGACCGAGAATAAAGTTCTGACTATTTAAGGAATATTGGATGTTTTATAAGGGGCGAGAAAAAATCTACTTAGAGACGTGTGTGTGTGTATACTGTTCTATATATGTTCTATATTTGTTTACTGCTGTGATTTTTGCTACTAAGGTATCGGTTAACTTTTGATTAATCTACAACAAGATTATTCATCTTTCTATTTCACATAATATATATATATATATTATATATATATATATATTATTGGTGAATTGAAGAAATGGAGCTGAACGCAGATTGAACAGAAATCGTTTTATTTCATTCTACACGTGTTTCGAAAGGCACAAATTACCAAAATCCGATTGAATAATGGGACCATATTGTGTCTTTCTCTTCAGGAAGAAAAAAGGAAATCCGTTAGAGAAACAAAAACAGAACAGAGGCGGAGCAAAAACCAAATCGAACTATGCTCCTAAGAGCCCATGGCGAAACTGTTTATCAGTGTATGCTGAGAACCGGTGGCTGAAGAATTCTACAGGTCAGGCATCGGTCAATCATGTGGGTGAGGGTGTATAGATGTTCTTAGTGACCGAGAATAAAGTTCTGACTATTTAAGGAATATTGGATGTTTTATAAGGGGCGAGAAAAAATCTACTTAGAGACGTGTGTGTGTGTATACTGTTCTATATATGTTCTATATTTGTTTACTGCTGTGATTTTTGCTACTAAGGTATCGGTTAACTTTTGATTAATCTACAACAAGATTATTCATCTTTCTATTTCACATAATATATATATATATATATATATATATATATACATACATACACACACACACATGATGGGCTTTTAGTTTGTCTACCAAATCCACTCACAAAGCTTTGGTTGGCCTCGTCCAAGTGCCAGATGATGGGTCTGAACCTGGAATCATGTTGCTCGGTAAATTTCTCAACGCACAGCCACGACTGCACCTGGATGTTGAATTCAAATTCCATACTTTTAAAAGAACAGCCTCTCTCTCTCTCTCATCATCAGCGTTTAACGTCCGTTTTCCATGCTAGCATGGGTTGGACGGTTCGACCGGGGTCAGGGAAGCCAGGAGGCTGCACCAGGCTCCAGTCTGATCTGGTTGTTTCTACAGCTGGATGCCCTTCCTAACACCAACCACTCCGTGAGTGTAGTGGGTGCTTTTTACGTTCCAGAGGAGGCTGGCAACAGCCACGTCTGGCGGCGCGTGCATGGTTTCTCTCTCTCTCTCTATATATACATATATATATACACACACACACACACACAGTTCAACAATACCATGCTGATGATTATTACATAGTTTGTGTTCTGTCACCAAACTTCTTGCATCAGTAGAAAAGATTTAAATCACACAATATAATTAACTTACCACTGTAAATAATAGTACAAACATTTATAGATGGTCTGTTAGCTTTCTTCTAAATTCAGCTTCATCCATGGAAATAGTTTAGATCAAGTGACTTATTCTAAAAATACTATATGAAGATTTCCTATCAAACCTAAATAAAAGTTAGCATAATTAATGAAATATGAATAAAATTGATAAATAATGAAGCTTTTTATGATACAACTAGCACTATGACCCGGCAATGCATGCATATACAGCTGTGTGCGTGCACACATATATGCGAGTACTGTCCAAATCTCCGACCAATCACATACAGCTAGTTGGCATTCAATTGGTGTACCAAGTTTCAGGCATTTTACCAAGTTTCAGGGTTTTGGATAGAAAATTCACAAAAAAGTCACTTCTATTGATTTTTTAATGGCCTTGTGGGGTGACTGGGGAAATGTAAAGATATTGCACAACCACCCTTGGACGGTTTTGAATGACCATAGAAAGTGCGAGCCCTCTAACTGAAAAATTTTGGATTTGTATAAAGGACACACACACACAGACAGACATTTTGCCAATTATATATATAGAGATACACATAACACTAATTAGAAATGTCTATCAGTTTTGAATAGATTTCAGAACAGCTGTTTTATAACAAACAGTTCAAGATCAGACAGAAAGTCAAATGGCCTGGGCCAATACTAGCTGAAACCTATCAAAGTAAGGCATGGACTTAACTCACATTATTATTATTAACAACAATGGTTCCTAATTCAGGCATAAAGTCACCAATTTTAAGTGATGAGTGTTAATTCAGTACTTGTTTGGTAACCATATTTTATTAGTCCTGAAAAGTGAAAGGCAAAGTTGACTCTGGTGGAATTTGAACTTGGAATGTAGAGATGAACAAATGGCACAAGGCATTTGTCTCATGTGCTAATGATTCTGTCAAACCAAATAATAATCATTGTTATAATTAGGTACAAGGCCAGCAATTTCAAGGGGAAAGGTACCATTGACTCCAGTACTTGACAGGTACTTTATTTTATTGATCCCGAAAGGATTAAAAAGTGAAGTTGATCTCAGAGGGGTTTGAAATAAGAATGTAAGACCTAGAACAAATACTGTAAGGCATTTTGTCTGGTGTACCGACAAGTCCACCAATTCAAATAATAATAAAACACAAACACAAAAGAGGGGGCGGAAAAGTGACGTTTGAGATCTATACTATCACGGTGCTTAGTTAACCCTTTAGCATTCAGATTATTCTGTTAAATGTGAGGCTTATTTATTCACATTTCTCTGAATTAGTTAGTTAGTTAGTTAATTTGGCTCAAAAGCAAATAGCAAGGCCATGTAGGGGGACATGGAGTTAAGTACAGGGTGGTGTTCATGTAAAGAGTTCAGGCCACTTGAGGTCCAGGGAGGCTTTGAACAAAGCGGTCGTCGGCATTTTCACCATCTCGTCTCATGTTTTATTTCATAGATTTGGAATTACCATACGATTGTTTATTTTTAGAATGACATTGTAGGGCAGGTGTGATAGGTTGGATCTATCCAGTTTGAACATAAAACAGAAACAATATTTTGGCCGGATACAGCTGGTTTAAATACAAAAGAGTTAAATGAGAAAATCTCATTAAAAGAATAAATCTGAAATAAAACAAAAAGCAAGCAAAAAAAAAACATGAAAGAAAACTCAAGACATAACTTTGTAGAAAGGATTCATATATTACAAAGCAAATACAGAGACGTTGGCCTGGAATGAAATAGAAATTCTAAAATAATTTGTTCCTATCTTCTGTTTTGTCGACCTGTTATTCTTACTGTGGCTAGGCCAGGATTTGCGTTTGCATTCATCTTATTTTGAACTGGCGGTAAAGTATTTCGAGGTAGTGGCAGGCGGCTTGGGCTTGTGGTTCCCGGAGGAGGGGGTGCTGAATACCCAGCGGGGGGAGGGTAATGTGGTGGTGGTGGCTGCTGGTACAAGTTAGCTGAAGGCTTTCCTGGAGTTATTTGTGGCTTATAAGCAGCTGGTGAATCAGCGTAAGGTTGGGTCGGCGGGGGTGGGTAGTTGGGTTGATAGTTGGTCTGTAAGGGAGGAGGGTAGTTAGGGGTTTGGTAATTGCCACCGAGATTGGGCGGCGGTGGTGGAGGTGGTGGGCCACTTGTGGGAGGCACTGCTGTAGCACCCTGTGGAGGATATGTACCAGGTGGAGCAGGGGGAGGGTATTGATACAAATTAGCATTTTGCGGAGGCAAGGTTCCTGGTGGTGGATAGGGTCTGGTTGTGGGAGTAAAGGCAGCTGCTGGTTGCGGAGGGAATGGTGGAACTTGGTAAGTTCCAGCTGGTGGGGGTGGAGGTGGATACTGTGATGCTGGAGGGTTAACCGAACCAGACTGAATATCAGCTACTTGCGATGGCCGGCTTTGGCTGATTAAGGACTGAATAGACTGTGCTCCCTCGTGTGACATGAAAGAGGAAGAATACATTTGTGATGTCATATATGGGTTGTACTGGGAAAAGTTTTCACTGTTGACATTTTGGTTATCATTCACAGGGATCAGTGAACCTGAAGGCTGGTTCACAATATTTTGACCTGTAATGGCTCCAATTGGTTGACCGATATTTTGTCCAGGTAACTGTTGTGATAGGTTTGGATTTTGCTGTTGAGAGGGTTGTGGCTGTAGTGGCAGGTTCTGTGATGTAGACTGAACTGTTATTGATGCTACAGATTTGGAAAATCCAGATGAAGGTGTATTAGAAGACACGGGGGAGGTCTTGGAGCTTGAACAAGAAGTAGATTGCTGCTGCTGTTGTTGTTGTTGTAGCTGTGATTGCTGAGCTGAGCTACGTTTGTTGTTGTTGTCGTCGTTGACTGGCATCTCAGAGGAGGATGATGATGAAGAAGAAGCATCATTTCTTAAACTCCTGCTTTGTTTTGCAGGGGGTTCTGATGGAGATGGAGGTGTCTGGCAGGAAATAAAATAAAACAACAAAATTACTTTCCTATAAAGAATAACATAAAACAAATTTATGTAATTCATACAATTCTATCTTAAAAAGAACAACAATATCACAATTGAATAAAGCAATATTTTATTTTAGATCAAATATATCCGACATATACATTGGATAAAACTGGCTTGATCATGACTTTGTGCATCTTATCAATTACAATAACGTTGTAAACAAGAGATTACATACTTCTGATCGAAATTGTAATAGCAGTTTCACTGAAAATATCGCTAAAATATGGTATAAATTATTCTTCAGTATGGAAACATCACAAGCTGAGCTGTGAAGATTTTCATATAATCCATTTCACTTATAACCTAGTCCTGGAAAAATGTGGTCAAAATCAGCAACCTGGGGAATACTGAGTTCCACCAAGTTGACACATCCTTAGCACGCTACATGAAAATAAAGAGCCTTTATTTAACCAATAATGGATACTGGGCATATTTTCTTTTTTATCTTTTACTTGTTTTAGTCACTGGATTGTGGCCATGCTGAGGCACCGATTTGAAGGGTTTATCATCAACATCATCGTCTAACGTCCGTTTTTCATGCTAGCATGGGTTGGACGGTTTGACGGGGGTCTGTGAAGCCAGAAGGCCGCACCAGGCTCCAGTCTGATCTGGCAATGTTTCTACAGCTGGATGCCCTTCCTAACGCCAACCACTCTGAGTGTAGTGGGTGCTTTTTATGTGCCAGGTGAGGCTGGCAACAGCCACAATGGGTTGGTGCTTTTTACGTGCTACCAGCACAGAAGCCAGTCAAGGTGGCGTTGGCATCGGCCACGTTCGGATGGTGCTTTTTACGTGCCACCGGCACAGGTACCACAGCTACAATTTTCACTTGATTTTTTGATGTTGATGTACTTGACTCAATAGGTCTCCTCAAAAAATCAATCCCAGTACTTGTTTTTTGTTAAACCTCTTCTTACCAAACCACTAAGTTACAGGGATGTAAACAAACCAATATTGGTTAAGTGGTGGTATGGGGACAAACACACACACAACAAGCTTCTTTCAGTTTCTGCCTATCAAAACCACTAACAAAGCTTTGGTCAGGCCAAAGCTATTGTAGAAGACACTTGCCCAAAGTATCATGCAGTCAGACTGAACCTGGAACCATGTGGTTGAGAATTTAAAAATACTTTATAATCTTTAAAATATGCAATACATTTTTATGATAAATTGAAGCTTCAACCAAGAACATTTTTTTCACACATGGAAGAGAAAAATACACATATTTACTGCCTTGGATCTTTTAATAGCAGACATCTGTGGAGATTTACTAGACGATATGTTATTGCTTTGACGTGGAGCATTCATGGGTGGAGATTCTTCTCGTTTCTGAGAGTTTGTGGAGTATAAATCAAGAACTTGATGGCATATATCTGTGAAATAAGAGGAAAATATAAATCAATCAAAACACACAAAACCGGTAGAAAATTAATTTTTGTTTGTTCCACATTCAATCCCACCTAATTTTAATACATTTCAAAAACTGAATAAATTTTTTGTCATTTTTAAGTTTACAGTTTCTCTTTGTACTTGAAATAATCATAAGTCAACAAATGAAAGGAACAGATTTCAATTCAAAAATGTAATAGAGCAAAACTAACTTAAGAGTGCACAGAAAATTAACCTTTCCAGTTTGTTCAGATCTGTTTCAGATAATTTTTACTTGAAGAATTTTCAAGATAAGAAGAATGTCTACTATCCATTGTATTCAAAAATTATTGATCTGAATGAGAAAATACTTGATTTAGAAAACTGCTAACAAACATGCTCTTTCTTAACAAACAAGTTTTTTAAAAACATAAGCCAACATTTTTAGGAAGTGGGATAGTCAATTAAATTGATCTAAGTACTTGGATGGTATTTGTTTTATCTTCTGATAGGTATAAAATCTTCTGGCAAGATAACATGGATGGAGTAGGGGTTGTAGGCATACTCCTTGTGGAGAAATAGGTGGATAAGGTCATAGAGGTTGTCAGGTATGTGATAGAGTGCTTAAGCTCAGGCTAGTCCTGCAGAACAGCACAGCTACAATTATCTCTGCCTATGCCCCACAAGTGGGCCTACCAAATGATCAGAAGGACCATTTTTATGATACCCTTCAACAGGCTACCTCAAAGACATGTGGCAATGACCTCATCTTTGCAGCTGTGAATTTTAATGGGCATGTTGGGCAGCATTCCGGTATCTTCACTGGTGTATATGGGGACCATGGTATTGGTTCTCGAAATGATGAGGGAACTAGGTTACTGGAGTTCTGTAAGGCATGTAACCTTTTAATCTGCAACACTAACTTCAGGAAGTCAGACAGCCATCTGATAACCTATCAATCAGGTGACTCTGCTAGTCAGATTGATTTCATCCTCATCAGACAGCGAGACGCAGGGTTGCTCTTAAATACAAAGACCCTCCCAGGTGAAGAATGTAACCCCCAGCATAGACTAGTCATTAGTGACTTTAGACTAGAGGCCAGAAGGATGCCAAGAAGCAGACCAATCCAGAAAAGAAGGATTTAGAAGCTAAAGAACCCTTCACATGGTCAGAGATTTAGGGACATCCTCATCAAGAAATTTGATGAGAGGGAGGAGGAGCTACAGATCTTGGACATAGAAAGTAGTTGGAAATTCCTACGGGACAGCTGAGTGCCACAGACCAAGTCTGCTGATGATACAAAGTCCCTTCCAGACCAAGAGTAACATGGTGGTGGAATAATACGGTAGGCAAAGCCATTATAGCAAAGAAACAGGCCTGGAAAACTTGGAAGGGTGGGGGTAGCAGGGAACTGTACCAGATAGCCAAAAAAGAGGCTGAGAGACAGGTATATATGGCCAAGGGTGAAGTAGAAAAGAAGAAGTTTGCCAATGTCCAGTGACGTGAGGACTAAAGAACTGAAGTATTTTGGATTGCAAGACAGTGTGTGAGAAAAATTTGTGATGTTACAGGAGAGAAATGTGTCTGCATGAATGATGGTGCACTTGCTTTTAATGATTCTGCAAAGAAAGAGGCTTGGAGAAGCCATTATGAAAGACTGCTGAACGTGGAGAATGATTGGGAGGAGGAGAGCCTGCCAAATGGTGGGCAATGCAGAAACTGAGGATTGACGAATGATTAATAAGGGCTGTACAGGCCCTATACAGAGAGCAATGAATATAGTGAAGAATTCTGGTAGAAGTAGGCCCTCAGCCCCCTCTTATTCATCA
The DNA here is from genome assembly GCF_006345805.1 of Octopus sinensis. Taxonomy (NCBI): domain Eukaryota; kingdom Metazoa; phylum Mollusca; class Cephalopoda; order Octopoda; family Octopodidae; genus Octopus; species Octopus sinensis. The sequence continues at coordinate 185,656,476 of NC_042998.1, forward strand.
TAGTCCTCCAGGCAATAACAGTGGAATTCAAGACAGGTTGCCTCCGGATGCTCCTCTATGCTGATGACTTTGCCCTCATAGCAGAATTACTACCAGAACTAGAGAAGAAATTTCAGGAGTGGAAGCAAGGTTTAGAATCAAAGGGCCTTAGAGTCAATGTCGCAAAGACCAAAGTTCTAGTAAGTAGGAAGGCAAACGAACCACACACCCCTTCAGGTAGGTGACCATGCTTGATCTGTAGAAAACGTGTAGGTAGAAACTCCATAAGATGTACCCAGTGTAAGCTATGGACACATAAGAGGTGCAGCAACATGAAAGGGAGAATACCTGGGAAGAGTTTTGTGTGTGTGTCTGTGTCAGTCCCCCCACCAACATCGTTTGACAACCGATGCTGGTGTGTTTATGTCCCCATAACTTAGCGGTTCGGCAAAAGAGACCGATAGAATAAGTACTAGGCTTACAAAGAATAAGTCCTAGGAGCGATCTGCTCGACTACAGGCGGTGCTCCAGCATGGCCGCAGTCAAACGACTGAAACAAGTTAAAGAGTAAATATTATTTCAAACTTGTAAAAAAAGAAAATATCTGAAAATATTACAAACCTTCCATAAGTTCCATGGTAATACCTTCTACAAACCATTCCCACCATTTCATTCGACTACCAGGTGGTTTACCATCCCATTCTTGGATATCAAACTTTGATAGTCGACTGGCTAGATACATGAGTGACACAGCGATAATTTCTGCTTCCCATTGCAGACACAGTGTTGTACATAAACTGAAATGATAGCAGGACATTATTTACATAATGAATTAAGGAAACAGAGTACAAGCAACTTTTACTGGTTTCAATATTTTTTATCTTTGTATTAGTTTCCACTGGATTAGTCAACGTTCCTTGATACATGTTGATCCCGTACCTCTAATGAATCTTGTTCATTATTTACAAATCTAACATATTTCTTCCCATGTTTTTAATGGTGGAATTTGATCCATGTAGCCTCTACCTATTTCTTTACTACCCACAAGGGGCTAAACACAGAGAGGACAAACAATGACAGACAGACGGATTAAGTCGATTACATCGACTCCAGTGCATAACTGGTACTTAATTTATCGACCCCGAAAGGATGAAAGGCAAAGTCGATCTCGGTGGAATTTGAACTCAGAACGTAATGGCAGACGAAATATGGCTACGCATTTCGCCCGGTGTGCTAATGTTTCTGCCAGCTCGCCACCTTATCCATGTAGCCTATACCATCAACTCATCAAACCTTTATATCCAACATATTTTGTTCACACAAGAACAACCGTCTCTCATGCAATTAACAGTTTTCCTTATGCCATCTATTTACCACACAGTAGACTGTTTAACTTTGTATACAGATGAAGTTAGACAGTTTAGAGAAGGAACGGGCAATGTATTTATCTTAACCTATTTAAGAGAAGACTTATTATGTGGCTATAAAACAAACTGTAAATGTCTGGCTTTGTAAACGTGTTCAACTTACGTAAGTCTGGAACAAAATAGAAGAGATGAAAACAAAATGTAAATAATGTCCTAATGTCTTGCAAATATAGTAAATCAATAACTGATAGAAACTGAAATACAAGACATGTATTTTCATTTCTCATGTGTAGAGTCCAAATATATTTTAAATTATCCTTTTTGTTTTTATCTTACTGTAATCGAATCTTTTCGGTTTGAACGGCAGTTTTTAACATAATTTCTAGGTAACTAAAAAATTTTAAACTTCGTATACTGGTAGAATGTGTTTATAAAACATCTTATTCTCTTGGCTTTATTGAGAAAATTCTATAGTTTGTAAGATATTTGTTGTTTTTTTCCTTCAATTTCTGCAATTTCAACCAATCACTGACGTCTATTGAGGTAAAAAAAACATTCTATGCCGTATGAATATGTCCCTCGTTTAAGAAACAGATTGGGTTTATTTACATTTGTGAAGAAAAAAAAGATACCCTTCCCCCACCCTAACCCTAAAATAGATTGAAATGCAATAGATCGATACTAGGGTCATAATTATGGGTGAAAATTTCATATGATACCGCTAGAAAAAACTGCCATTCAAACCGAAAAGATCCCTGTAATCTTCTTTAATGTAAGCCAGAAAAAAGAACAAAACACTTACTGGTCATTGATAAAAGTCCAAGCCATTTGTACCATACTCTGGATTTTAGCTTTGTCTCCTAAAAAATAAAAGATGAATATCTTTTTGTATTAAGATAGAGCTGGCAATGAAAACAATTTCTGCACTGAAGTCCTTAATAAGGGTCTTTAGACAAAGAAAATAAGTTATGATAATTCCAATAACTTTCATCATGTGGGAGTGGGGCTTCTTCCAGAAACATATGCTGTGTATGTGGCAAGAGGCTTGCTTCCCAACCATGTGGTACCTGGAACAAGTTTCACCAACTATAGCCTGGGCTGACCAGAGCCTTCTGAGTGGATTGGGTAGAGAGAAACTAAAAGAAGTCTGTGATATTATATATATAAATATATACAGTCTAACCTGTCAATAACGAACTTTTTGTTTCATGAAATTTTTGAAAGTTTGTTATTGAGCCAGTTTTTAATATATATATCTGTCAATAACAAACCTTTTTTTGAGAAAAAAGTTATGAATTTAAGTCGTTTTCAGGTATTTAATTTACCTTGTGATATTATAACATTTTTAAAGAAAAGTTGGTTATTTTGACATTATGAAAAAAAAAAAGAAAAACAATTGTAAAAACAATTGACATAAAAGTTTAAATTTAAGATGGAAATTGTAGCTGTGATACCAGTGCCGGTGGCATGTAAGAGAACCATCCAAACGTGGCTGTTGCCAGCGCCGCCCCGACTGGCCTCCATGCCGGTGGCACGTAAAAAAAAAGCTCCATCTGATTGTAGCCATTGCCAGCCACCCCTGGCACCTGTGCCGGTGGCACGTAAAAAGCACCCACTACACTCTCAGAGTGGTTGGCGTTAGGAAGGGCATCCAGCTGTAGAAACACTGCCAGATCAGACTGGGCCTGGTGCAGCCTTCTGGCTTCCCAGACCCCAGTTGAACCGTCCAACCCATGCTAGCATGGAAAACGGACGTTAAACAATGATGATGATGATTTAATTGTGTTCTTATCTCTGATGCTCAATTCTTCTTTGCAAGTGTCATAAATTCAAAAGTCTTTTCTGCTGAAAATTTGCTTTAAACTCACAGGGTAAAGCACTGAACTGAGAATTTTAAGTTCATTGATTAATTCAAAGTATTTTTTTAAATCCAGCTTTATTAACTTGTTCTTCGTCAGTTGTCTCCTCTTCCATATCATTATTTAGATTTGGAATTTACCATCTGACTTGTAAAATTTTTTGCTGCTTCTGGATTTCATAACTTTTTAGTTCAGTTAAAGTAACAGTATCATATTTTAATTCCTTGAGTTCCTGGAGTGCATATTGCAACTCATATTCCCCATTTTCTAAACTCAATCCAACTGATGTTTTTCCAAGCAAATCTTCATTCACTGAATTCTGTATTTGGAGACCAGAATTTTTCCAGCAATTTACATTTGTCTCTTTTACAACCAAATCCCATGCCTGGACTGACCAAAAAATACCATCCAATAATAATGTTCCTTTTGAATTGACACTTTCACATTTTTATTAACTAAATTGTAAATAAAAATCGTATTGTAGTTGCACTTGAATGACCAAATTTTTCCTTGGTCCAAAGGTTGTAAATTTGCAGTTGTGTTCAAGGGTAGAAAAAAATGTTCTATATTTGAAAAGCTTTGTTGTTTGTGGCATGATGCATTATCAAGGAACAATACTTTTTTTCTGTTGTTTAAAAAAGTTAACATGTTAAATTCACTGTCATACAACTGGTGCTGTTAGGTTCCATCTTCCATGATAAACATGTTTTGCCAGGGGGAAATATTAACTTGCATGGAAGCAGATAAGGATTGACAATAGAAAGGGCATCCAATCATAGAAAGTCTGCCTCATGGAGTCTCTTCTAGCCCACGCAAATATAGAAAAGTAGAAGTTAAAATGATGATGATATATGTGTGTGGCAGACTTCCATACTGTTTCTGTCAATCAATTTTTACCCACAAAACATTGGTTAACTTGAGACTAAGTTACAAGACATACACGCAAGGTGCTGCACAATGGGATCAAACTCAGAACAAATGTAGTTGCAGAGTGAAGTACACAGCCATAAGCAGATGTGTAATACGGATCCTGAGAAATAGATGTAAATGAAATGACAACTGGCTTAAATAGGCAGGGAAATATTAAACCAATTATGATGTTATTAATTAAGTAAACTGAAACATAAGTTTGACACAGGAAAATAGTGGATGACTTAAATACTCATTTAATATAAAATGAGCCGAGAAGAAAAGTAATCACTGTAACTCACATTCCTGTATAATATTGTGACATGCTACCCTCGAAAAGGAAGTTTTCATACTATACATAATCTATAAATTACCCTAATTCATAGTATAAGTTACCAAACTGCATTTGGACAAAATACTTTCAAGTTACATAAAACAATTTTGTTATCATAAATGACATCTTTCAATGACTGTTAAGAGCAATAAGGAACTTACCTTTTAAAATTTTGGCAAATTTTAAAAGAAAACTATATGGATGCTCCAAACGCAAGTCAAATTTGATTGTCTGTAACAAAATTCTTTCAAGAGTCATCACTTCTTCCTGCAAAGAATAAAAGTGTAAACAAAAGCTTTGACAGAGATGTAGATGTGTGTAAGAGAGAGAGAGAGACAGAAAGAGACTTTTAGCACAGATTACTGCTCAAAAACAAAATGTAAACCTGGGTATGAAATACAGGGGTTGGACAAAATAATGGAAACTCCTTAAAATTTCAAACAAATTTATTTTAATATGGGGTAGGACCACCTTTGGCAGTAATTACAGCTTGAATTCTATGAGGTATGGACTTGTACAAAGATTGAATTGCTTCCAAAGGAATTTTTGTCCATTCTTTGGATAAAACTGTCTCCAGTTCTTGTAGTGATGATGTTGGAGGATATCAACTCCTTACTTGTTTTTCTAAAATGCACCATAAATGTTCAATAATATTGAGATCTGGGGACTGTGGTGGCCAGATAAGATGTTCAACTTTACTAGAATGTTCCTCGTGTCATTCAGTAACAACTTTAGCTATGTGAATTAGTGCATTATCATCCTGAAAGATTGCGTTTCCCTCCGGAAACAGTTCCACAACCATAGGATGAATTTGATCAGATAAAATGCTTAAATAGTCTTGACTATTAATTCTGCCATGAAGGGAAACCATTGGGCTGACGGATTTCCAAGATATAGCCCCCCCCCCATTCATCACAGATCCTCCTTCATGTTTAACAGTTGGAAGAAGGCAGTGTGGGTCAAATGCTTCTTTTGGCTGTATACTTGGCTGATGGTTAGAAATAGAGTAAAGGATGACTTGTCCAAGAAAATAACATTCTTCCACCACTCTAAGGACCAATTCTGTAGGTTTTTACTCTACTCTAAACACTTTGCAACGTTTGTTTTTGAAAGTAGTGGTTTTCTGATTGCAGCCCTCCCATGAAATCTGGCTTTGTGCAGCTCCCAGCAAACAGTTTTTGTAGAGAATTGCTGTATTAGATCACTGAATTACTTCACCAGGTAATCTTATGAATTTCCATGACCATGGAAAAAAATCAATGGCAACAATATTTAGCTGTCACCTTTGACTTTCCATCAAGTGTTTTCCATTTTGTACATACAATAATCTGTAAATGTAGAGGTTGAAAAAGATATTTTCTAAATGCCTTTACTTACTTTAGGATCATCTCCAAAAACAGCAAACTGCTGAGGTGTCAGTAAACTTTGACACATTTTAATGATATCTTTACATTTCTTTGGTGTTTCTTCAACCTTCCCAGCAAGGAATAAGCAACAAGCTCCAGTTACCTAATAACAAACACCAGAAAAATTGCTGAAATTTTATAAATATAATATTCATATTTTGTTTAATAACTGCTAAATATAACTCGTTCTATTACAAAAATTTTCAAAAATAGCAAATGTATTCTATGAGAAAAATAAAAAGACTGAAGCGTACCGTAAATCCTCGAGTATATTATGCAGGTGATTTTTAGGAAGGCTGTACCTCTGAAAAACCTAAACTTTGTGTATAATATGCACCCCTTCTCTAACTTGAGCTGTGTGTAATTAAGCCAGCAGAACCTGGTCGAACAAACACTTCCGCACATGCGTAATACAATAATAGTGATGTTCTTAACTGTTATATGGGAATGTAAATATGTTTGCAAATTGTTTTTGTTACATGTTATTCTGTGTTCTGAATACTTTTATTTTAATAAATGTTGCTAACTGCAAATTATGGATGATTCTTTTATGACTTCATTGCTTTCAGACTTAGCTCCTGAATAAACATTGCCAGACAGCAAATAGCAACTCGGACAACGCTTAGAAAATATTTTTCATTTTTAACCTTGTATATAGTACACACTAGAGATTTTGACCGTTAAATTTTTGGGGAAAAAATGCGGATTATACTCGAGGATTTACAGTATTTAAATACTAACTCTGCATGAAGACTCTTTGAATGTATGAACAAGTTCATAAGAAATGCATAAAATGTGTGTATACAGTTAAAGGTGAAATTAAGCTATATGAAACCAATATGATTTCTAAGACCATAAAAATGATTTTAGTGAAGCTTTATTTTAATTTATTTCCCAATGATTAAATACCAAATATCTTAGAGATGTTTTAACAATTTTCACATTACTAACCTCAACTTTAAAGTGTATATTTACACTATCCATATCTACATTATGTTCCTGTCAAATTTCCATTTGAGGTTCCAAAATATATTTTGTACAAGCTGATGTCTCTAATCAAAACTTGACTTCAATTATGCAATTGGTCCCCTGATTGGTTCCATATGATAACTACATCTTCATAAACAAAAATTTTGCCTTTAGAAGAATACTGAATCTACATCCATCTTTCATGCAAGCTGATATAGGATGATTCTCGTAAATTTAGATATATATGCAAATAGTATACATATGTATACTATTGTAATAGATTCTACAACTGATGCCCTTCCAACTGATTGCTCAACCATTATGTAGTAAAATTTGCTGTCAACATGAGTGAATGAATAAGCTGGTTGTACCTCATCATAGTATACAAGACAAAGGCTGTGGTTAAATTTCTGCTTATATGTATGGGATGCTGCTGCAACACAACATCTTAAAATCTCACCCAAAAGAAGTTCATTCAACTGTTAGTCAATGATACCAACATTCTGCAATCACAAGTTTTGAGAGACATAATTTCAGCATTTTGCTTCTTTTATTATTATTATTATTATTACGACAGCCTTGACTCTTCTGAATTAGCAAGTTGGATATCATCACCACCCAAGCCTACTTATCATTTGTATTAAATACTTCATCTAATTGTTCCTTCCCATGACTGCAACCCTATGGAATTTCCTCCCTGTGTACACTTTTCCTGCAGACAGTGACCTACAAAATGAATCTCAACCAGTCTGGGAGGGTTTATAAAAAGCAGAAGAACTGCCTCTCATCCTCTCTAACAGAAAACCCGAGCCCAACAACAATTATATTTTAATAAGTATTTTTATTTTTTACTTACATAACGATGGAACTCTCGGAATGAATGCAACATATAAAATCTGTGGAAATATACCACACCTGTACCACATGTATCAAATCTTCTGTGACAATGTTAAGGAAAATATGTTACATTAATCTAGCAAAAACAAAATGATTCTTTTCCTTATCACTTTCCTAAAATAAGAGAAAATATATTATGAAAAACAAATACATAGATAAAAAGGTGATAAAATTTCTTAATCATTAAATGAGATGATTCTAGTTCAATCTCAAAATTATGGGGTGTGAGGAACAATGGGATCATGTACCAAAGTGTTAGTCCATTTTATGCCCACTTTTCTTGCTGGAAAGGGTTGGATGGATTGTCTAAATCAGATTCTATTTAGAGTTACTACCCTCCTAGGTAGGTTAGAGGATCACATCTCACTTTTTTTTATTCTGGCTTGGTTTCAATAGCAGACAATGTGACTAGAAGGTGAGTTGATGAGAGAGAGCAATGACCGATGGATAAGCATAAGTGGCTGAAGGGAGCAAAGGTATGATGGTAGACACAGAGAGCAATTGTGTGGAAGGGAATGACGGTTAGCAGTAGACAATGGCAAGAGAGAGTGATGGATATCAAGAGAAGAAGGAATGCTGATTAGCAGTAAAGAAATGGTAATGGTAAAGTGTATCAAGTATAAGAACACAAATGCAATTTCTTATACATAGGCCAAGTTATGAGAGAGTAATGAATTCTTTATTGCATTGAACACAGCGAGAGGATCATGGCAGCTAATACTCATAGAACTGCTTCAAAAATCCTTCCCTCTCAGCAACAACTGTCTTGCATTCTCACCCATTCATGTTTTCCATGCAGCTATTTTAATCTCATTAATTTCAGAGAATTTGCAAAGATCATTAAACCACAGAAAAAATATATACCTAAGCTCATTATGAACAGACCCCACACCTGACATATAGATCTCATACTGTAGATAGTAAGGTATTCAAATCTAGCAGACTCCATGCCAAAATAAAGGCCAAGAAAACATCAGTACACAGATAATGCCATCGTGCAACTTCCACAGACAATTAATGACATATAGACACATATGAGAATATTGCTCTACAGGCAACACAAAGTTTTGCATTAACAGGTACTCAACAGGTAGGAACCCTGTTTAGTCATTCATATATATGGATAGATGGAAGAAAATGTAAAGCACTTCCAATGCCTGGGTAGTTATTTATTACAGAATGCAGATATCAATGAGATCCAATACAAGAAAAAAAACAAAAAAAAAACATACTGATGCACCTTTAATCCTCTGGGGAGCTGGCAGTATATTTATTGTCGTCAAGACCTGTTGAGGCAAGCGAAGTCGAAATCGAACCTCATCCGACGACAGGCACCCATGCCAACCTCCCTTCATTGGACACTAAATTCTGCTTGCAAAGACCTGTTGGGGCAAGTGAAATCGGAATTGAAATTGAACCAATCCTATGACTGGCACCTGGCAGTTGCCAGGACCGCTGGACTGACTCCTGTGCAGGTGGCAAGTAAAGAAACACCATTTCGACCCTGTGCTTGAAGAGATCCATTGAGTCAAGTACACTGACATCAAAAATCAATGGAAATTGTAGTTGTGATCCCTGTGCTGGTGGCACGTAAAAAGCACCATCCGAACGTGGCCGATGCCAGCGCCGCCTAGACTGGCTTCTGCGCCGGTGGAACGTAAAAAGCACCAATCCGATCGTGGCCGTTGCCAGCCTCACCTGGCACATAAAAAGCACCCACTACACTCACGGCGTTAGGAAGGGCATCCAGCTGTAGAAACACTGCCAGATCAGACTGGAGCCTGGTGCAGCCTTCTGGCTTCCCAGATCCCCGGTAGAACCATCCAACCCATGCTAGTATGGAGAATGGACGTTAAACGATGATGATGATAGTTTTAACATCCAAATTTTAATGCTAGCATACTGGTTTTCAAGAATACCAAAACAAGTACACACCCACCCACACACAATAGATTTTTTTTGCAGTTTTTTACTTCAAAGTTCACTCACAAGACTTTGGTTGAACCAAAGGTATAATAGAATGTACTTGCCCAAAGTGCCATGAAGTGCAACAGAAACCAAAACCATGTAGCTGGGAAAGCAAATTTCTTAATCACACAGACAATATTGCATTCGTAAATACCTTGTTTGTTTTTTTTATTTACTATCTTTTCAAACAGATATATAAGTAACATTTTCTAAATCAAATCAAAATCCATTTGATGACTGGCATCTGTGCTAGCGGGGTGCAAAGAGCACCATACGAGTGTGATCGTTGACAGAGCGGATATTCGAGTATGATCGTTACCAGTGTCGCCTTACTGGCACTTGTGCCTGTGCTAGTAGGGTGCCAAGAGCACTATCCGAGTGTGATCGTTGCCAGAGCAGCCAATTGGCTTCTGTACCAGTGGCATGTATAAGGGCACCATTCGAGCGTGATCGTTACTAACGTCGCTTCACTGGCACCTGTAAAAAGATTTGAGCGAGGTCATTGGGAGTACCGCCTGATTGTCCCCCCCCCCGTGCCAGCGGCACGTAAAAAGCACCCACTACACTCTCGGAGTGGTTGGCGGTATGGAAGGGCATCCAGCTGTAGAAACTCTGCCAGATCAAGATTGGAGCCTGGTACAGCCATCTGACTTGCCAGCCCTCAGTCAAAATCGTCCAACCCATGCTAGCATGAAAAGCGGATGTTAGACGATGATGATGATGATATGATGAATGCTATTGCATTATTCAAGACTGGATTTGAATATGCCACATTACAAGACAGATGCATCCCATTCATTTTCCCCAAGCCAATCTAATTGCAGCTTGAGTTTGTAGAATATAAAGTATTTTTGGGGTTTGTTTATCCTGCAAATAAGAAAAAAGTATGAAGACATTATGAGCAATAGGCGCAGGAGTGGTTGTGTGGTAAGTAGCTTGCTTACTAACCACATGGTTCTGATTTCAGTCCCACTGCGTGGCACCGTGGGCAAGTGTCTCCTACTATAGCCTCGGGCTGACCAAAGCCTTGTAAGTGGATTTGGTAGATAGAAACTGAAAGAAGCCCGTCATGTATATATATATGTGTGTGTGTGTGCATGTGTATGCCTATGTTTGTCTCCCCAACATCGCTTGACAACCAATTCTAATGTGTTTACATCCCTGTAACTTAGCGGTTCGGCAAAAGAGACTGATACAATAAGTACTAGGCATACAAAGAATAAGTCCTAGGATCGATTTGTTCAACTAAAGGCAGTGCTCCAGTATGGCCACAGTCAAATGACTGAAACAAGTAAAAGAGAATTTAAAGAACTAACCCTCTTTTATCATACACAGTCAATAATTATGCTATATTTAGGATGTCATGTCAACAACTTGTGGGTCTATGATATTCTTGTCAAAGAGAAATAATGAGGCTAATGTTTATTAAGATAAATAGGAAATAAACATCATCTCAGCACTATCAGTTGTGTTAATGCCTAAAAGGTCAATTGATTTCACTGATAATATATGAATGAACAAGTAATAACTGACCAATCAGTTACTCTTGGAGTTCTAAAATGGTTCTTCTTCTTTCAAAAATTTCCACTTTAGAGTAGGTGACATATAAGTAGGCGAAATTTGAATAATTATAATAATGAATGTTGTCTTACTAAGGGAATTTACAATATATATATGTATAACTAAAACAATTCAGTCGCTGCAAACACAATTATATACATTTTTTTACAAGTTTTGTTTTACTAACAAAAAAAAAAAGTGAAAAGGATACAGTCCCATTTTTGAACCAGCATCTAAAATAAAACGAGCACCTTCTCGGCGATATCGTGCCTCAACTTCTGGTGAGATACCATCTTGATACGATGCAGTGTTTCTTAAGTCTTTCTTTTCAAAAAACCAACAAGGCATTTTTCTGCAGAAGAAAAATAAAAAAACAAAACAATCTGTGTATTAGTTTAATGACAGTTATTCTTGAATTAGTCATTATATTATATTTACGATACATAAGTAGTAGTAATTTCTTACATTGATACACATCACTAGAGGAGTGGCGTAGTCAATTGAATAGACCCACGTACATGACTGGTACTTATTTTATCGACTATGAAAGAGGGAAACGCGAAATCAATCCCAGACGGATTTGATTCAGAACAGAAAAACGAAACTAAATACTGTTAGGCAATTAATTAATCCAGCATTCTATTTTCTCTGCTGATTCTTTCTCTATTTAGAACGAAACCGATTTTTGACGTGGATTGAATCGACCGTTTGCTCCCGGTATAATAAAATTACTGAATAAATCTATAACAACCCGGCGTTACAAAAACTGTAGCTAAGAATGTTTAGTAATAAATTTCTTACAAAGATTTCAGTCGATAAAACTACAAGGGAAGGATATCTGATTGTAAACTATTTATATCTTTCACAACTAATACGATTCGAGACAGGATATCGGATTCTTTTCGTTAAGGCATTTTACTTCTCATCATTACACGGCGTTCGCCACATGAACAACAATTAAGCGAAAAACGACAGCAATATAATAATGAGAATTAATAAACTAATAGGACCTCAGTGAACTTTGTAACTTTAATATAAATTTTTTCTTCGAAAGGACTCAACATTAAAAAAGTCATATTAAAATCATGAAGTTTATACAGGAATAACAACGGACACGAAAAAAGGAATGGCTTTACGGTAAAAGATTATAGTTTCACGGCATTACATGCATCACGGTTCCACCACGAACAATATATAGGCTTACCCTGAGGAGAGTTATGGTAATCCGTCGGTTACTTTGGTTTGTATTGAAACTGGAATGTATCATGAGTATCAGAATAGGCTTTTAGTTGCAGAATTGCTTGAAAAGTAAGGATTACAGAAACAAGAAAAGTTACGAAACGTGAACACTGAAATGATTACAAAATTAACGAAACACAGAGCTAAGGAGTGGATAAAGCTAGCGGACTAATCATAATATTAGTCACGCATTTCTATCATTTAGTATTATCTATAACGAAAACAATAGTTTTGATCAAGGTATACTAATATTTAATTTTAAATAGCATTTATCAATTTTAAAGTTATCTAAATTATAACATTATAAAGACGATAGCTCAAATAGTTTTCTGAAAATCTCAATGCAGACTTAACACACAATTTCATATAAAGCTAGAAATCTCAGTTTCGAACTCTTCATGGTTGTTTGAATTTTGCTAAATGTCTCTACCTTGAAAGTTATCTTTTACTGTTTTTCCCCTTGTTCAGATGTAAGATTCGCTGAAATCTTTTGCTTTAGGAACTTGATGAAATTTCGGATTGATTTATTCGCGGAATTTATAGAAAAATAAGTAACTTCGATGCCCTCGTGCCGCGATTATTTTATATTTTGAAAGATATTTTCCCGTAATTTAAAGTCTAACAAACAGTTGTAAGGTTTGATAATCCTCTCTATTTCACATGTAAAATTGTAAAGTGCTTTCCCAAGTTTTCTGTAAACTTTTAATAAGCCTATATATTACGATATATAATGAAACCAGCTGAGGATTTATTTCTCTGTAGTGACACATTCAAGAAAGTTTTGCAACGCAGAATCCTCAAGTTATGGCGTCCAGCAAAAAACTTTCAACTGTTTCACTGGTTTCCTGTTTAGTTTCTCTTTCGATTGATGCTGGTTGTTCTTTATTCATTATGATTCTTATAAGTAATTTTCTTATCTACATATAAACTTTATAATGTCCTTGAATTTACTTTATGATTTTTTTTATAAGGAGTTGGTTGTTTTAAATTATCTTCCAAAAATATACAATTAGCTTTTTTCTGTAATCCGTTTTCAACCATATAATAATATTTATTACTTTTGTTTGGATAAAACGATCGGATAAAATTACATGCATTTCACAATTTCTCCCGTTTTATCTTCTACAATGTTAAGTTAAGTTAATCTTTTGGCTCAAAAAGCAAAAAGCAAGGCCATGTAGGGGGACATGGAGTTATGTACAGGGAGGGTGTTCATGCAAAGAGCTCAGGCCATTTCTGGTCAAAGTAAATGAGACTAGTTTCTTAATTATCATCCAGTTACTTTATAATCTTCAATCAAAGCAATTAGTTTAACGACTTCCCTCTAGTTGGTAGTGGAAAGAAATCAACAACTATCAACCCCCTCTTCTGTTTTAAAATAATTTAAACGATTTGTCTTAATATTTTAGTAAAGATGTTTCTTGAACTCGGCACTTCTTCGTCTCCACGTTCTCTGAAAGTAAGTTTCTACTTCGTTTAAAAATATTTAAAATATGAAAGTGCTTTACAAAATGAAACAGTCAATAAACGAATGTAAAATATTGAACAGTAGTCCCTGCAGGATCAATTTCCCTTCAGACAGATGTTAGCGAGGGATTGAAAAGGGGGCGGGCAAATTATGTTCAATACAATTACGATTGTTTTAATTTTGCTCACCATCACCAACCACCATGGTGGAGAAAAAAAAATTAAGGATGCAAATTTATTTTGCTTCATTATCAGATGGGGTGAAGAGCAGAACTTGTGCTATCATTTCTTTATGTTTTTGGTGGAACGGTATTTAAGTGTGAGAATGACTGGGCTACATATAAAATATCCATTGTGAAGTTCTCATTAAATTGGACCCACCAAATTTTTTGTAATTACAAAACATGGTTATTAATTCCATAACAATATCGAACGTTAGCAAAATATGAAAACGATTAGCAGGAAATACATAAGGCACATTTACTTTTCTGCAAAACCGTGACCTTCTCCATCACCTTTGACTCAGTCTGGTTGTAGTAAAGATACGAAGCTCACTAAATATCCACATCGTTCATATTTAGAAGGTAAACTAAACGAGTTTATCACAAGAAATTTTCACTAACTTTAGTGTATCATAGAGGATTCTTATTTATTATTGGACGTATGACGTTGCGAACATGAAATAGCATTTGGGAGCCTATTTAAAGAAAACTGACTAACATGTGAATAGCATTCTATTCAAATTGGAATTGTCGGTGTCACTATTGTTTAAATTAATTACAAATAAAGTAAATAAATATAATTGGCGTTTCGCCCATGAAAATACTTTCACTTTTTGACTTAGACAAAAAAACATATTTCACTTTCACGATGCCCTTGAAAACGAAGAAGCGTCTGACACAGTGAATATTTTCACTTATTTGGGGTCCCTGAAGACAAAGAAGTACTAATACCTAACTACAATGTTACTTATTTTTCTGAAGTAGTTAACCTTAATATGATATTCAATTTTCCTTAGGTTCTGTCACATTGGCAGAAATGGTGGATCTTTTCGGTTTGAACGGCAGTTTTTAACATAATTTCTAGGTAACTAAAAAATTTTAAACTTTGTATACTGGTAGAATGTGTTTATAAAACATCTTTTTCTCTTGGCTTTATTGAGAAAATTCTATGGTTTGTAAGATATTTGTTGTTCTTTTCTGCAATTTCAACCAATCACTGACGTCTATTGAGGTAAAAAACATTCTGTGCCGTATGAATATGTCCTTCGTTTAAGAAACAGATTGGGTTTATTTACATTTGTGTAGAAAAAAAAGATACCCTTCCCCCACCCCTAATCCTAACTATAAAACAGATGATTGAAATGTAATAGATCGATACTAGGGTCATAATTATGGGTGACAATTTCATATGACACCGCAAGAAAAAAACTACTGTTCAAACCGAAAAGATCCGAAATGGTGATGCCCTTCCTTCCTTCCTTACGCACCCATTTGGTTATTAAACAGTGTAAGTCGAAGAAAACTTTACTTTGGCATTGGAACTAGTGAGAATTTATTGACTACATCGTCTATGGCTCAATAGTTGTAGTTATTGCATTTGGATAGAAATATACCCCTCTTCCTCACCCCCCCCCCCAAAAAAAAAAATCCCCCAGAAAATGGTAATCTTTCTTTGAAAGCTAAAGTTTTACTTTCTATAAGTACAAAAACAAATGCTGATTTTTTGAAATTAAGCTTTACTTTATTTTCATTAGAAATAGCTGATTAACTCCCCTTGCGATAGAGGATAGGCATTTTCTAGGAATTTCCAAACATTCGCCGAAAATGTGAACAGTATGAATCTAATCACTTTACATTTTTTCTACTTATCTTTAAAATATTTTGTCTAATAATAATAATAATCAACAAGTAATTCATTGTTTCAGTTTACACTAATTTCCTTTTCATTTAACAACATTGTGAGTCTACAGACTTCACTCGTTGACGTTACTTCACTTTGTACCATCAAACTTAAGTGGATTGATAGTTATTGTAGAATAAATCAAATGGTTGCCTAATGTATAGATTTTATTATTATTATTATTGTATTTCGTCTGTCTCTATGTTCTGATTTCAAATTTAGCCGAGGTCGACTTTGCCTTTCATCCTTTCGGGATTGGTAATATAAGTATCAGTGAAACATTTAGGACGATATTAATCAACTAGTTCCCTCCCCACATCACCACCAAAAATAATTCTGGCCTTGTGCCTTTGGTAGAAAAGATAATTATTGTTAAGACAGCAAGCTGATAGAATCGTTAGCACGCCAAGCAAAATACTTAGCGGCATTTCGTCCCTCTTTACGTTCTGAGTTCAAATTCCGCCGAGATCGACTTGGCCTTTCATCATTTCGGGGTCGATGAAATAAGTACCAGTCAAGCACTGGATTCCATGTACTCAACTTACCCCTCCCCAAAATGTCAGGCCTTGTACTTATATTAGAAAGGATTATATGATTATCTATTTTTATTTTATTTTTATTGTTCATTTATGGGAGAATCTCAAAGCTTGCACAGTTAACATGTTAGATTTGGACAGAAGAGCCGTTTGGGTCTTTTTAGTTTTCTTCCAAACACAAATTTTAATATGAACATTTTCAAAAAATCTATTACGTAGCTTTACATGCTGATGACGAATATCGCAGTCATTATTTTGGAAAATGAATAATAAAGAAGTTAGAGACATTTAAATTTACGTATTCTTAGCTAATGAATTTCAAGCTAGTGTCCTAAAAGCAGAAGTTATAAACTGTTTGTTGTGAAAGAATTGACAAGCACTAGGCTTTGCGAGAGGGAATTAGGGATTGGTATGACGACTCCAGTAGACAATAAGAAATTATTTACTGGAAATCTTTGCGGAAGTGCATACTCGCATATTCCTGAGATACCATGATACCAATTTCGCCATAGAAGGATGAAACGCAACGTTGAATTTGTAAACTCTCAGGACGAAACCCATACTCAACAGGTAGAAAGCATTTAGGCCTGTCTTAAGCGAAGGAGTAAGTGGCCCTGTGGCACCCATCGTTCTGTTGTGGACTCGTATCTCTGCGAGTTTAAGTGCGATCTGTCTGAAATTTTTTTTTCTTTTTGTTGACAATCCATGAGTCTTCGTTTCATTTTGACTGTTATTTCTAGCCTGTTCGAAGCAAGACCCGTAACTATGGCAGTAATATTTTTTATTCTAATTTTTATATATAGTTCTTCAAGTGATTGGAAGAAAGCTAAAATCATGTTCATTGTCTTCATTACATTCCACGTAAAAGAGAAAAAGAAATTATTCATTATTTCAAAATTGTTTTCTTTAATTAAATTCTTTATGAAAAACTTAAATTTTTATTCATTCTTTAATTATTTTTTTTAATTTAAGGGTCTATAACGTTTTCAGTTTAAAAAAAATTCGTCTTTCATTCAATTCTCACGGTTCCCTTTTTGTTTTCATTTCCGAAAATTTGTATACAGTTCTGTGGATAAACAACAATACACTGGAGTTGCCACGGCAACAACAGTTTTGACTTCCGTTTGTAAGGATACTGGACTTATTCCATTGGCTAAAATTACGTTACTTTAAAATGTTTCTAACTTCTTTGCTAGTAACTTATCTAAGAAAACTAAAATGCAATTTTCATCATCAGCATGCAAAACTACATCAGTGTGGAAAATTTGAAAGCAATCCATTGAAAATTGAAAAATCTCAAAGTGGTTGGAAGAAAAGGAAAAAAGATCTCTCAGAGATCTGTGGTGCTGTCCACGTGCCTGTTAATACGTATCATAGTACAGGTATGGGCTTGTTGGTAGTTTAAGTACTATATTGTTATAAATTAATAAGTTCCAGTTCTTTACATCGGGAATAAATGAAAAAAAAAAAAATTATCCCAGTATATTTTCTTCAAGAAAGCTTGAGAAGTTGAGCAGGATTACCATTGTATTACAATTATAAAAGAATCATCTCTTTGGCTCTTCTGCCATTACAAAATTGAACTTGCAGATTGGGTGCCATCTTGATGTAATTTCACTTTTCTCACTCATCTCTTCTCTTTCTATTACTCCTACTGCAACTTGTTCTCTATACTAACCAATCTCTATACTATACTAACCATTCTCTATACTATTTTAACCAATCATTCCTCGACATTTCTCAGGTATTTTTTTGGATCTTTTCGGTTTGAATGGCAGTTTTTAAAAATAATTTCCACGTAACTAAACACTTTTAAACTTCATATACTGGTAGAATGTGTTTATAAAACATCTTTTTCTCTTGGTTTTATTGAGAAAATTCTATAGTTTGTAAGATATTTGTTGTTTTTTTTTCTTCAATTTCTGCAATTTCAACCAATCACTGACGTCTATTGAGTTGAAAACATTCTGTGCTGTATGAAAATGTCCCTCGTTTATTGGGTTTATTTACATTTCTGAAGAAAAAAGATACCCTTCCCTACCCCTAATCCTAACCCTAAAATAGATTGAAATGCAATAGATCGATACTAGGGTCATAATTATGGGTGACAATTTCATATGATGCCGCTAGAAAAAACTGCCATTCAAACCAAAAAAGATCCATTTTTTTTTCTTCATATCCCTATTAGTGATCTTCAGCATTTCAAACTAATAGCTAATGTCCATAGTGCATCTTCATCACTAGTTAATGTTTAAATTCCATTTTTGTTATAAATTAAAGTGTTCCTAATGTTTTACTATTTCATTATGTTTACTTGGTTTTAATAAAATTATTGCTTCAATTATGAAAATAAAATTGCTGTTATAACATCATTACTCTTATGTGTGTTTGTCCTGTTACAATATTTTCATTTGGGCCTTATATTACATCATCATCATTGTTTAACGTCTGTTTTCCATGCTGGCATGGGTTTGACTGATGTCTGGAGAGCCAGCAGCTGCACCAGGTTCTAATCTGATCTGGCAATGTTTCTACAGCTGGATGCCCTTCCTAACACCAACCACTCCGAGAGTGTAGTGGGTGCTTTTTATGTGCCACCGGCACAGGAGCCAGTTGGTAGGTACTGGCATCAGCCATTTTCGGATGGTGCTTTTTATGTGCCACCGGCACGGGAGCCACTCACGGGGCACTACCCACTGCTATGATATTGGTTTTAGTTGACCCAACAGGTCTTCTCAAACATATGATATCAGGGGTACTCTTAAATGGGGCAGACATGCATGGTTGTGCTCTCGCTTTAGCTGCCAGGTCTTCTCAGTCACAGCATATCTCCAAAGGTCTCGGTCTCCTGTCATTGCCTCTGTGAAGCCCAGTGTTCAAAAGTCATGCTTCACCTCATCCCATGTCTTCCTGGATCTACCTCTTCCACAGATTTTTTCCACAGTTAGGGAGCAGCACTTCCTCACACAGCTGTCCTCATTCATACGTAGCACATGACCATACCAGCACAGTTGCCTCTCTTTCACACCAGATTTGATGCTTCTTATGTCCAACTTTTTACTCAGGGCTCTTCCAGTGGATCATATTAGTTTCATTTCTTTCAAGCCTACGCAGCCATGGCTCATGTTTCACTGCTGTGTAGCATGTCAGCTTGCACACATGCATCATAAAGTCTACCTTTCACTCTGAGTGAGAGGCCCTTTGTTACCAGCTGAGGTAGGAACTCTCCCAGGCTATTCTTATTCTAGTAGCTATGCTCTCAGTATCCACCCCAGCTACTGACTTGGTCACCTAGGTAGTGGAAACTATCAATTACTTCTAGTTTTTCCCACTGGCATGTGATAGAATCTGTCTTCTGCACATTTTCAGTGTTTATTGCCCCTGTGCATCTGCCACACACAAAAGCTATCTTCCCTGTTAACCTTCCTTTGATGTAACCTGCAGAAGAACATCATAAAAGTGATCCTTCTATTCGTTTGGTAGGCCTGCTTGTGGGGTGTAGGCAGAAATAATTGTAGCTATATCATTCTGCAAGACTAGCCTGTGTTTAAGTACTTTATCGCACACCTTCACTACCTCTATTACCTTATCCACCCATCTCTCTGCAAGAAGTATGCCCACACCCCCTATTCCATCACTTACTTCCTAGAAGAGTTTATACCTATGTGCTTTGCTGGTGAGGACTCTGGCTGAAGCTCTTCTCCACCTTACCTCTTGTATGCAATATATATCAACACATCTCTGTTCAAGCATCTCTACAATCTCACTAGACCTACCTTTCGATGTGCCTATATTGACAGTGTCAACTCTGAAAACTGAGAAAGAGATATGAGGGGTAACACAGGAAGGAGAGATGATATTCAGTACCTGAAAAGAAGGTACCTGTGAACGTTTGGTAACAGACATCATAATAGTTGTTCTGGCTTTTAATCTACCATCATTCAAACATGTTAAAATTAAGGTTGTTGCCTCTGCTGGGGGGTGGGAGTAAGGAAACATTGTATATGAAAGTGTTTGGGGCATTGTAAATATAAGCAGTACAAGCATTGTGGGTGTAAGCATTACTGATGCTGCAGATCTAAATGTAAAAAAAAATTAGAGGGTAAGTTAGCTGCTATCTGGTTTAGTTAGTCCAGAGATGGGGGCGGAGAGAAAAGGTAAGGGCAGCTAGATTACCAATAAGAGGAAGGGCAACTGGATGTCTGGTAAGAGAAAGATTTCTGGTATTGGGGGTGGGAAAGAGTGGTCACAACCATGGCACGAAAAAGTCATATTAAGGAGTAAAGCAAAGAAGAAAGAATTATTTTAGAGAAAAGTACGAAATATGTATATACATGTAGCCAAGAAACAAGGTTAGTTATTGTAGAGGCAGAACAAACAAAAGAGTTATTTTAGAGAATAGACGAGTTTGAATGAATGAGACGATAAAAAACAAGAGAAATTCTTAGCTTAGCTGTGCATATTTTCAAGTGTCATCAAATGGCCAAACTAACAAAAATCTAAGAGTGGTGGGGGTGGGGGTGGAACAGGTGTAGAGGCCACAGCCAGAAATGGATGAAGATGTTAGACTTTGCTGCAAGCAATCATATTGTCCATTATTATTATTATTATTATTGTTTTTGAGTGAGAGAGCAGTGCATGCCATCAAAGTGACACAGGGGTAAAATATACAAAGCCCAGTATACCCATCATGACTACCTGTCTGATAAGGGTTCACTAGGCACATACATCACAACCATGTGTGCGCAACATGGTAATCTCATATCAAGATAAACAGCACATGACCTTGCAGGTGGGGCCCAGTTAGAATTTTCTCCTGGTCAAATAATCCATCCCACTCAAAAGGTCCCTGAATAAGGGTTGTTTAAGGATGTTGAACGAAATACCCATGTTTCCAGAAGTGAATCATTCAAACCCCAAAGAATCCCTCTCAACATGGTTTAGTGGTTAGGGTGTCAGCATCATGATCATAAGATTGTGGTTTTGATTCCTGGACCGGGCGATGTGTTGTGTTCTTGAGCAAAATACTTCATTTCATGTTCCAGTCCACTCAGCTGGCAAAAATGAGTGACCCTGCGATGGACTGGTGTTCCGTCCAGCTGGGGAACACATACACCATTGAAACTAGGAAACAGGGCCCATGATCCTGGCTAGGCTTTAAAAGGGCACTTTTTTTTTTTAATAATGATGATTACTATCTTTGAGATTTGAAATAATGTGAATATTTTTCCTTTCTCATTAGTTAAAGTAATATGTAAAGTTGATTTATTTATCTGGCTATATAATGTTTTAACATATTCTCGTCTGTTTTTGTTTATTAACATGAAGGTGAAAGTCCAGGTCTTTTTAAGATGTCACAATGAATGGAGGAGGATCATAAGAACTAATTTTTGTTGGTGTTATTACAAGTTTGTTGACCAAGTATTTAATATATGGTCTGTGAGGTGGAATAACAGGTATGACAAGAGAGCTGTGAAAATCAAATCAGCTGCAATGGAAATATAGCAGAAATAGCAGGTTCAAAGGATTTGAAGTCATTGTAATCATCATTGTTTAATGTCTGCTTTCCATGCTAGTATGGGTTGGACGGTTCGACCGGGATCTCGGAAGCCAGGAGGCTGCACCAGGCTCCAGTCTGATCTGGCAGTGTTTCAACAGCTGGATGCCCTTCCTAACGCCAACCACTCCGTGAGTGTAGTGGGTGCTTTTTAGTAGTAAAAATAGATGGGGGATGCAGTATGGTAGGTAAGTTTGAAAATTAACAAATATGGGTTTACTTTATTATCACTTCAAATAGAAAGGAGTGGG
Organism: Octopus sinensis; assembly: GCF_006345805.1. Classification (NCBI taxonomy): domain Eukaryota; kingdom Metazoa; phylum Mollusca; class Cephalopoda; order Octopoda; family Octopodidae; genus Octopus; species Octopus sinensis. The sequence continues at coordinate 185,678,676 of NC_042998.1, forward strand.
AGTGGTGCCAATGACTTTTGTAAAACTTCTGCATAGTGTTAGCTAAGGGCCTATGTGTGGCTGACAAAGTATAAATAGGAAAGATAGATAAAAGTGTTATCTGACTATCCAGTTCAGAGGTGCCAAGTCTATTGTATAGACAAAAAAATGATTAAAAAGGCCTGAAGGTGAATGTAGTTAACCTTAAGGTACTCATCATCATCATCATCATCATTGTTTAACGTCCGTTTTCTGTGCTAGCACAGGTTGGACGGTTCGACCGGGGTTTGGAAAGCCAGGAGGTTGCGCCAGGCGCCAGTCTGATCTGGCAGTGTTTCTACAGCTGGATGCCCTTCCTAACGCCAACCACTCCGTGAGTGTAGTGGGTGCTTTTTATGTGCCACTGGCACAGGTGCCAGGGGAGGCTGGCAGCGGCCATGATCGGTTGGTGCTTTTTACGTGCCACCGGCACAGAAGCCGGTCAAGGCGACGCTGGCATCGTACTGGTTGTTGAAATTACAGAACCATGGTAAAAAAGTCTCTGCTCTGAATACAAGAAGATAGTAGTAAGGAATTAATACTCTATAGCTGGCTCAAGTGAAAGGGATTTATGACTTCTGAAAACAAGAAACATACATCATTTGTACAAGACTAGAATGCAATATAAGCAAACTGCTGGATAATTCTTTTGTCTATACCAACTTCAAATTAAAACAAACCAATATGTTATTCCTCTCTGGCACACAGATTTCTCATCTAACTCTAATCTATTTCTACTGTCCTGATGACACTATATTCCAAGTTGTCTGTGATGACAGAGCATACATTATCATTATGGCTTAACTCTTATCTGAATGTTAGCAACTGAAACTTCCATATCTTTTGAATCCAAGCTGATGTGTTGGCTGAACTCTGATCTCTCCTGGTGAAGTATATCTTCAATATAGCTAAAACTTTATGGCAAAAGATCAACCTTCTTCAGAGCGAGAAAATACTCCTAGCTATCAAAACTATTCAACTTTCTATAAAGGCCAAGACCCACAATAGATTACTTCTCCCATATCTGAGACGGTGCCTTTGCTATATACATAGACATTCCAAACTGAATCCAAAAAATGGCCACCTGACAGATTGGCAAAAATTCACTCACCATCGTTCTACAAATTCTGACCCAGAGATATATGCTGTTTTTTCTCTCTGCCTTTCTACCACTTCTGCAATAGTGCTTACTCCTAGGAGATAGCTTGTCTCATATTTCCTCTGCTCTGGTACTCTTGACTCAGTTACCCCTATTGTCTCCTGCAGTCAGAGCCATATGAACAACTCCATCCAATCCTTTCTCCCAGAATTTGATCCTCTGAAATTCCTTCCCTGCACATATTTTCCCTTCTGTTGTTGACATATAACTGCTCCAGTGGAACATTAATCATGTTAACCTCATTAGTCTACAAATAATATTCATTACTTTTAAACAAAGACAATATTTCCTGTGTAGACCATAAAAAATTTCAATACTGAACAAAGCAAAAGTATGCCATTACTAGAACAGTGTTCACACATCTGGGGCCATCGTTTGTTTAAAGAAAGCAGTCTCTTGACTCACTGCATTTCATCTGTGCTTTCTTCTGCTCAATACTGTAGATTTTCAGCAAGTACCAACAGATGTAGCATAGTTATGTGATTCATAACTTAATGGTTTTGGTTTCAATCCTATTGCATTTGGACAAATGTTATCCATTATAGCCTCAGGCCGACCAAGGCCTTGTGAGTGAAGTTTAGTTGAAGGAAAATGTGTGTGTGTGTGTGTGGATCATTTTTGTCCTTTTGTGGTTGATGTAATCCAGAGCTTGTTTAACACTTCTACTTCACCTTTGGGTTCCTTTAGCAGAGCTCACTCTGTTGGAGTTATTTGTGTCGGGACTCTAGTCTTAGGATAACTTCCTCTATTTCTTTTTCTAGTTTCAGAAAAAAAAAAAAAGGGTCATGAATGTAGTCCTTCTTCCTCAGACATAGAAACAAAATACAAAAACAAACAAATAAACATAATACAAAAACAGAATTACAACACACTTCCCAGCAGATGACTGTCACCAGAGAGTACAATAAACAACCCATGTTAATGTCTTGGGAGGCTGTAACCACTTCTGTTTGTATGTGACTAGTACTCCTCTCCAACAAGCACAGGATTTTGAGAGGTGCATCTAAAGCTGCTGATGTATACTAGGATTGAGGCAGTGTCTTGTGGAAAATCCTATACTAACTTCAAATCCTTCACCCCATAATAACACATCATCATCATTCATCATTGTTCGACCGTGGTCGAGACAATGGAATTTACCATGCTATGCCAGACTTCACGGTCCATCATGGCATTACGGAGGTCCTGTTGCTGGATGCCTGTATCCCTGGAGATTACATCAGGGTAGGAGAGTGTGCGCCCTCTGGTATTGCGAGTAGATGGCTTCCAGAGGAGAAGAGTAGAAATTACCTCTTTTTCAGCTCTACAACAATGTCCAGCAAACTGGACTCTCCTACCTTTCACAAGAGATGACACAGGTGGTAGTTTCCCATATATTTGCACTTTGGTTGGATGGCGCTTCCACAAGAGATTTTGAGCTCTCATAAGGAGGCGAGTGTAGGTTCCATCCAACCGCCTCTCAAGCTTCTTTGATAACATCCAGGTTTCTGAGCCATATAGTAGAATTGGTTTGACTGTGGCTTTGAAGATTTCAAGTTTGAAGTCTCTACTTAGATTTGATGACCAGATCTTATGCATGTCATTACAGGCTGACCAGGCCATACCCTTTCTAGTTAGAAAATCTTTTCCAGATGATGATATGATATATAGACTACATATGTTATTCCTCTCTGATACACAAATTTCTTATCTAACTCCAACCGGTTTCCACCATTCTAATGACACTATATTTCAATGTCCCTGTGATTACATAGCATTAATTCTTTCTGTGGTTCAACTCTCTCATCTAAATGTTAGCAATTAAGACTTCCAAATACATTGGAATGCCTTTCCCCTTAGTTCATCTGTTGCCTCTACCATCTTTGCAAATTTCTGTAACAATCAGTTGACCATCTCTCTTCTTGCATTGATGACATCTTCTCTCTGAAGTCATTATCCTCAGTACCTCAATACATACAACTCCTCTCTTAAAATGTTTCTTCCACTACTGGAATAGAAGTTGATGTAGTCCTTGAACACTCTGCACTAGGAAGTCTTTACCCTTTAGGTTTTACATCAACACTCCAAATAATTTTGGCTTCTTTTTCTCCTCTAAACCCAACCCCTTGATCAGCATCACAGTTTATGCTTCTATTAAATTGTCTGATTGCCTAATTGCAGCAATATCTTCATCATCTTACTATATAATATTGTATTTGATGGTACATAAAATGCACTTTTTTTCCCCCCAAATCACCTTGAGTCCTACATGTGAAGTTGAGCCTTCCACAAGTTAATTTTGTTGCTGACACTTTTTTAATCTAATTTCTATCTAGTCTCTTCTACCTAGCTTGACTCCATAATAATATTTTTTAAAAGCATTATTATTATTATTACTTATACTGTAATATAAGATTGCTCCATATATTACATGCTTTAATGCCCTATAAACATTTTTCTTGAATATGTGCTGATGAAACTGAGGTTTGTCTAATATGCCCAAGCATCTTTTATGCCATAAAATATAGGACATTTGCTTTGTAAATTATGTTTCACTTTGATGTAGCTAATTGAGTAGCTTTTCACCAGTTCTAAGCATAGCAACCAATATACTTAACTCATAAGCTCTCTGAGAAAGCCAGTCAGGTAACCAAAATCCTTTTTCTGTGTACCTCTCTCCCCTGTCTTCACACAACCAAAGCCCATAGATCTGAATACTCTTAAGAATTTATTTGAGGCTGTACTGCAGTCTTGTAGGCAAATACTGGGAGGAAATAACCTATCTCTAACTTGGAAGTGGTCATCTAAGTAACATTTATAGTGACATCTGTGTAGGAAAAATTAGGAGTATTTATGGTTGGAAGTGACAGTGAAAAGGTTGTTTATGAACAAAAGGCAGAGTATGGAAGAATTAAGCAGAAGTTATATCCATGTTTAAAAATTATTTAATAATCCTTAGTATCATAGAATCTATTGGTGTGAAATCACGACAGAATATTTATATTCTCTTAATATCTATGGCTCTCGGTACCACCATGACCAAATCCTGTGCAAAAAAAGAAAAGAAAAATATTGAGCATTTTATTTTTCATCAATAACTGAGATAAGAAACTTTTCTAAAAATACAAAGATCTATAACATGATTAAGGAATGGTTATGAGTTTTTAGCTTCATTGAGTCAGATAACTTGAAATATGTTTTGGACGAAATTATAGAATGTCTCACCACTGCTACCACAGTTGTTATTGTTTTATTTTATTTTATACATGAATATTGTCCCTTTTTATTTTGTATCATACAGTTTCACTCCTCTCACGATACATTCTGTATTTGTTGTCTTCAGTTGTGTTATTAATTCTACACTTCACACAGTTTATCCTCAATGCTTGTTGTTGTGCCACACATATAAATACTTCTGTTTCTAATAGTTATTATTATTATTTAAAACAGTGAGCTGGCAAAATCATTAGCACACTGAGTGAAATGCTTAGCAGCTTTTCATCCATCTTCACTTTCTGAGTTAAAATTTCAATGAGATCATCTTTGCCTTTCATCCTTTTGGGGTTGATAAATTAAATACCAGTGAAACACTGAGGTCAATGTAATTGACTAATCCCTTCCCACAAAATTTTAGACCTTGTGCCTATAGTAGAAAGGATTATTATTATTATTATTATTATTATTATTATTATTATTATTATTATAATAATGATAATGATAATAATAATAATAATAATTATTATTATTATTATTGAGTGAGAGAGCAGTGCATGCCATCAAAGTGACACTGGGGTTAAATATATGAAGCCCAGTATACCCATCATGACTATCCGTCTGATAAGGGTACACCAGGCACATGCATCACAACCATATGTGCACGACATAGTGATATATCAAGATAAACAGCGCATGACCTTGCAGGTGGGGCCCAGTTAGAATTTTCTTCTGGTCGAGTAGCCCATTCTGCTCAAAAGGTCCCTGAATAAGGGTTGTTTAAGGATGTTGAACAAAATACCCATGTTTCCAAAGGTGAATTATCCAAACCTCTAAGAATTCCCTTCAACACATGGCTATGATGCTCCCCAACTATTTTGCTCATGATCAGAGATGCACATATCGTCAGCCACTAAGGGGCATGGTCAACTGGTTAAGGTCAAACAACTGACAAGCAAATCTGTGGTATTGAGCAGAATATTTCCTGTAACCTATCTTTTATACCAAGACTATTATTATTATTATTATTATTATTATTATTATTGTTGTTGTTGCTGTTGTTGTTTAAGGTACCAAGCTGGCAGAATCATTAGTGCACTGGATGAAATGCTTAGTGGTATTTTGACTGTTGCTACGTTCTGAATTAAAAATCTGCTGAGGTCGACTTTGCCTTTCATACTTTCAGGGTCAATAAAATAAGTACCAGTTGAACAATGGGGTCAATTAAATCGATTCATTCTCTCCCCCAAATCTGCTGCCCTTGTGGCAAAATTTGAAACCATTATTATTATTATTGTTGTTGTTGTTTCACTACAACTATAGACATGTATTATGGTATCTGTAACCATAATATGAGCTGCTGGGTAAAGAAAGATAGGTAATTATGCATGAGCATATAAAAGAGTGGAAACACAGAGGTATCTCGGAGTGCTTTAAAAGCATTCTTCTTGATGAAGCACTGGAATACAGCTGTTGCTGAACCATATTTATTAATATAAATGTTTATAAAATAATTTTATATTATATATGGATAAGAACTCAGCAACTTAAAGCTGGTGCCTTGTGCAGAAACAAAATGTTGTAATTTGCAATTAATGCTTGATTTTTCCATCACCATGTTGTATAAATATTATATTATATTGTTACGGAATCACCCGGCGCCGCTCGCCCGAACGGGTAAGCTCGCCACGGAACCCAGAGAGAGGAGAGATACAATGACAACAACAGCAGCAGCAGCACAGAGGCAATCGAGAGAGACACAAAGAGGCAAGGCACAACTGGCTTACATTTAACACTAGTTTATATGACAATCAATTGTTACACATCAAATACATTTCAGATACATTTAAAAGAGGACATGCACGTGACAACTCAATACATCATACGGGTATACCACAGATCAAAGCATTTAAAGGAAACAACAAATCAATACAGGTCAATGCATCAGCATTTCAAAGGTACACGTCCGAAGACACAGTTCTTTTTCAAATCACATCAACAGATAACGTTCACAGTTCTTTAAAGTCTTTTTCTACTTTCTTTTGTAATATGTATCAACACAATTCTGAACATAAATACCACAACTCGATAATCGACACATCAACAAGTCCTTTACTCAATTCACAATGTTCTTTTCACTGTTCATTTCGATTCCTTGTCCTTCTTTTTCTACACATATCAATACACAATTCACATACCTTAATTCCTAATTAGAATGGCCAGTGTCCCATATTGTAGTTCCTCTCTCCCAGTGCCGCTAGCTCCAACTTGCCAAACTCTTGCCCCGAATTCCCAACTGCTCGCTTTGACGACCGAATACCAACTGTCCCTCTATCACTACCCCTCAATCTGTCTCTACTGCTCATACCCTCTCTATCTGCTCTCAGCCCTAACTGCCTATCTCTATCGGCGCTGCTGCTGTCATTCTCTCATGACAGCTCTCAGATCCCTTACTCTATCTTTCTCACTGCTACGAGATTCTTCCTCGGCCCTCACATCTCTCTGACCCCTAATCGACCGCACAAGGCCAAAAGGTCCCTCCAAAAGCCATTACTCTTCCAGTAAACAAAGGGCTGTCGCTTTTTACTCCAGACCTGCAGGCGCCACTCCCACAAAGTGGGTCAAGAAATACTGCACTATATTAATCTTGGATCTTTTCGGTTTGAACAGCAGTTTTTTCTAGCGGTGTCATATGAAATTGTCACCCATAATTATGACCCTAGTATCGATCTATTGCCTTTCAATCTGTTTTAGGGTTAGGGTTAGTTAGAGTTAGGAGTGGGGGGAAGGGTATCTTTTTTCTGCAGAAATATAAATAAACCCAATCTGTTTCTTAAACGATGGACATACTCATACGGCACAGAATGTTTTAACCTCAATAGACGTCATTGATCGGTTGAAATTGCAGAAATTGAAGAAAAAACAACAAATATCTTACAAACTATAGAATTTTATCAGTAAAGCCGAGAGAAAAAGATGTTTTATAAACACATTCTACCAGTATACGAAGTTTAAAAGTGTTTAGTTACGTGGAAATTATTTTAAAAAACTGTCGTTCAAATCGAAAAGATCCTTAATCTGGCAATCTTTCGTCTCTAGTAGACCTTATAACTCTCCCGTCTTTTTCTTACCATTTCACCATCGTCACATCAACAGAGACATTAAGGCTGCACAGTAGCAGTCGACAAGGCATGTATAACGATTAAATAAAAAAAATTTGCCGCCACCTAGCCGTAAGATGGTATATGGTAGCTGATGATAATATAGTTGTTTTTAAATGAAAGTCATGAGGTTATCACCCCGATTGTATTCCGTCCGTCCGTGCATAGTCAAATCGAATAATCAAGTATTAGAAAGCCACCACGCTGTTAGGTTTATAAAACAATTGAAGTTCAGTTTAAAGTTTATAAATAAATACATTTCATTCCATGTTCTGTTTAAACTTTATAAATAAATATATTCTTGCATTATTCATTATTGTTTTTAAAAAAGAAATCACACCAAATCTGCACAAATGACCACCACCACCGCGATCACATACACCAATCATACACACGTGTGTGTGTGTGTATATGTGGCTATATGTCTGACTAATGTGTGTGTGTCTGTATTTATTGTATGTGTGTATAAGTAGTTATATTCTTATATTATCCATTATAGTAATATTTTTCTGTTGAAATCCGTTTTAAGGCGGTCAATAGTTTAATTAAAGATGTGTCTATACATGTATATATATATATATATTATATATATATATATATATATATATATTATATATATATATATATATATATATATATATATACATGTGTATACATATATATATATATACATGTGTATACATATATATATACACATGTGTATACATTACACATGAAATGTATTTATTTATAAACTTTAAACTGAACTTCAATTGTTTTATAAACCTAACAGCGTGGTGGTACGTAAATAAACGGCGTAAATTAACGAAGGTATAAACCTGACGGAAATACACGAAGTTGACTACTTTCACTTCTGACAACCAAAGGCATGACAGTGCCGAAATAACAATAACAATCAACAGAGGACGGGCACATAGAACGTATTAGTTTGACACTCAGTAAAGAGAGGGAATTTTTAACGTTTTGCACATAGCTCTTCGGCAGAAAGGAAAACGGAAAAGTCCAGAGAAGGAAAAATATCACCAACAGCACATGTGTAGTTACATTGCTGAAGTGAAGTGGAAAAAGAAGGAGAGTGCAAAGATAACCCGTATGTGTGTGTGCGTATGTTACAGAGTTATTTCCCTTCCAAACTGCTTGGCTAAATCTGAAGTTTAATATTAGCTTCGAATTTTGACACAAGGCCAGCATTTCCAAGGGGAGGTAAGTTAATGTTACTTTGGGTGGCGCTGTGATCTGCAAGGGAGATTACTTTAGGTTACATTTTAGTTTCCTTTTCAATTTCTAAAAACCCATAAAATGTTGGCTAAAGATTTCTACGATGTGATCAGCGATGAGACGAAGGCAGTTGCATTAGATCTTTTCCTTTTGAACGGCACATGTCAACACAATTTCTAGTTAACTAAACACTTTAAAACTTCGTATACTGGTAGAATGTGTCAAAATAAAACATTTTTTCTCTTGGCTTTCTTGAGAAAATTGCAATTTGTTTACTCTTTTATTTTACTCTTTTACTTGTTTCAGTCATTTGACTACGGCCATGCTGGAGCACCGCCTTTAATCGAGCAACCCGACCCCGGGACTTATTATTTTGTAAGCCCAGTACTTATTCTATCGGTCTCTTTTGCCGAACCGCTAAGTGACGGGGACATAAACACACCAGCATCGGTTGTCAAGCAATGCTACGGGGACAAACACAGACGCACAAACACACACACGCATATATATATACATATATACGACGGGCTTCTTTCAGTTTCCGTCTACCAAATCCACTCACAAGGCATTAATGTAGTTTAATTTTTCGAATTTTAACCAATGAATCGCCTCTAGTGAGCTAAAATCATTTGCTGCATCTAAAACTGAGACAACATCTTGTCACTAACCCTAACCCTCACCCTCACCCTAACCCTAAATTTTAGCCTTTCGTCTTTTTTTCTTAATTGTTAAATTAATTTAAATGTCTGTAAAAGCTAGCATTCTTCCTGTTAGATTTTCAGCTGCTTGAACATCCCGAGACTACGAAATATGTGAAGTAGTTTTAGCTTCCCTTTTTGATGAATATATATCTCAGCCAGATCGCTTCCATCACAGTTTACTGGTCCGTTTGCTGCATTTTTGACTACGTGATTAATTTTCATCTGTAGGAACCCATCTAACCAACAACCAATAAAGACTGCCTGTACCGGTGGAGATTTGTTAAGACGGGTGAAACGTGGAAGAGAGATAACAGCTGGTCTGAGTGCTCTCTACCCACAATGACTGACTCTGAAAAAAAAACTAAAAAAACTACAGCAACTCAGGGAAACTAAACCTGAACAACCTGCCATCCTCTACACACCATCATAAACTGCAAGCAGGGTACAAATTGTTGTCCTTAAATGCTCGCAGTTTGTGCAACAAAATTCATTTGTTCAACGCCTACGTTGGAAGTATTGACCCTGACTTCATCACTGTCACGGAAACATGGGCGCATTCCTTACTCTGTGATGGGGTTTTCAACATCACTGGGTACAACCTCTTCCGCAAGGACCGCATAACCGCCGTGGTGGTGGTGGTGATGGTCTACGTTCGTTCAAATTTTTCAGTAATTCCTTGTGCCGATTTGAACGAATCACAAGAAGAAGTTTTTTTCTGTGATGTACGTATGACCATGTCAACACTCCTGCTTGGTGTTGTTTATCGTCCCCCAAATTACCATCGGGACACACAGCTTTGCGATATCCTCCGAGCTGCTGCCAGGAAAACAGCCACTTATGTTTTCATTGCAGGCGATTTCAATCATCCTGAGATCAATTGGGAAACCTTCCATTGGCCACAGAGTGCAAACGATTTTGTTGAGCTTGTACTGGACTCAAACTGGTCACAAGTAGTCACCTCTCCAACAAGAGGCGACAACACCTTGGACCTGCTCTTCACCACAACTCCTGAAGCGGTTATCAATTGCACTACGGAGGAACCTCTAGGTGACTCTGATCATGCTATGATCATAGCCAATCTGGCTCTTGCGTGCAACAAAAACCTGAACCATCCCCAAACTGCTTCCTTCGATTGGAAGAGAGCAGATTGGAACCTGTACCACACTGAACTACAGCACCCAAACTGGTGTGAATTCTACAACTCTGGAGATGTGAATACTATACTCCAGAGTATCCTGGACTCAATATGGGCAGCATGTGCAGCATCAGTGCCATGTAAACAGAAAAAGAAGAACCGCCCCAAAAGTGCAATTTGGGAAACTTCAGCGGTCCGACTTGCCAGGAAGGAACGTCGAACTGCTGAACGGGATTACAAGTTGCATAAATCAGACACCAACAGGAAGAAGCGGAATAAATCTTCCAACCATCTCAAGCAAGTGACAAAAAAAGCAGTGCTTGAATTTGAACAGTGCATAGCAGCCAATCCTGACAGCAAGGTTTTCTGGAAATATGTGCATTCGAAGCAGAGACCTCACTCTCCAGTGGGCCCTCTTCGCAACCCTCACACAAACCAGATCACTGACGACCCCAAGGAATGCGCAGAACTCATTGCCGAGTGCTATGCAAACATATTCACTGTTGAAAGTCAAAATGTACCATCTTCACCATCTCTAACAGCAAATTCCATAACAACTATGGAATTTACATCTGCAATGCTGCGACGTCACCTTCAAAATAAGCGCAACTATGCCTCCCCTGGTCTCGATGGAGTTACATACCTGCTTCTCAAACATGGCAGGTACTTCCTTTTACACCAGCTCTCTACTTTCTTCCAGTACTTTCTCAACAATGGTGCTACTCCGGAACAGTGGAAAACTGCCAGTGTCATTCCTCTGTTCAAGAAGGGCGACCGCACATCACCTGTCAACTATCGCCCAGTCAGTCTCACTAGCTGTATTGCAAAACTGATGGAATCGTGTGTCAGAGAAACACTTTGGAACTTCTGGAGCTCACACAGTCTCATCCGACCCTCACAATATGGATTTGTCCCTAACTCCAGCTGCAGTGATCAGCTTGTCGAGTTCCTTGAGGACATTACTCAGATCACTGACAGTGGCTCATGGGTGGATGTTGTCTACCTTGACTTTGCTAAGGCTTTCAACTCTGTGCCACACAAAAGGCTTATGGTGAAACTCTCTGCAATGGGTGTGGGGGATGACCTTTTTAACTGGTTGAAATCCTTCATTCTCAACCGAAAGGAGGTAGTCACAGTTCTAGGACAGCATTCTACACCATATGAGATGACATCGGGTGTACCACAGGGATCTGTCCTTGGTCCCCTCTTGTTTGTGGCATACATTAATGACATAGATGCAAATTTAAAGAATGCCACAGTATTAAAATATGCAGACGACATCAAGCTGTACCTTGAAATCAAGAGGACAGATCCTGTTGTCTACAGCTCTTTCCTGCAATCAGACCTGGACACAATGCAGCAATGGATCACAGACTGGCTAACTGAAACTGGCTGTGGACAAGTGTACCACCATGCATTTTGGGAGAAAAAACCCTGCGTCCACATACTCCCTCCACAACACTGATATCAAGAAATCCTCTTGCGAGCGTGACCTAGGCATCACTGTCAGCAGTGATTTGCGTTGGACAAAGCATATCTCTAAAATTGTCAAGAAGGCCGAGGGTGTCTTGGCATCACTCAGCAAGACTTTTGTTAGCCGCTCTCCAGCCATCTATTTAAAACTGTATACAGCTATGGTACGACCACACTTGGAATTCGCATCATCAGTTTGGAACCCCTATCTTGCTCAGAACATTGACCTCCTGGAATCTGTTCAGAGACGTGCAACAAAACGCATACCCTCCATCAGACACCTACCATATTCTGAGCGCCTTGTTTCCTGGGCATGGATTCACTGAAGCTCCGGCGTCTGGCGACGGACTTGGTAAACGCCCACAAAGTTGTCAACCACCACCTCACCAATAACAACACTGAACACCTTTTTGATCTCCATGTGTCTAACACACGTGGACATGCCTACAAAGTCAGAAAACAACACAGCTCCCATGACTTTCGGAAACATTTCTTCACACTCAGAGTTGCTGAAGCATGGAATAAACTGCCTGCGTCAGTTGTTGACTGCCATGACTCTGCATCCTTTAAGGCCCTCATGCTTTCCGAAATCCGTCGAAACTACACCTGATTATATATACACTTTCGATGAGTTGTAGTGCACCTGAGCACTGTACACAATGTTTATTATTATTATTATTATTATTATTTACTTAGATATCAATTCATGAGTGATACATGAAAGATCAGAAACATGTTTTGCGTGTGTGTGAAACTTGACGTAAAGTACTAGTGAATCATCTTCCATTTACTCATCAATATAAACCCTACTGAATGCAGTGAGTGCCCTTTCGCCTGCAGTCATATGTCCACACAAGCGCGCGCATGTATGAACTGTTACAGCTAGCGTTTCAACCTCAGATCATTACCAAGAGCACTTAATGACGTGAGATCCTATCATGTATTATGTTAATTTAGTAATTTTAAAACTTCAAAAATTTATACTATTTTCGGCTATTTTTTTATATTTAATATTACCTACTCTTTTTTTAAAAAAAAAGTATGGTAAAAAATCAGATTACTGAGAAACAGCCTTTTATATTGTTTAACCTTCAACTTTTATCTATCTATCTATCTATCTATCTATCTATCTATCTATCTATCTATCTATCTATCTATCTATCTATCTATCTATCTATCAGTCTGTCTGCTTGTCGGTCTGTCTGAAAGTCTTTAAATACACTTAAGACTGTCTTACCTTTTGCTCCAAATAGAGCTGCGTAGCATGGTTTATTACAGTAAGGCTTGCCTTCGTGCTAAAATGAAAATAGAAATAAAAATAAGATTAAATAAACAAAAAAACAACGACAAAAAACAAAAAGTAGACGTTCCCTTTATGCAAAGCTACGTTTCCTTTTGACAGAGCTACTGTAACTTTATAGAATTGTAACAAAACGAAAGTACAATTAGAACTGTGATGTTGAAATTGCAGTCAAAAGGCAACAACATTGTATACAGAAAAGATGTAGTGTAAAACAAAGACTGTGAATTCTTCGTTTGTATGCAATAAATACATTACGGGAATTCACTGCATTTAGACTCTTGTAGGAAAATGTTGCCCTTAGTAGCTAAAAGTTTGGGTAAACATGGCATATATTGTAGAGAACTAATTCAGAACTGTTTTATGTTTTTAAATTTAAATACTGCAGGGACCGAGTTAAATTTGCTTCCAAAGAACATGGTACTAATATTAATAAATATAATGTACTTGAGCCGATTCATTTGATTTTACTATACCTTCCTCCTTTTTAAATCATACGTATCAAATCATACAAATTAAAGGTGAACATCTTAATTCACTTTTCGAAAAATAGTTTTCTTCCTTGCAGAAATGTTTGAGGGGTGTATCTCGAGATTTGAAAGCATCAAGAAGATTTCAGTTGAATTATGAAACATATAGATGCATATCATTATACCATAGTTGTACATGAAATGGTAATAGGAAGTTGTACAGTAAGGTTTATTACATTTTATTAGTTATTCATCACTGAAACTAAGTATCTTTTTGTTAATCAAAACTGGAACGATTTGTTTGAATTGGTTTGACTAAAACTAAACCGCGAATATTTTTATCTGATTTTAAAAAATCAGAGTCTTCTCATTTTCTTCTTCTAGCTTCAGAAGGTTATATTTTTTCTCATCAGAAATGCATTCAGTCAAGTGTTCATCATAATCATTGTTGTCTGATAACTTGCAATCTTCATGAATGCCGGTAGCAACAAGCACTGCACAATTCAATGTCTCGTGGAATTCCTTTCCTGAAAAGTTATTATTTTGATGTAATTCCTCTATCGAAGGTGGTGAAGAACGTCTTGGTTGAAAGAAACTTTTAGTTGGACTAGAACTGAAACCTTCTCTTAAAGTACCATCAGACCGATCGATCTTCATATTTGTTGTATTTGAAGAGGATGATGTGGAATAGTGAACGTCTGGTTCAGCAGTAGCACTCGCCAGAGGTTCGGTGTCTGTAAAATGATGTTGTGAAAATTTCGAGGGTGAAGACCTTTGAAATTCCAGAAGTTGTTGCAGGTTAGTTTGAAAATCCGGAATTGCATTATATTGTAAAGAACGCTCATTGTGATGATATTTCGTTGTATCGGAATCTTGTATATACGTTTGAGAGTTAATAGATGGTTCAGCAAATAATTTAATTGGTGGTATATGATTTCTATAAGCAATCTGCCTTTCATTGTTTTTGTCAATGACGTCATTTTCTCCTCCACCTTTTACATTAAGTTCTTTTTCAAACCATTGATTAAATGCTTCATCAAAAGGAAATTCTTTCTGGAACATTTTCGAAGAAGGCCCTTTTTGTGGATCAAGCTTATAACTTGTTGAATTGGTTGGGTATTCTGTACAGTGACTACTTTCAAGCATTGCTTCTAAAGCTTCAAATTCCCTTAATGACACGTTTGAAATAGATTCCAGTTTTAATTCCTCTTCCTCTTCATCTTGGAAAAGGTGTGTGATTTGATTGCGAACTTGTTCGGAACCTTTAGGAGGATTATCCTCTGAAATCTGATATAAGAAATAGTCAATGGATGGTTCATTTGAAGAAAAATCACCCATAACAGATTCTAATTTTTTAGTTTTCTTAGCAAATTCGGGTCTACTTTGTAGGTCTGAAGTTACTGAAGCTTCCGCAACTTTTTTTACATCACCTGAATTATTTTGTGGATTATTTGAGGAAACATTTGACACATCAGAATAAAGAGAAACATTTATTTCGAAAAATATTTTAATCCAGCAAGTAAAGGTTAGCAATGCCCTCTGACTACATGCAATAAGTTGTTCGACTGGAATCACTTTATCCACTTTTAATACATAAAATGCGTTCTGAAGTAGTTTATAATTGGGTAGACATCCCGACGGAGAAGGATCTAATTTGATTTTCTTCCCTGCGATTATTCCTGGGTGAATTAAATTAATAAGCCGACAATAGGCTGCACCGTTTGACAGGTTGTTGATATCATAAAAATTTGTGCGAAGTTTGCTATTTACCCAAGTTAAGAGGCTTTTTCGACCACATTCTGGAACGCGTTTCGGAATTTTCAAACGGTTCATTCTTTTGTTTAATGAAGCTAAAATATTCAATTCCTTACTTTATTTCTTTTTCTTCCCTGTCATCCACTCATTCTTTATTCTTTCTTTTTCTCACCGTCTTTCCTTATACTTTCCCTTATTCTTTTGGTTTCAATTTTTAAATATTTATTTATGACGTAAACGTATTCTCGTTCTTCCTTAGATTTTCTCTTTTCGTCTATTTAGATCTTTATTTGCAGTACAATGTATTTATGCATTGGTTCTTGATTATTCCCGAAAAATGTTGGTCTTTTCTGTTATTGTCACCGTTTTTTAACTTTTGAAATTAAGTGGAAATTTCAAATTTGGTATATAGATGTAAATTTTCACGTTGAATCTGATTTTGATTTTTACTAGTTCCAGGAAAATTTTTTAAAAATGTTCCAGAGGTTTAAAATTTGATAATTTTTTTTTACCCAATCAGAAAACAGGATTTGGAAGCTGGCATTTTGTGCGTGATAGCTGTTTATGACAACATTACGACGACCAACATGTAAGAAGTTTTGAATTTTTAATAGATTTTAATGAATAAAGTTATGTGAATTGTTGGAACAGATGATTAAAATAAAAAGAAAATCCTCAGTGAATATTTTTGAGAAAAAATACAAAAATACAAACTACATTAAATTACATAAAACAAACAAAAAAGAAAAAAGAAAAGAAAACTGTAGTTCATTTCATGTAAGCAATTAATACATTTTTCTGTAGTAAAACTGTGGTTCACTGTGCTATGTCGAAAATAATAACCATCAATTTCAAGAATGTGAACGCACGACCTCCACAAGTCGCTGAAAATTGCCGTTCCTTGAAAAACCGACTGACATATGCATTCTTCAAGTGCGTCGCGATTCCGACATAGCACTGCATAACGAAAAACATACCTGGTCTAGTGACACATTCTTCCGAAAACCCACTGCTCAGGTAGCAAGTACCCTTCTTCGGTTGTATTTACGTCTTGAGAAGACTGTTTCGTCTATCGCAACAATCTTCTCAAGACTGCCTATCAGAATAGTTTCTCATCATCTTCTGAGGGTCATCAAAAAATCTAAACTCAGGATTGCAAGCTAACAAAGCTGTTGCTAATTTTTCCAGTTTTGCTGTGAAAATGTATAGTAATTTCTACTTAAATTCGAACCTAGTAAGTTAAGTAATTTAGCCATGACTAGACAGTGGAGCTGGCACAATACAAACCAATGACTTCTATGATACATAGGTAGTCTGGAACAATGTGGGTACGAGGGTGTGTTCTATGCTATGTTTATCTTGCATTATTTATTTAGAATTCTTAGCGGTATTTCGTCTGTCTTCGAGTTCTGAGTTCAAATTCCGACGAGTTCGACATTGACTTCCATCCTTTCGGGGTCGATAAAATATGTACCAGTTGAGTACTGGGGGCGATGTATTTCAGACCTTGTGCCTTTAGTAGAAAGGGTTATTTACTCAGAAAAGACAGCGAGCAAGCAGAATCGTATGCACGTCTGAAAAAATTCTTAGCCGCATTTTTTCCGGCTTCTTACATTCTAAGTTCGACTCTACCTTTCATCTTTTCGGGGTCGATAAAATAAAGCCCAAGTTAAGTAGTGGAGTCGATGGTATCGACTTAAAACCTTAAATTTCTGACCGTGTGTCAAAATCAAAAACCATTATTTACCCAGAAATTATTCTTTACAAAGCAGTTTTAGACAGTTCTTAAGATTTGGAAATGTCTTCATACCTTGGGAAACTATCGATTATAATAATTCTTTTCTACTAAAGGCACAAAGTCTGAAACTTGGTGGGAGGGGATAGTCGAGTACATGGACCTCAGTGTTTCACTAGCACTTAATTTATTGACCCCGAAAGGATGAAAGGCAAAATCAACCTCGGCGGAATTTGAACTCAGAACGTAGCGACAGACGAAATGCCTATTTCTTTACTACCCACAAGGGGCTAAACACAGAGAGAACAAACAAGGACAGACAAACGGATTAAGTCGATTACATCGACCCCAGTGCGTAACTGGTACTTATTTAATCGACCCCGAAAGGATGAAAGGCAAAGTCGACC
Source organism: Octopus sinensis (assembly GCF_006345805.1). Classification (NCBI taxonomy): domain Eukaryota; kingdom Metazoa; phylum Mollusca; class Cephalopoda; order Octopoda; family Octopodidae; genus Octopus; species Octopus sinensis. The sequence continues at coordinate 185,696,400 of NC_042998.1, forward strand.
TCGGCGGAATTTGAACTCAGAACGTAGTGACAGACGAAATACCTATTTCTTTACTACCCACAAGGGGCTAAACACAGAAAGGACAAACAAAGACAGACAAACGGATTAAGTCGATTACATTGACCCCAGTGCGTAACTGGTACTTATTTAATCGACTCCGAAAGGATGAAAAGCAAAGTCGACCTCGGCGGAATTTGAACTCAGAACGTAGCGGCAGACGAAAAACCGCTAAGTATTTCGCTCGGCGTGCCACAACTCAGCCAGCGTGCCGTCTTAAACTATTGATTATAAAAATAATAAAACAGCCCCTTAAAGGAAAAAAGAAAATACCCACTTTCTTCACAGATACATTAATAGAAGTGGTAAGTGTGTATAGTGCGAAGGAACTTGCAGGAATATTTCATTTTCATAATCCGTATTGTGCTTTTTAAAGACCTATTATGAGTGACCACTGTTCGCAGGTAAACATGAAAACTGGACATGAGAAGGCAGCACGATCAATCTCATTTTTTTAAATATTTATTTTATATTTATTGGTTTGATCTGAAGAAAAGAGCTTTTCTCGTGTCATTTGCAGACACACTGAGTTCATTGAGATCGACGCTGTTGGCATTCTTGACGATGACAGGGAATAAATGTGCAAGGAAAGAATGGCAACAAGGTAACGTTTTCGTAAAAAAAAATGTCCAGGCATAATGATTAATGCGGGACCTGAAGGGTGCACACAATATGGGTGATGATAGAAAGAGGGAGGAGTGAACTAGGGGCATCTAGATGGAGGTAGGATTAGACCTGTCATTTCTAGAAGTAGAAGTAAAAATGTAAAGACAATAAACAGCATGCCTGTAGTCCGAACGTGTTGGTGAGCGACCTCATGCCACTCAATCGAGGGGATTTTTCTCCACTGCAACTGAAACCGGAGCCAGATAAATAAAGTGTATGGTTGTTGCAGGAGGCGTTTAAATACAAGCATTTCAATAAAAATACCTTGCATTCTGATGGCTTCAAGAATACTATAAGGTATCGCACGAACATTTGTTGTAGCAATTTCCGTTCTTTTGTCATTTATTAATTGATATGTGATATATATACTCTTTAACTCTCTTTTACTCTTTTACTTGTTTCAGTCATTTGACTGCGGCCATGCTGGAGCACTGCCTTTAGTCGAGCAAATCGACCCCGGGACTTATTCTTTGTAAGCCCAGTACTTATTCTATCGGTCTCTTTTGCCGAACCGCTAAGTGACGGGGACGTAAACACACCAGCATTGTTGTCAAGCAATGCTAGGGGGACAAACACAGACACGCAAACATATACACACACACACACTTATATATATATATACATATATACGACAGGCTTCTTTCAGTTTTCGTCTACCAAATCCACTCACAAGGCATTGGTCGGCCCGGAGCTATAGCAGAAGACACTTGTCCAAGATGCCACGCAGTGGGACTGAACCCGGAACCATGTGGTTAATTAGCAAGCTACTTACCACACAGCCACTCCTGCGCCTGTATATGTATATATAATTGAAAAAATTGGAGTCAACAGGAAGGAGTATGGTTGGTCCTTTATTTTCAATCACTACAATTGTTTCTACGCAACATAGTTCTCCAGGCGTGCAGGTACTTGATTATGCAACCGGCGAGCTGCCAGAAACGTTAGCACGCCGGGCGAAATGCGTAGCCGTAATTCGTCTGTCGTTACGTTGTGAGTTCAAATTCCGCCGAGGTCGACTTTGCCTTTCATCCTTTCGGGATCGATAAGTTAAGTACCAGTTACGCACTGGGGTCGATGTAATCGACTTAATCCGTTTGTCTGTCCTCGTTTGTCCCCTCTGTGTTTAGCCCCTTGTGGGTAATAAAGAAATAGGTACTTGATTATGCAACTGTTTCCCTGCATTAGGAGATCTAGTTGTGTGTGTGTGTGTGTGTGTGTGTGGTGTGTGCGTGTGTGCGTGAGTGCGTGAGCGTGTTATGTGTTCGAACGTTAGTATGTATACGGATGTATATGTGAACGACCATGTATATGTACATATGAATCTATTCTTAAAGGTCGGCTAAGGACAATCGCATGTGTAACCAGCCACGAAGAACAAATCAACAGTTCAAAGAAATCAAATACCAATCCCTTTAAAACGGCAACCACTTTAACAGAAGCAGAATCACCATCCCTCTACATCTACACATTCAAAGTTTGCCAACAGTCCTTCAGCAACAACACACTTTGATAAACTCAGTGGCCACTACTAACTTCAGGTCATGTCAGACAGAGAGGATGCTCTTGAAGTCGAGAATTTGAACTTACAGAGACAATATTTACATATCGCCTGAGGAAACACAACTACATGTCTGAGTAATATTTTAGAGTTTGAAGCACATGGGCCCCAACAATGCGAACCTGTTTGTTGGCTATGTTGAGGCCCAAGTATTCTCAAGTTTCACTGGTCCCACTCCCGAACTATACGGCTGTTATATTGACGACTGTATCGGCGCAACCTCACTCTCCCGCGAACATCTAGACTCCTTCCTCTCTTTTGTCAAATCTTTCCATCCTGCCCGCCACTTCTCCTGCACTATCTCTGACACCTCTGTCTCCTTTCTTGACATTTCGGTCAGCATTCATCACTCCACTCTCACCATCTCAATCCACTACCTCACACTCATACCTCAACTTCTCTTCCTCCCACCCTAAACACACCAAGCTTCCATCCCCTATTCCCAATCCCACCATACCACACAACACTTCACATCACAATACACAACTACGCACACATCAGCACTAACCACTTCCCAGGCCCACATTTTCACACCTACACATACACACACGCACACGCACACGTCAAGATCACCAGCCCTCTTCCACACGCACATACAACCTCTCTCATACACACGCATGCGCACCTTCGTTTTGGGATCACCACTACTTTATTATCTCCCCTTCTCCCTAGCTCTCCTGTGTGACCCTTCCGTCCGGTATTCGCCATGATAGATCGCTAGCCACTACACATTCTTTATTTTCCCTCCTTGTTTCTTTCTGTGTTCCGTTCTGTGGAAAAGCGTAGGCTCGAAACGTTAAAGACTTTTTCACTTCCCGAGCGTTATACTAATACATCTGTTTGTTGTCTACACCACCTGTCTTCGTCTTTTGTTTTTGTGTGAATTCTCCATATATATATATATATATATATATAGATAGATAAACAGATAGACAGGCACATACAGATAACTGCGACCGTCACTCGGAATCAAGGATGACGTTGCCCGTAGTTGCAGGTACCTGCTAAATGTATGTTTGGTACATACATATATATATGTATATACAGATAATAGAAATACACACGCGCGCACACACCGTTGGTTACACGTACATAACAGAAAGAAAATATGTGACCTAGTTCGCATGTCCTTTAACGATACTCTGAAAATAAGATTAAAATGTTGAGTTACCATCAATGGTATTGACTTTAAGCACTTGAAGTTGTAATACTCATGCCTTTCTTAAGTCTGTAGCTGAGTAAGTGAAACAGACATAGACGAGAATCGAACCTGGATTGCAAATCAAGGAAGTTTGAGTAATTGAATCAATGATCCATTCTTACCTCAGCATGGCTTCCACAAGTGAGTGTTTTACCACATTTCTCACATTTCAAGCAAGGTCTGTGCCAATCTTTTCCCATTGAAGAAACTTTCTCGGCTGGAAAAGAGACAAAACGAAATAAAAATGAAATTTAACAACATAAAAATGGAGAATAATAAAATTTTCGGAGCTATATTTATGTATGTTCTGATGAAACCGAACCACTGCATTTTTCTTCGTCTTACAATTATCTTCCCCTCTCTCTAATCAACGCAGATCAGTTGGTCCGATAGCCCTTCCTTAAAATGTCAAAAATTCTGTAAAAGTAACTCCATATGAATGATAAAAATTTAATTCCAATAACTTTTAGCAGATCCATATTTCACATCCATACCTCATCATTGCAGTTATCAAATTGCATTAACCTCATTTTGTCTTCAGTTGCAATGTTCTTGCTGCTTCTAAATCTTATCCATCTTTGCTATTTGTGTTCATTACAATTCACCTAACTATCTAGGTTTCAAGCGCTACATTCTCGTTAATTAGAGGTCCCAAGTCAGTGAATATATCGACCAATTTCACACGAATGTCATTGATTTTGATTGTATTTATGTTGGGTGAGGGCGCGTGGCTTAGTGGTTAGGGCATTCGGCTCATGATCGTAAGGTTGTGAGTTCGATTCCCGGCGACGCGTTGTGTCCTTGAGCAAGACACTTTATTTCACGTTGCTCCAGTCCACTCAGCTGGCAAAAATGAGTTGTACTTGTACTTCAAAGGGTCAGCCTTGTCACTCTCTGTGTCACGCTGATTATCCCCGAGAACTACGTTAAGGGTACACGTGCCTGTGGAATGCTCAGCCATTTGCACGTTAATTTCACGAGCAAGCTGTTCCGTTGATCGTATCAGCTGGGACCCTCGTCGTCGTAACCGGCGGAGTCTTTAATTTATGTTGGAATCATTATTTGTTTGTTCTGAATGTTGTTTTCCTGTCGACATAACGTGACTTTTTGACAGTAATTTCCATACCGTATTTACTTAATGCAACGTCTAGTCTAACTGTGGTATTAGATAATTCGCTTTTAAAACTAGTTAATACATCAAATGTTGTCTGTAAATAATATATTCGTGATCATGCTTCTGTTTGTCTTCACTGCACCTCAAAATCCTTTAGAGCATACGTTATGGTGTGTTCAGGACGAAGATTAAGAAGTCCAGGTGATAATGAGTTGCTCTGTTAAATTGCAACGTATTTCTTTTCAAATCATTGCATTGGTTCATAACTGTACAGAACTGAACAAACACTATTCTAATAAAGTTTTCACAGTACAAAGATTAGATGCTATGTTATAATTCTTCAGTATACTCCACAGTGCTTCTCTCCATACCCACTCAAAAGCATTTTTGAAGTTTACAAATGTCGGGTATAATTGCTTTTGAATACGGCAGATATTGTATTCACCTCAATAGACGTCATTGATTGGATGAAATTGCTGAAATGCAGGAAATTAAACAACAAATGGCTTACAAACTACAGAATTTTATCAAGAAAGCCAAGAGAAAAAGATGTTTTATGTAACACACTACCAGTATACGAAGTTTAAAAGTGTTTAGTTACAAAGAAATTATTTTAAAAATCTGCCGGTCAAAGTGAAAAGATCCTATGTTTGTTTATATACACAAAAAGGGAAAATCTCAAATCTTAATTTGTCATTTGAACAAATGTAGTATTCACGCACAAACAGTTACAACGTATATTTGTGTGAATGAAAAGAAAGAAAGAGAACAGACAGACATAGATTGACTAGAGATTAATTTGAACATATTTCTTTGAAATTTTTGAAACTTTAACATCTTGCTTTAGCGTTGTATGCGTGGGCAGTTATTGAGGGCAAAGTGTTATGATGACTCACAAACACTTGTGTCAACGGACGTCTGTACGAAGGATCAGCTAACGCAGCGTGAATAGTGTCGTTGATTCAGTACATAGTTCACACACACAGACACACACACACACGCACACACACATACACACACAACACACACATACATACGTACATGTATGTATGTGTATATATATATACACACACACACACACGCATATATATATACATATATATATATATATAATATATATATATATATATATATATATATATATATATATATATTATATATATATATAGGGCGGAGAGAGAATGAGAGAAAGAAGAGTATCTTAATACAGCTTTTCAAACAACGAATAATTTGTTGAATAATAATGTGTCATCGTGGAAAAGAGAGGGCGTTGTTAAGCACATGCCGAGTTTATTAATGACTTACTTCGTGAGTGTTGCTTTAAGATGCATCCGTGACATATAAAGTAACGCCCATCTACGTATGTAGTTCGTGTTTTTCAAGTATAGGAGCATTAGCCCTTACTTAGTGGTGTATCAAAACCAGAGGCATAAATTGGTCCGGCGTAGATAAAAGATCAAAAACATGGCGTACTGTGTGAACTATGGAATTGATTAATCAATTGGAATGTTATGTTTTTACTGGTTTTTAATTTGATATCATTTTGGAGTAAACAAGTACATTACAAATATGTAATACTAGCAGTATCGCCCGGCGTTGCTCAGGTTTGTAAGGGAAATAACTATAAAGCATTTTTAGAGAGTTATAGCCAAAAAATAGCCAAAAAATGGAAAAAAATGATGGTAAATTTTTTTGTTAAAAAAGGTGGAGTTGCGTCCCCTAGACAGTTTGCGGTTTGTGTTTCTGATTCTCGACCCCATGTCGAATTTATCGATTTTTTTCAGAACTGGGGGAAGTTTTCAAAATTTTCGCTGCGTTAGTTTTGAATTATGACATTGGGCTATCTGTGTGTCAAGTTTCATCAGAATCGGTTGAAAGCCGTGGTCAGGGTGAGGGCACAAGCAAACAGACACACAGAAACACGCACAGACAAACTGCCGTTTATATAGAGAGAGATATCTTAAAAAAAGAACCAGCCAGTTATACTATAAAACACCATCATTTAACGTCCGTTATCCATGCTGGCATCGGTTGAACGGTTCGACAGGAGCTGGCGAGCCAGCGGAGTGCTCCAAGTATCATTATCTGCTTTAACATACGTAGTTTTTTACGGCCGAATGCCTTTCCTAACGCCAACCACTCAACAGAGTATACTGGGTACTTTTTACGTTGCACCGGGACTGATGAGGTCATCAAGTACCGTGTATACTCGGCTATAAGTCGCACTTTCCCCCCTGAAATGTTCATCTAAAGCTGGGGGCGCAACTTATAAACGCATCCTATAAAAAAATCTTCAGATATTTTCTAGGTACAAGCTACGTCTGAAGTTCTGACTCTTGGAATAACTGAAAAGGTTAAAATTTTACATTGTAAACAATGGTTTCTAAAATGTTTGGACTTAATGGGATAACGGTTGTTGTAGGTCATCCTCAGCTTACTGAAAGCTCGGTTACCGAACAACAGCTATGTCGGAGCGATTTCTAATCGAACTTTGCTCTCCAACATAAAAAAAGTCGCTGCGACTTATAGTCGGGTCAATAAAATTGCCGATCTGAAGTCAGCTGTACGTCTGATAGGCAAGAGCGTTTTATAGTCAAGGTTACAGGTTCAATTCCTACGCTAGGTGATACATTGTGTCCTTGAGCAAAGTGCTTCATTTAACATTATTCTAGTATATTTAGCTGAGTCTTGTACCAACTGAGAGCCGGTGCAATCCTCTCTTTCTCCAGTTGTCATATCCTGGATGTTCTACTGAGTCATGAATGTTTATCTATATTTATGGCTACCTAAAGTAATTAGAGAAAGCCTTGTACATGCTACCAAGTCACGCTCATTTATGAATGACAGTTAGCCTTTTTTTTAATACTATTTCACAACTCCTGTTCGTCAAATCAAGTAAATTGCGTTTGTTCATACAAGATGAGCAAGACGAGCATACTAATTCATAGCTCATACTGTAGGAGTGATGGTTTTTATCATTAGTACAAGGCCACACGTTCTGTGGAGAAGGGCAGAGTTGATTAAATGAACTGCAGCAGTAACTGGTCAAAACTCAAAATTGATGCGATCAGGGTTTGAAATCAAAACCGTTATAGCTAAACAACAAAGTCTTTTGTCCAGCACTTTACTCCATTACCTAATATCAATAATTATGATTATCAAAATTTATTTGAGTAGAATACGCTCATCTCTGTGCAGTCAAAGATAATATGACCATTTAGGGCGGCGAGCTTGGCAGAATCGTTAGCCCGCCGGGCGAAATGCTTAGAGGTATTTCGTCTGCCGCTACGTTCTGAGTTCAAATTCCGCCGGGGTCGACTTTGCCTTTCATCCTTTCGGGGTCGATTAAATAAGTACCAGTTTCGCACTGGGGTCGATAAAATCGGCTTAATCCGTTTGTCTGTCCTTGTTTGTCCTCTCTGTGTTTAGCCCCTTGTGGGTAGTAAAGAAATAGATAATATGACCATTTTACAGAAAACGCCTGTCACGAGAAAGCTTCTACGTGGTCTCTCTACTTATTATAAATAGTAGCCAAACTTTTCTCAAATCACACCCCACAGATTTTTTTAAAAGGATACATTGGTTGATGTTGTTTTAGATACACAATTTATGGGCAAAAGATGGGATTATAAAAATTGGACTACTTTTGCCAACAAGCCTATACGATTAGAGTTGACCTGGAGCTAAACAACAAGTTAGTTGATTAAAAACATTCCCTAATAAATCAAGTTAAATTATTTCTTTTCTTGTGAATAATTTAAAACTATTTCATCGCTGTCGTGATCTCATTGCCATCGTCACCGTCGTTAATGTCACCCATTGACGATGTAATGAAGTTGTTGTCTTCGTTAAGATTAAATTGCTCGTTTGTGAATCATGCAGACGAAAATCATTAAAAGAAATGTCATGATTTGTTAAACTTGACTTTAAAGAAGACAAGTGTGCAACACATGTAAGTCCTTTAGGTTCATAGAGGAATAACGTTTTGCAGGCTGGGTGACAAAGCGTTTTCAACGAATTTAATATGGTAAACTTGGACCGTTTACACACACACACACACACACACACACACACACACACACACACACACACACACACACACACACACACACACATGATGTAGGTTTAAGTGGCAGCAATCTTTATAAATAAGGCAAACGATAACGAATGCTTTAGGATAATTTTAGTTCTATTGTTAAAATAGAGATTGTTTACCTTGCAGGAAAACTAAACAAATTAAGCACATAGACCGATGCTCGCCTTCTGTTATCATTCCACTAACTTTTAACATTAATATTACAAGTATAACAAGTAGCCCATACTATGCTGGTTAAGTCGGCTGCCTCATTCGATCTTATGAAATACAGTACCAGTTGTTTTATTAATAACGTATTTTGGTGTCAGTTATTCACTGTGACACCTTCATATTTTTTCTTTCATTTGTTTTAGTCTTGTACTGCAGCCATGCTGGTGCACCACCTCGAAGTGTATAATCGAACAAATCGATCCGCCACCCCGATACGTATGTAAGTCCTTCAGGTGCATGGAGGAATAACTTTTTGCAGGCTGGGTGACAAAGCGTTTTCAACGAAAAAGAGTGAAATGAGTTGGCGAGAATGGAGGGAAGAGCAGATGTCAACTCGGGATTTGCGGTTGCTTTTGGACAATTCATGAGGCACCATTTTCCACGTTTAGGAACCTTTCCAAGTTGTTGAAGATAACGATGAACAGTTGTATGGTTTGAATTAAGCTTTATTGCCAATTCTTCAACTGATAATGCAGCATTTTCTTCAAGTAATGCCTCGAGGAGCTTATCATCAAACTCAACTGGACGTACAAGGCTGAAATCTCCACTTCTGGATTTTGCAAACCATCTTCTGCAAGTTCTTTCATTCAAACATTCTTTCCCATAAACTGAGTGTATGTTTCGAGTCGTTTCGACTGCAGAGTTTCCATTTTTGTACTCATAAAGCATTATGAACCTCAAATGCTCTTTGGATACTTCCATGTTAGAAAGGGTTTTAATCAAAGAAATTTTAATTCTATTATTCTGTAAAATAATATTTAATTAATTTAAATGTACACAAATGCATAAAAATAATTTTTAATTCCATTAGACATTCTAAAATACTATTAAAATTCATTCAATTTTAAGAAAGGTAAAATCGGACAGAACTTATGGGATGAACTGATATGTGTGTGTGTGTGTGTGTGTGTGTGTGTGTGTGTGTGTGTGTGTATGTATGTATGTATGTATGTATGTATCTATCTATCTATCTATCTATCTATCTATCTATCTATCTATCTATCCATATCTATGTTTGTCGCCCCACCATTGTTTAACCGGTGTTGGTGTGTTTGCACTCCCATAACTTAGCGGCTCGGCAAAAGAAACCGAGAAGATAATTACCATGCTTAAAAAAGAAGTACTGGGGTTAATTCATTTGACTAAAAATTCAAGGCGGTGCCCCAGCATGACCGCAGTCTAATGAGTGGAACAAGTAAAAGATAAAAGATAATATATATATGAAATAAGGTTTGAAAATGCTATATTAAAAGATGTTTATTCACTTGACCGGTTTCACTTTTTTAGAAAAAGATTGTCAAAAGTAAAATGTAAAAGCTTTGTAAAAACTTTGTTGTGTTAAATACTGGTTGTCACAAAATATTACAATACATATATACATTCTTTGATAATAATAAAAAAAATGTTAAAACAGCTTACAAGGAAAAATCTTTAGAAAATATTAAAAAGTTCATATATATTTCCACTCGTTCGGTATCTTACAACTTCACTTTATATATATATATATATATATATATATATATATATATATATATATATATATATATATATATATATATACATATATATCTGTAAATATCATATGTGACAATTATTCGGTAGCCATGATAAAACTCCGAGTTTCGGATGCCGAGGTGGAAATCCACGCCGCCATCTCTTCAGTTATCCGGCCATCGGAAAAAATGCTATGAAAAAGACCGTTAAACAAAGGGAAATTACTGTGTGATTGACTGTTATTAAGACAAAAGAGCTATTTGAATGACCGCTAAGAGAGAGGAGGGAGTAAAAGTAAGGGGGGTAAAAATGTCCATAGTATTCGCGTAAGCGCGCCTATTCATACCTACACACGTGCGCCCGGACACCCACGTACAAGCGCCTAAAAGTATGCACTCGCCCACCCTCACCTGAAACGTACACATCCTCACCCGCACCATTCGCCAAATATATATATATACAAACCTTTTTTTCTGTATTGTTACCCTTAGCCCTGTTTTTTGTACTTGGGCGTATATAGACGTGTATATGAACCTTTATTGTGCGCGTGTGTGTGCGTAGGTTTGTATATATATATATATATATATATGCACATACACACAAATGTGTATAAATTCACACGCACTCTCAGACACATACGCACACACATAGACACGTACACATACACACATATGCATACATGCATTCATACATACATTTCTTCCTCTTTCTAATACAAATGCCCATCAATCGTTGCAGTTTCCTATTTCTTTACTGCCCACAAGGAGCTGCACACAGAGGGGACAAACAAGAGCAGACAAACGGATTAAGTCGATTATATCGACCCCAGTGCGTAACTGGTACTTATTTAATCGACCCCGAAAGGATGAAAGGCAAAGTCGACCTCGGCGGAATTTGAACTCAGAACGTAGCGGCAGACGAAATACCGCAAATCATTTTGTCTGGCGTGCTAATGTTTCTGCCAAGCTCGCCGCCAATCGTTGCAGTTTCCGCCAACCAAATGTCTTCGTGTGTGTGCATGCGTATGTGAGTATGTTTGCCTCCAGTGCCAAAAAGTACAGTGGGCTATCAGGTTCAGTGTCCAATCAGCAGTTCCAATTCGCCATTGTCCAAGCAATCGTGCCCAGTCGCCTCATTCCACTGTTGAGCTTGACCGTGTAAGCATTAATCATGTCTGCATTCTGCACTCCATTTTCTATTGATTGTGATAGCAAAATTCGCATAGCATACACTGTACTCTCTAACAATTTGCACTTTACTCACTGTTGTCAACTTGAATGTAAATAATACACATTGTGACCAAAAACGTGCTATCTTGTACACACCCAAAACTGAATATACAATGTAATATAAATAAACAATATCATAAATACACACGTCGACTTACGCAAATGCACAATGTCCTATAAATATACGTCAACATACAAAGCCTTTTATCATATCTAGATTGACACACACGCATGATCATACTCATGCACACACACACACACTCTCTCTCTCTCTCTCTCTCTCTCTCTCACACACACATACACACATATTCACACATACATACATACACATTCATGTGTGTGTGTATGTGTATACATATATGTAAATATGTGTGGGGGTGTACACATACATTGTGATATGTATATATAGAAAAAAGATGACGCGATAAGGATAAAATTTTTTTCAAAAAATGACACACCTCAGTGGAAAACTTTTAATAATTTGTGTGTGTGTGTTTCTATATCTAGGGCAGAGAAACAAAGACTGGAATAGGATACAAAGAATTTGTGACAAAGCAAACAGGGAGAACACGTGGTATAAAACCGACAAATATCAAGGAGTGATGTTTGTAGAGGCCACAGCCCATTGCGAATTAGCCCCGTAGATTTAGAAAAGCTCTGAAGGAGACCAAACTCAACATTAAGATTGTTGAATAGCCAGGAAACTCCGTCAGATCACAACTATTTAGGACATACCCTTTTAAGAATACTATATGCACCAATGATTGCATGGTATGTAGGATTAGCCCTGGCATTAACTGTAGAACTAGAAATGTTGTTTACAGCATAAGATTCATAGAAGGTACTTGTAAAGACATGAACATGATATACATAGGAGAGACATCTAGGAGCATTGCGGAACGACTAAATGAACATTTGGGACAATATGACGAAAAGAAAAGCAGTCCTCCATACTCTACTAACATGCCAAGGACCAACATGGAGGCAACATGGGTCAACTTGAGATCTGCATCGTATCCAAGCACCCAAAGGACCAAACACTCAGACAAATACAGGAGTACGTCCTCATAAATGAAACTTTCCCAATGCTAAATAGGAAACATACACAGTAGATATCATACCTCCATACCCACAGTTTACACTGGTAGAGTAGAATAGTTAGTGGGCTGTTATGTAGATAGATGTGTGTATGTATGTGTGTGTGCATGTATGTATGTATGTATATGCACATGTATGTAAGCATATGGATATGAAAGTAAACAGATCAACATACAGATGGACAGGTAAAAAGGTTATATGAACAGACAAGCATATATACGCAAATGAAGACTGAAATACATGACCATATATACACACAGGCTTTCAAGGACACATGGAGACACACGTCCACACATATGGAGACACACATCCATACATACAAACACGGTACATAGTTGCAACACACACACAAACATATAACACACAAACTCGAATACGCAAACACATGAATATGCAGAATACATACATACAAATGTACACACATGCATGTATACATATGCACACACACACACATACAGGCATACACAAACATGCACACATACATAAATGCATGTGTATGCACACATGCACACTAACCCACACACATGCGCACAAACAAACAAACAAAGAACGCAGTCTGAATAACGGACAGAGTCAAATCTATTGAAAAGGTTGCAAGACACAACGAAAATTTCAGAAAAGAAATAAGTGGCAATTTTACCGGTGAGTGTCTTAAATTGTAAGGCACTAAAAGAGAATGACTCTCCCCAGACACAACAGTATATATATATATATATATATATATATATATATATATATATATATATATATGTATATTCCAGTTCTATATTTAAGAGATGAGGAATTATGTACATTATTTACATTATTTACAGTTGACAGATATTTGTCCTCATTTTGTTTGTTAACACAACGTTTCGGCTGATATATCCTCCAGCCGCCATCAGGTGTCTTGGAGAAATTTCGAACCTGGGTTCTCATTCCTAAAGTATTTTTCCATGTTCTTGTTGTTGTTGTTATTTTTATTATTATTATTATTATTATTATTATTATTATTATTATTATTATTATTATTATTATTATTATTATTATTATTATTATTATTATTATTATTATTATTATTATTATTATTATTATTATTATTCAGGTCATTGCCTGGAATCGAACTCGGAATCTTGGGATTAGTAGCCCGCGCTCTTAACCACTACGTCTAGTTCGATTCCAGGCAGTGACCTGAATAATAATAATAATAATAATAATAATAATAATAATAATAATAATAATAATAATAATAATAATAAGACTGGATTATACAAACTGAAGGATCCTACCAAAATTTACAACAACAAGCATGGGAAGACATCACAATAGCAGACCTAAGAAAGGCACTCACGAAGGCCCATAATTGGAAACCCCCCGGTAAAGATAGGGTGCCGAATTTCTGGCTCGCATCGCTCCCATGCGCACACGGTAAGCTAGTTCAGCTGCTCAATGGAATTATGACAGACCCAAAGAAAACACCTGAATGGTTAGCAAGTGGTATTACTTACCTACTCCCAAAGAATAACGAAACCAACCTTCCAAAAAACTATCAGCCTATAACCTGTCTATCCACCACGTATAAAATCCTAACATCTATCCTGGCGGAGAAAACATATGCATTCATGGAGAAGAACGATATTTTCCCCATTGAACAAAAAGGGTGCCGCCGAGGCTCATGCGGATGCAAAGATCAACTGCTAATTAATCGTATGATCCTTGAGAACTGTCACAACAAGTGCAGAAATCTCAGCTCCGCATGGATTGACTATAAAAAGGCCTTCGACAGTATACCGCATTCATGGATCTTGAGATCGCTGGACATCTTCAAAATTTCCCCTGTGATTTCAAGCTTCCTGAAGCACAATATGTCGCTGTGGAATACGAATCTCCAATTATACCACTCTAATAGAGTACTTGCCTCAGAAAATATAAACATCAACTGTGGAATTTTTCAAGGTGACTCACTTTCACCTTTAATATTCTGCATAACCCTAATACCCCTTACAAGTGAATTTAACAGAACAGGGTATGGGTATAAAATTGCCAATAAAAAAATAAGCCATCTATTTTATATGGATGACTTAAAACTCTGTGGTAAAGACAATAATGAACTTGAAGGCCTATTGCGCACTGTGAAAGCATTCAGCGATGACATCGGGATGGAGTTTGGACTTGAGAAGTGTGCCAAGGTCACTTTCCAGAAAGGGAAAGTGAAGACCACAAATTCAATCGTGTTAGATGTTGACACAGTCATAAGAGAGCTTGAGCAAGAACAAACATACAAATATTTAGGGATAAATGAAGGCTCTGGTATTCAGCATGCAAGCATGAAAGAGAAGATCAGGAAGGAATGTTATAGGAGAAATCTGAACTAAATGCACGTAACAAGGTGTTAGCTATAAATTCCTTAGCAGTTCCAGTTGTTACTTATAGCTACAATGTGTTGAACTGGAATATGAGTGAAGTAAAGAATATAGATAGGAAAATACGCAAGCTACTGAGTTGTAATAGGATGCACCACCCAAAGGCAGACAAGGAGGTTGAGGCCTGATCCAATTTGAACTAGCTTACAAAACAACCACAATTGGACTGGCCAAATATCTTGAAATAACGAATGACTGGATGCTAAAGCTCGTGGAAAATCACGGGAGACGAAATAAGATTCATTCTATCATAAAGGAAAGCAAAAAATTTGCTATTGATCTCGTGCAGGATACCCAGATTGAACAACCCGAGGGAAGTACGGCAACTATTGTTGCAAAGAAGGTGAAAATAATGGCAACGAAAAAAGCGCACGAGCAATTGGCTGATAGGTGGGAGGAGAAACCTCTGCACGGCAAATATGTGGTCCGCAGCAAACAAGCTGATGTTGACCAGAAGTAAACCCATCAGTGGCTACGGAGCTCAGGGCTAAAAGCAGAGAGCGAAGGTTTCATCCTGGCTGCTCAAGATCAAAGCCTATTAACCCGGAACTACCAGGCCAATGTGATGCAAAATGGAGCAGACCCAAAATGCCGATTCTGCAACGACATGATTGAAACAGTGGACCACCTAATCTCTGGATGTAAAGTCTTAGCACCAGAGGATGTATAAATTAAGACATTACAGAGTTGGCCAATATCTACACTGGCTAATAAGTGGGCATTACAATATCAAAACTGCCGACAAGTGGTATAATCACCACCCTGAAGCTGTAACTGAAGGAGAAAATGTAACGATTCTGTGGGACTTTCCAGTACATACAGACCGAACCATCAAAGCCAATAAACCAGATATTGTTGTGAAAGACCAAAACAATAAAGTTTGCTTATTGATCGACATGAGCATCCCCTGTG
>NC_042998.1:185719936-185732436 GCF_006345805.1 Octopus sinensis
TCTCTCACTTCCTCTCACACTTTTCAACGTTTCGTATAACAGTCCGCCACCAAGTAATAAAGAGATGTGAAGTTAAAGAATTTAAAACCAAAGAGAACAGCACAAACATAACTCTATTAACACATTCTCATTCTAGGCCTTAACTATTCATTAAGGGATTGCGAGACTCTTTCATTATATATGTATGTAGTTAAGTTTGTATCTATCTGTATAAAACAATGTTTGCGATATCTATCTATCTATCTATCTATCTATCTACTATCTATCTATCTATCTATCTATCTATCTATCTATCTATCTATCTATCTATCTATCTATCATTCTGTCTGTCTGTCAGTTTGTCTGTCGGCTTGTCTATCTCTCTGCCTGCCTGTCTGTCTGTTTGACAGTCTATCCATCCATCCATCAGTCCGACCGTTCTTCCGTCCATCTATCCATCTATCCATCCACCCATCCATCCGTCCGTGCCAACTATCCATCGATCAGACCATGGGGTGCACTGAAAATATTTGATCAAGGTTGTACAGGCAACACGTCTCATAAATTTAGGTTATCCTCATACCTGTTACACCTGTTACACGAAATTCTGAAATTCGGCTTAATAATAGCACGCACACGCACACACACACACACACAGACACACAGACACACACACACACACACACACACACACCACACACACACACACACACACACACGCACGCACACACTACGGTATGCGGACGATGACATTAATAATACATGCGCCTATGGCATACTCAGCCGTATAAACGTTAATGTAACGAATAAATTGTTTGTTTGGTTCATTGATTAAGTGAAATTCTCACCGTCGAAACCGACGGAAAATCAATTTGCTTTTATTTATTCCTTTTGTGTGTGCATACAATAGCTCATACTACGTAGCTCGTGCTAAAAACATAAACAATTAGACCAACATACCATATACATATGTAGAGGGTCCGTACGTAAAGGAGATGGTGACAAAATGTCTCCTTTTGAACGCCGCACGGTCGCCTTAAAAAAGAAGCCAAAATAATGGATAAATGAATAAGAGTGCCGGTAAAGAATCAGAAAAACGACACAACCGATATATATATAAGAGAGAAAAGGTTTTATTCAGATGTTAACCTGTGGGTAGCAGAGCGTGTGTTCGTGTGTGCGACAAGTGTGTGTGTGTGTGTGTACGTGTGTGCATTATAAATAAGTACAAACAAGGTGTGTTCGTGAGTGCGACATAAGTGTGTGTCTGTGTGTTCGTGAGTGCGTTATAAGTGTGTACATAATAATAAAGAACAATAGAAATGAGTCTCTCAGGATGCTAGATGAATGTTCACACAAGATGTTGATAAATACCAGTTCGTTGTAAGACACACCATAGCAGAGGTTCTGTAACAGAGAGGTTGAGGCTACAAAGTGGAGAGCCGGTTGAACACATGTCGTGTAGCGGTTGTGGCTTCTATCCTATGACGGGTTACTTGGTACAGAAAGTTCTCGCAGGTAGACTGGAGCTGTTAGCCTTGGTTAGTATTCACAAACAGCGTGAAGTTAAACCTGGACGAAATTGATGTGTACATATTGTTGAAGTCCACGGTGGTGATGGCGACGGTGGAAAAAGTTCCTGAGATGCTGCGGTGGTGTTGGTGTCATCACTGTCTGTCGCAGGAACATGGCTGAGTCGCTCGAACTGGCTGGTCTGTCGCTGGATGCTCTGTGGTCAATGGTCTAGGACCAAAGACGAAATGGTCTGTCGTGACTAGCCTTTAAAGGATTTAGGTGGCTCAAACAAGGCATTAGAAAAACAGCGTCATGGGACAGCGTCTGAAGGTTGCGATTGGTTGGTTTCCACATTGGCGCGAAATAAAGCAAGAGATAAAACTGCACCAAAACCAACCAATCAGAGCAGCGGACACAACTGGGCCTAAGCAACCGAAGGATGGCTGTCATCCGCTACGTCCGCATTTGTATTGTATATCTCAGAGAGAGAGGAGAGAGAGAGAGAGAGAGAGAGAGAGAGAGGATGTATTTCACTAACGCTACACATATATGGTTTACTCACTTTTTTTCTCTTGCTTAGTAGCCAAAAAATTCGCTGAAAGTAGTTAGATCGACCCGACTACACACACACATATACACGCACGCATGCACACACACAAACACGCACGCGCACACACGTGCTAACGTGCGCGTAAATTGTGTATGTTTGTATATATGTAAGTATACTTAGAGACTCAATTTACATACACTTTCCTGGCTTTTGTATTCTTCCTACATTGACACTGCTAGAGGAGAGTCCGATTCGCTTGCCGTCTAGTATCCTTTTTTACTCGTATCCTAGATAAAATTACCACCACATTTAATAACTTCAAACTCAACATTTGCCAATGCAGTATCGTTTCTATAGCCATTGGATCAGATACTGATTCAATAAAATCGTAAATATCTCATCCTCGGACGTTTAGCAATATTATGTTAGCTAAATAGTTAGATCTCGGCTAGTTTTATGCTGTCTAACCCAGGCATTAAATATATTTTCTTCCTATCCATCTGAGACGACTATATGCTGAAGCATCGCATTTAGCCGACCAAATCGACCCAAGGTCTTACTCTTTGTAAGCCTAGTACTTATTCTATAGGTCTCTTTTGCCGAACCGCTAAGCTACGGGGACTTAAACACACCACCATCGGTTGTCAAGCGATGTTGGGGGTACAAACACAGACACACAAACACATACATATATATATATATATATATATATATATATAATATATATATATATATATTATATATATATATATATATATATAATATATATATATATATATACGACGGGCTTCTTTCAGTTTCCGTGTACCAAATCCACTCACAAAGCTTTGGTCGGCCCGAGGCTATTGTGGAAGACACTTACCCAAGGTGCCACGCAGTGGGACTGAACCCGGAACCATGTGGTTCGTAAGCAAGCTACTTACCACACAGCCACTCCTCACATTCTGAAGTTCATAGACACAAAACCCCTAAATTCTTAATTCGAAGATGTACTGCAGCAGAATACATGGAAAGCACTAGAGGAATTGAAAGCATCAATACCACCAAAGCCAATTGATAAGTTGGCAAGGAAGTTTTGTGAATCGCACATCATTCAGACTCCTAAATTACAGCAGAATCTTGTGTTCCTTTGCTAAAAGGATTTACCAAGTGTAATTTTTGCAGAATTCTTTAACTGCCTTTTCGTTTTATAGTTAATTTAAATGCCCTCACATTCACTGTCCGCTTCACTCCCTACAATACCATACAAGCTCACTCTATTCCTTTTCTCTGCCTCACCACATGTACGCAATTATTAAAATCGAAAATACATCCTGGAAGTTGCATTTCAAAAGTTTTGTGACATTTGTAGTTCTTTAATTCTCCTTCAAAAAAACATCTGCTCCCCAAAACTATCTGGCTGCATCCCTCCTCCTCCTCCTCTCTATTTTTCTCTTCCTGTCATCCATCTCATTTTTCATTTCTTGTACCAAACACTTCAACAATTCCTCCATCCCAGAACTCCAACTCTCATGAATTCACTACGTGGTCATTTTTTTCTTGAAAACACTAACTTACAAATTCTGAACGCTTGTCGAATCAATCTAACCAGTATCGAAGAACCTGCAAAAATCATCGGCGTCTTTTCCTTTGATAATCTTACATAAAAAATATGAACACCCATTTCTCTCTTTCTTCCCCCCGCTTTCATTCCCAACTATGCAAGGGGAAAAGAAACCATGTAAGACCTAGACTGGGATTCAAAGATTCTGCAAAAAGGAATTGATCATAATAAATGGCAAACTCTAGCAAAAAAACGACCAGCATGGAGAAAGCGGATCTAGTTAAACTGATTCATAAAATCAGCTCCCTTTAATTTTGCTCAGATTGCTTTCAGTTTGAGTGTATCGATGCAACTTTGAATTTTGATTACGATCAACCAATTATTTTATCTCGTAAATTAAAGAATCTAATGTTAATAATGGGTAATTTAGGTAATTTTAGCCAATCAACAGACAGCGAGGCATTAACAGCTTGTTACCATGAAAACCGCACGTTGTGTTGTGTTGATTCTTCACACCACGAGATTTACTTCACCCGCGTGTTTTATTTTAATAAAAATTTATTTTATCAATTAGAAATTTATTATAGATATTTTGCATCAATTCTCCTAATATTTTACATATTTTTCATATATATTTTACATATATTGGTGAAGTTTTTCTCTGTTACCCAGGTCAGGCCAGAATGAGTCATTCTGTATTTTTAATAAAGATGCAGGACAATATTATTTGATCATATCTTTAATTGTGGCTAGCTGAAACAGTCTTCTATAGACTTATTATATACGAATAGTTGATGTTAAACACACGCCAAATACGAAAATTAATCTTTGCATTTATTCTGTCAACAACGCTCGAATTTAGATCACAAAGCATAACGAAAATATTAAAATGTGGCTTGATAGATTCTTCAAGTGATTTCTACCATCAAGATATTGGCAAGCTTGTGGAACATGTACAAGTTATGAACAATGAAAGAGAATATATTATTTCGCTGATAGTCCATTCCGCTGCAAAATAATCTCAAAAATTTGAATGCAGAACAAGCTGAGAAAACAATAAACATCAGTTGTTTACAAACTTGTACTCATTGATTGCTCAGTTACAATTGGATCGACTGAACATTGAATAATTAAATAAAATTTCTATGAAGACAGTTCGTTTACTGTCACTGTACCAGGAGAACCTAATCTGTGCTCAGAAAAATATTACTGAAAAAGAACAGGTCATTTCACTGACGCTAAACTATAAATACACAGTTTTTTTCGATTTTTAAACCTCTAATTTTTTCCTCCGATCTTTTCTCCACATCATACTTTTATAGTAATAAGAGTGGAAAACTACATTAATATAGCCGATTTTTAGATTTTTTTTACTGCCTTTTAAAAAATGCAAATTTTGTGAATCAGTTTAACTAGATCCGAGAAAGCTTATCAAGTCATGCAAACGACTAACTGCGAGTAATGTGCCTCGACCTCAAAATTAAAAATAAGAAAGTTTAAATTAAAGCATGTACGGTAAAATTATTTTTCCTTCACATTCTATGCTATTTATACTGTGCTCTTGTCCTATATTCTATCGACAGCTGGTTCATATATTATGTGACCTTAGTCGATAATTTAAACTCTTTAAGCTTTTGTTATTCTGTATAAAGTCCTCGCGTGCGCACAGTGAGAGAGAGAAAGAGAGAGAGAGAGATGGGGAGAGAGAGAGGGAGAGAGAGAGATGGGGAGAGAGAGATGGGGAGAGAGAATAACATGTGTACGTAATTCAAGCTGATAAGTGACTCTGTACTACTAATGACATAAAGTTTATAAATTCCTTCATGATTTTTCTTTTTCATTCTAAAGCATGCTGATAACCTGAATTATTGTTTTATAGCAGTTGTCTCGTCTTTTAAGCAGCCCTAATCAAGCAAAATCATGGTCAAAGGTGATCTTGTTGTAATTATTGTATAAACTTAACCAATTTTTTCCTTTTATTTATCTATTTATATAAAATCGGTAGGATTTGTTTTGCGTTTGATTTGCTGTTGTGTCTAGTAGGTCGAGGATGGGTTATTCGACTGCTGAGAATCACTTATGGTAAAGGGACCGAATAACCCACTGATACAGTTCAATATTTATATCTGTTTCTTTATTGCTCACAAGGGGATAAACATAGAGGGGACAGACAGACGGATTAAGTCGATTACATCGACCCCAGTGCGTAACTGGTACTTGATTTATCGACCCCGAAAGGATGAAAGGCAAAGTCGACCTCGGCGGAATTTGAACTCGGAACGTAACGGCAGACGAAATACGGCTACGCATTTCGCCCGGCGTGCTAACGTTTCTGCCAGCTCGCCGCCTTAACCAGCTCGCCATATCCGAGATATTTAACATTTAGTGGCATCGCCTATCTTATGACAAGCAGTTTCCTTTCCTCCCAAACCGGGATGGGTTGGCATGTTGAACACTGTGCAAGTAAATGAGTAATTCGTTAATTTATAGTGTCAACTCCTATTACAAAAAAACTTCAATTTAATTGATATCAGTTACTAATGTTGTTGATTTTCAACATCATAATATAAGGGTTATTACATTAATAGATGTTTACTATTGATTAAATGTCTAGTTAATGTTAAAATATTTTTTCGGACTTTAATCTCAACTTTTGGGTGTACTTTTTGTAGTATTTATATTTACACCGTGTTTCGACTGGTTTAATCCCCGATCGTTGTAGATCTGGCTAGGCATATTATACCAGGCTAGGAATCTTTATTTCTAAAAATGGAATACTGGTCGAGCGACGTCCGGGTATTCTTTAAAGATAGTACTGTGACGGGTTGTCGTTGTTTGTAAAATAGTTGGGCAGACTGTGGCCATACGAGCGGTTATACCGCGCACAGTGAGCTGAGTGGTGTTGTCAACAAGTCTTCTGTGCTTGATGTCTACAAGGAGACCGAAATGATGAAGAAATCGGCTCCTAAAATAGAGATCGGCAGTTTGGCAATGACGAATACCCACTAGAAGAGGCTGCGTAGTCTTAAGTTTAGTGTTAGGGACTGTTTACCGTAGGTTGGAATCGGTGAGTGGCTGACTGCCTGAAGGCAGACTGGTGTCTCTTTTCTGTTGCCTGAAGTGCAGTAAACAGGGATTATGCTGACTTCCGTGCCGGTGTCAACAAGGAAACACATGCTTGTTACACGATCGCAGACGTAAAATAGGCAACATTGTGAGTGAGAGCGAGGAACTTCCATCGCGTTCAGTTCTTGGCTGAGTCGTTTCCCGAGGGCACTCGCGCTTCGTGATCGCCTACCAAATCGACGCGTTCGGTTATTACTTCGATGGGGGATACCAAACGATAGGGCTTGTACCTGCTCTGTCAGGGCCTATATCTGTGATGCCCGCTGCACCACCAATGCATGCAAGTCAGAAATTTCCGAAACACTGGACGACGAAAGGAAAGGATTGGTGGAAAGAATCGCTGCCTGGAATGCCATGTTGACCGTGGATGAGTTCACCGCTGGGTTGTGTTCCGGTAGAGACATAACGACTAATGGCAGCAATTTTTCAGTTCTGATTTAGTGATGTGTGATATGAAGGCTGTCATTCTTCGTCGGGGTCACCAAATCTAGCGAGAATGTGTAGCAAATGAAGAAAAGCGTGTTGGACGACATCAAAGGAAAATAATAAGGAAAGCATCGGAATAGTTTAAATAATCTATTTGATCAACACTTGCATTTACGCGTTAGTACACAAAGTTTGATTTACAAAATCAATGAAGTTACCAACTGCTTCGAGTTGGCGAAGTAAAAATCAACAGGAGAAATAGTATGTCGATGTGATGAGATAGTACACGGCATATTTTGTATGTGTGTGTGCGTTGGTCATTTGGTCGGGTCGTGTTTTTTCCAGTTCTGTCTGTTTGTGTTCTGCGACTGCTACTGTGTTGTACCGCCGGTCACTGCTTCCTCACTTACAACTCTGATGTTCCTGGAAAAGGCATGTAATTTAACAACTTCCTAATCCTGATAAAATAGTAGACCCCTATACGAATAAACTTGCTTAAAGCTAGGAAGGAAAAGAAATAAAAGAAATCCTACAAACATCCACGTTATTAACAGAGTTTTTGTTATTATCTTTAATATTTTCCACATCAGATTTAACCCATAATACAGTTTAAAGTTGTAAACAGAAGTTAATAGGAGAAACATTAGCTTGGGCGTTTAATTATTTCTTCAAGTAGTTTACAGTCGCAAGTAACATGCCAAGAATATTTAATTGTAGTTATAATTTATTGTCTAAGGAATAAAAGCATGTCTCAGTACAACATAATACGGTCGCTCTACATATTATTTTCAAACTGAAAGGTGAGTAATAAAAAAGAGGTATACATTACAATATTGTCAAAGAGGTGTTAAGGTTGTAGAAGCAAGTTTGTATTCATACATAAGTTATTTCTCAACCAATTCCCGCCCGTCCGGACTTCATCAACAATGTACAAGTATAATATATAAAAACATAATATATAAAAGAACCAGTTAAACTTGACATGGAAACTAGCCAAATAGGTTTATTCTAATAGCGTCAAACAAACGACTTGGTGACCGTCGAGGTTTGTTTGGCTACGACATACTTTGAAAGTAAGTAGGACACAAATTAAACAATGCAAATTACACTGAGAACATACTGGCGGTTAGCAGGAGGGAGTAGATAGAACCATATGGCCCTTGTAACTGAAAAATCGATCAGGAATTAGAAGCAATGGAATTCAGGACCCTTTCGTTCGACCACCACTCAACTAATTTCAATTTTAAAAATATCCGGTCGAATATATTTTGTCCCATCCGGGGATCAACTAAAGATAATTTCAGTTAATCGATTTAGTTGATTCTACATCTCACTCTCGGCAACAGCGATTTAGTATCGACTCATATAAACTCTGTTTTATAATTAATTTGGTTTCTTTATTAATGAAAAAATGTTTAATATAGGCACAGGTCTTCATATTTTTGAGGCCTCATATTAAATCAACCTCAGTCAGTGTTTGAACACGAACTTGTTTATCGATCCTATAATAATGATAGAGCGGTGTTGTGACAGTAAACGAACTAGAACTCAGAACTAAAGGATCTTTTCGGTTTGAACGGCAGTTTTTTAAAATAATTTCCACATAACTAAACACTTTTAAACTTCGTATACTGGTAGAATGTGTTTATAAAACATCTTTTTCTCTTGGCTTTATTGAGAAAATTCTATAGTTTGTAAGATATTTGTTGTTTTTTTTCTTCAGTTTCCGCAATTTCAACCAATCAATGACGTCTATTGAGGTGAAAACATTCTGTGCCGTATGAATATGTCCCTCGTTTAAGAAAGAGATTGGGTTTATTTACATTTCTGAAGAAAAAAATAGATAACCTCCCTCACCCCTAACCCTAACTAACCCTAACTCTAACCCTGACCCTAAAACTGATTGAAATGCAATAGCTCGATACTAGGGTCATAATTATGGGTGACAATTTCATATGACACCGCTAGAAAAAACTGCCGTTCAAACCGAAAAGATCCGAACTAAATCCCAAGCCAGCAGTATTTAGTTTTGTCCCTCTATACCCTGAGTTTAAATCCAGTCAGTGTAAAAATTCGCTCAAATAAAATAAGTACAAGCCATGCAATGACGAATATTCAACTGACTCTTATAGGCCTCTGAAGAGTTCACCGTACAGCACAATCTATATGCTTGTATGACTTCTCCTATTTCTCTTTCGTCCTTGCTTTAAGTTAGCATCTTGTCATAGGAGCCAAACATTTTAAGAGCTCACCACACAACATAATCTGTCACCATAAATGATCAACTTGCTAGGGCATCTTTTCACCACAAACAACACACAGCAGAAGAGGCTGATCCTCGCTGCCAGTCCAATGAAACCCAAACCTTAAATAGCTGTTGCAATATTATTTACATTATTTACATTTGACGGATATTTGTCCTCATCTTGTTTGTTGTTAACACAACGTTTCGGCTGATATACTCTCCAGCCTCCATCAGGTGTCTTGGGGGAAATTTCGAACATGGGTTCTCATTCCTAAGGTATTTAACGATGTTGTTGTTGTTGTTATCATCATCATCATCATCATCATCATCATTATTATTATTATTATTATTATTATTATTATTATTATTATTATTATTATTATTATTATTCAGTAGTTTTATTTTTATAGCGTGCTTTCACTTCACTACCGAGCGCAGCTCTGTGTGCCTTGGGTATGTGCTGTGATTTGTTGTGATGCTCTGATGGTTATTGTATGGAAAGTGTTCTGCGTAGGATGTGTGCAGTGCCTAGTAGTGCAATTTTCTGTGTTATATGTGTTTGTAAGTCCTGGTGTTTTTGTTATGTATTTGTCTGAATATTTTTTTATCATGCCTAATGCACCTACTATGATAGGAATTGTTTCTGTTTTCAGGTTCCACATTCTAGTTATCTCTATTTCCAGGTCTTTGTATTTTGAGAGTTTCTCTATTTCTTTTAGAGACACGTTGTCATCTGCCGGTATTGATACTATTATTATTATTATTATTATTATTATTATTAATATTATTATTATTGTTATTATTATCATTATTCAGGTCACTGCCTCGAATCGAACCCGGAATGTTGGGGTTAGTAGCCCTCGCTTTTAATCACTACGCCATATAATAATAATAATAATAATAATAATAATAATAATAATAATATAATAATAATAACAACAACAACAACAATAACAATGTTAGTGATGGTGTTAATACGAGAGGTATTTCTTAAGGGTTTCTTCTTCTTCTTCTTCTTCTTCTTCTTCTTCTTCTTATATTATTATTATTATTATTATTATTATTATTATTATTATTACTATTATTACTATTATTCAGGTCACTACTTGGAATCGAACTCGGAATCTTGGGGTTAGTAGCCCGCGCTCTTAACCACTATGCCATATGCCCGTGAACAACAGACAAGGTGAGGACAAATATCCGGTTGGGGAAGGCAGCGGCAAACTATCCCAATATCTCTGTCAAACAATACTATGAGAAAGTCAGAACAAAGCAACGCTATGGCTTCATCTGATAGTAGAACTTGCGCTTAATTGGAAAGACTTTTGTTGTAGTTTTATCAACGCGTTACGGTACATGACGCTGCCACCGTCAGCAACGAAGATGTGTGTATGTATGTATGTATGTATGTATGTATGTATGTATGTATGTATGTATGTATGTATGTATGTATGTGTGTGTGTTGTGTGGAGAGAGAAAGAGAAAGAGAGAGCCAGAAACAGAGATAGAGATGGGTGGACATGGGATGGAAAGTCGCTGAAGAGGTCACAGGTGTGCGACGAAAGATTTCCAGATATTGGACATAAAATAAGAACAATAACGAACAAGTGAAGAACGTGTGTTTATTTGGCAAGGGAAAATGGCCAGCCCGAAATATAACAATATAATACCACAATCACAACAGATATTTATTACAAAAGCACAAATACACACAAAACGCAACACCCCGTGGTGTCTAGCCAGGAAAATTTGTGCTATAGTCGACGATCCAAATATCAGAAACACACGCTTTATAGAACTCAAAGGATTTTTGCTCAAGCAAAATTACCCTCTCCTGCTTATAGAGAAAGTAGCATAAAACGAGCAAAAGAGATACCTATAGAATAACTTAGAGCAACACACACAAAAAAGACGAACCCATCAAAGGGACACAATACCATTTTTAGTAACACACAATCTGCACCAGCAAAACATTTTTAACATCATCAAAACAAATTTGCCAATCATAATACAAAGTGAAAAATCAAAAAAAAGCCTAAATAATAAAATACTTATCGTAAGCAAAAAGCAACCGCATAACCTAAAGAAACTATTAACAAAGTCATTATTTAGTTTTATTTCAAGATTTCTTGCCAATAGAGAAAGAGCCGCTTTATAATCTAGATCCAAGGTGAAAAATTGAATATTAATTTGATTAGGAGGCGCAATGGCCCAGTGGTTAGGGCAGCGGACTCGCGGTCATAGGATCGCGGTTTCGATTCCCAGACCGGGCGTTGTGAGTGTTTATTGAGCGAAAACACCTAAAAGCTCCACGAGTCTCCGGCAGGGGATGCTGGTGATCCCTGCTGTACTCTTTCACCACAACTTTCTCTCACTCTTACTTCCTGTTTCTGTTGTACCTGTATTTCAAAGGGGCCGGCCTTGTCACTCTCTGTGTCACGCTGAATATCCCCGAGAACTACGTTAAGGGTACACGTGTCTGTGGAGTGCTCAGCCACTTACACGTTAATTTCACGAGCAGGCTGTTCCGTTGATTTGGATCAACCGGAACCCTCGTCGTCGTAACCGACGGAGTGCTTCCATCAATTTGATTAATACCAATTTAAAACCAGTGGTCTAGCATACTGAAAAATCTGAAGATTCAGAAAAATTATATTACATATATATAAGTGGGTTGACCATTAAGTGAACATCCATTATGCTAGAAGTAGACCACCTATGGTCTTACCACTAAGAAAGGATTGTTCTCAAGAAAATTTAGCAAACGCCAGAACGTAAGACAAATGAAAAGATACAAAATATAAAGATTAATCCCAAACCCGGTTTCGTTGTTATCTAATATTCAATTTTTCACACTTATTATTTTAAATTTAAATTTAAATAACTATGTTCTCTAACCGGCAATATTCACTGCAGAGAATTATTTTCTGCAGAATTATTTCCGGTATTTTGGCGCGCCAAAACGAAGACTTTTGAAAGATAACCCCAAATGTAATTGGTAGAACTGTATACATATTCAATATCAAGCGGACGTTCCGTGTATAGTTCTGCGAATTATATTTTGCTATGACGATCACACTGATGAGTTGCGGAAAATTACGTAAGTGGTAACAACG
>NC_042998.1:185734936-185824936 GCF_006345805.1 Octopus sinensis
CAACATATTATTATTATTATCATTATTATTATCATTATTATTATTATTGTTATTGTTATTGTTGTTGTTGTTGTTGTTGTTATTATTACTATTACTATTATTATTATTATTATTATTATTATTATTACTATTACTATTACTATTATTATTGAGTGAGAGAGCAGTTCATGCCATCAAAGTGACACTGGGGTAAAATATACGAGCCCATTATACCCATCATGACTACCCGTCTGATAAAGGTACACCAGGCACATGCATCACAACCTACGTGCGCGACATGGTGATCTCATATCAAGATAAACAGCACATGACCTTGCAGGTGGGGCCCAGTTAGAATTTTCTTTAGGTTGTAGTACCCATCCCACTCAAACCGTCCCTGAATAAGGTTGTTTAAGGATGTTGAAAGAACCACCCATGTTTCCAGAGGGTGAACTATTCAAACCCCAAATAATCCCTCTCAACACATGGCTATGAGCTCCCCCCCCACTACTTCTGCTCGTGATCAGAGATGCACATATCGTCAGCCACTAGGGACATGCTCACTGGTTAAGGTCAAACAACTGACAAGCAAATCTGTGATATTGAGCAGAATATTTGCTGTAGCCCATCTTTATACCAAGACAAAACATAACATGATACATGATAACACTTCAATCAGTTAAGATCAGAAGCCATGAGAGCCACTCCTGCCTGGTACTGCATCAGGGCATCTATTATTATTATTATTATTATTATAGTTTATTAGTATTATTATTATTATTATTATTATTATTATCATTACTGTTATTATTATTATTATTATTAGTATTATTATATTATTATTATTATTATTATTATTATTATTATTATATAATAATAATAATAATAATAATAACAGTAATGATAATAATAATAATAATAATAATAATAATAATAATAATAATAATAACCAACAACAACAACAATAATAATAATAATAATAATAATAATAATAATAATAATAATAATAATAATAATGGTTCTTTTTCTTTCAACATCCTTAAACAATCCTTATTCAGGAACCTTTTGAGCGGGATGGGCTACTCGACCTGAAGAAAATTCTAACTGGGCTCCACCTGCAAGGTCATGCGCTGTTTATCTTCATATGAGATCACCATGTCGCGCACATATGGTTGTGATGCATGTGCCTGGTGTACCCTTATCAGACGGGTAGTCATGATGGGTATACTGGGCTTCGTATATTTTTACCCCAGTGTCACTTTGATGGCATGCACTGCTCTCTCACTCAATAATAATAATAATAATAATAATAATAATAATTTTATTAGTCTTGTTTACATGCAAGACCCTCACAACCACACACACATGCACACACATTTTTTTTGTTTTGTCTTTTACTCTTTTATTCTATTGCTTGTTTCAGTTATTCGACTGCGACCATGCTGGAGCACCTCCTTTAACCGAGCAAATCGACCCCAGGACTTATTCTTTGTAAGCCTAGTGCTTATTCTATCGGTCTCTTTCGCCGAACCGCTAAGTTACGGGAATGTAAGCATACCAGCATCGGTTGTCAATCGATGTTTTGGGGGACAAACACAGACACACAAACATATACACACACACACACACATATATATATATATATCTACATATATTTCTCTCCTATTTTTCCCTCCTTTTTTCTCTCCTTGTTTCTCCCCCTTTTTTTCTCTCCTTGTTTTTTCTCTATCCCTTTCTGTAGAAGAGCGTAGGCTCGAAACGTAAAAGACTTTTTCGATTCCTGAGCGTTATACTAATACATCTGTTTGTTTTGTACACCACCTGTCTTCGTCTTTTGTTTTTTTCGTAAACTCTCCCTGTGTAACATCGTCCGTTTTCCGTCCTTGTTTTGTATATATTCGAGGCTTTCTTCCAAGGAATCTAATGCGCTTGGCTTAGATTTTCCTTTGGGGCTGCCCAGGTCGGAGCAATCTCAAGATTAATCAGCCGAAATTGCGAAGATGATCCGGTTCTTGACTGAAGATTGAAGGCTTCGAATGTCCCGTCCGTGTTTTTTGTGTCGTCTTCTAAATGTTTCACGTTCTTGTCCCAGTTTGTATATTTTTTTACTTTTACATATATATATATATATCGCACTGGGGTCGATGTAATCGACTTAATCCCTTTGTCTGTCCTTGTTTGTCCTCTCTATGTTTAGCCCCATGTGGGCAATAAAGAAATATATATATATATATATATATACATATATACAACGGGCTTCTTTCAGTTTCCGTCTACCAAATCAACTGAACCCAGAACCCAGAACCATGTGGTTGGTAAGCAAGCTACTTACCACACAGCCACTCCTGCGCCTAATGTTTTTCTTTATGTAAGCCATCGTGGCTAATATAGAAATCATTCCTCCGACTATCACTCTTCTAAAGTAGACACGTTAGACTACTTATCTAATTCCTCTACTCTCTCTCGATCCACCAATCTTTCTTCTCTTTCATTTCTGTTTGTTTCTGCCTCTTGTTTGTTATTTTCTTCCTTTCTTTCTTGTTTCCAGTCATTTTTCGACCCCTCCCAGCTTCGACGTAAGTGCTGCAATAATGGGGGACTTTTAGGAGACGAAAAGAAGCGTACAGTGAGAGAGAGAGAGAGAGAGGTGATGACAAATACTTGATAATATAGGTGTGGTTTAACTATTCAAGACTTATATAGAGAAGTCATTCTCAAATGTGCGTTTTATCGGTCATGAAGTGGTGGAGATGGACGGGGGGAGGTAGCTGAGAAAAGTAGAAAAGTAGTCAGAAGAGAGAGGGAGAGAGAGAGAGAGAGAGAGAGACAGAAAGAGAGGGAAGAGAGAGAGAGAGAGACAGAGAGAGGGAGGAAGGAAGGAAGGGAGGATGGTTGTCCGAAACAGAATTATCCTGTTTCTAAATAAAAATTAAAAGGGTTGGGCTACAATTATAAATGATCGTTAATGAAAATAGGTCTTTAAAAGAACGCGTGACATATATATATATATATATATATATATATATATATATATATATATATATATATATATATATATATATATATATATATATATATATGACATATATATATATATATATGACATATATATATATATATATATATATGTGACATATATATATATATATATATATGACATATATATATATATATATATATATATGACATAATATATATATATATGACATATATAATATACTATATATATATATATAATATATATATATATGCATATACGTGTATGTGTGTGTGCGTGTGTGTGTGTGCATGTCACGAGCCACCAGACGGAAAGAGCTTGCAAAAGAGTGGAAGGTAGAGATCTGTAAATGGGAGGAAGAGAAAGTGAGAGAGAGAGAGAGGGGGGAACAAGAAGAGAGAGAGAGAGAGAGGGGGAACAAGAAGAGAGAGAGAGAGAGGGGGAACAAGAAGAGAGAGAGAGAGAGAGAAGAAAGAGAAGGAGTCAGAGAGAAGGAGAGAGAGAAGGGTGAAAGAAGGAGGAGAAAAAACAAACAAACTGAGAAAGGGACCATAGCTGCTAGCCAAGAGAAAGAATGTGCAAGATGGGAGAGGAGACGGCTGATATCTCAATGGGTGTAATGGTTATTGTGCTGGTTCTATAATAGTTTCAGATTTAGTTGCAAGGTCAGAAGTGTTTAGTGGATATCTTCGTCCCTAGTACTTGACTGCTACTTTATTATCCTGACATGTGCGGGAGTTCTATAATGTAAATATTTTAGACTAGCCGGTTTTGACAATCTTAAAGAAATTGTTTGCCACAAAATCAATAAGAGTCATTGCAAAAACATGATTACTTTTTCCCTTATTCTGTACAAGACTACACAACATGAAAATCAAATCTTGAATCTTTTCGGTTTGACCGGCAGTTTTAAAAATAATTTCCACGTAATTAAACACTTTTAAACTTCGTATACTGGTAGAATGTGTTTATAAAACATCTTTTTCTCTTGGCTTTATTGAGAAAATTCTATAGTTTGTAAGATATTTGTTGTTTTTTCTTCAATTTCTGCAATTTCAACCAATCAATGACGTCTATTGAGGTAAAAAAAAACATTCTGTGCCGTATGAATATGTCCCTCGTTTAAGAAACAGATTGGGTTTATTTACATTTGTGAAGAAAAAAAGATACCCTTCCCCCCACCTCTAACCCTAACTCTAAAACAGATTGAAATGCAATAGATCGATACTAGGGTCATAATTATGGGTGACAATTTCATATGACACCGCTAGAAAAAACTGCCGTTCAAACCGAAAAGATCCTTATCCTGACCTGTGCGGGAGTTCTATAATGTAAATATTTTACACTAGCTGGTTTTGTCAATCTTAAAGAAACTGTTCGCCACAAAATCAGTGAGAGTCATTGCAAAGACATGATTACTTTTTTCCTTATTCTGTACAAGACTACACAACATGAAAATCAAATCTTAAGAAGGTAAACCTACGAGTCAACGCTTATTGTTTATACATCTCTCCTAAGTTACAGAAAGTTCTGTTGCTATTGGTCCAAGTTTCGTAGGTAAAATGTAAAAATTATATGCTACTACCATTAAAGACCCGTTGTTGCCGGGTCATAGTGCTAGTGCATGAATATATGTGTATATATAATATATGTACATATTACATGTACATCTATATATATACATCTACACATAAAGTACAAAATACAAAGTTATATCTTGAAATCGCTAGTGGTAACAATACTCAAAATATATAACAGACTGGAATTGTTAGCCCGTCTCTTGTAATTTCGATCAATTGTATCTTGTCCTCCCTCTTGTATAGAAGTGCGGCTACAATCCAGCCTACCTCTACTTCGGGGGGGGGGGGATTAAAAATTTTTTTCCGGGACGTCCTACGTCCCAGATATAAAGGTAAAAAAAAGATATTTCTACTTTGCAAGTTCGAGTCGAGTACTCCCTTGCACGCTCCGTTGACTCGAACCTTGCTTCTATTGTGGCAATTTTACCGCCTCTGATTAGATACCTTTCATAGTCGCACCAAGACACTTTTCGAAGGTGCTTTCCTCCATGTGTTCAAATCTTCTTTTTTCTCTACATTGTAATTTTTTATTATCCATCTGGACTATTCCATTTCTGCATGCTAATTTTATTTTTAATTTATTCCCATTCATGTGAAACCACTTACTCAAGTTCAAGTCATTGATGCAATTTTATACCAATTGCTATTTTTACTTTTTTTTTGTTACGATTATATTATACTTTAGTTTGATTTTAATTATTACTTACTACATATAACTCAATTGTTATTATCATTTTTATTGTTAAAGTGAAAGTATCTGACATAAAATAGAGAAACGTTTTTGTTTCACTTTTAACACGTAATACTGAAATAGTGGAGAAGATATGATATTGCTATGGGCTCGCTCTAGGCAAGAAGTTGAACATTTTTTTTTTTTTTGCCCATGAAACTACATGGACCCTAAGTAAGGCATGTGTAAAATTTGAATGGAATTGGTTGTGTAGTTCTCAAGTTTTAGGGAATCGTAGTGGAGAAGATATGATATTGCTGTGAGCTCGCCCTAGGCAAAAAGTTGAACATTTTTTTTTTGCCGATGACACTCCCCGGACCCTAAGTAAGGCATGTGTAAAATTTGAATGAAATTGGTTGAGTAGTTCTCAAGTTTTAGGGAAACACACAGACAGACAGACAAACAGACATTCTCAGTTTTATATATATAAAGATTGTATTAGGGTCAATGTTCGTTCTGATAGAATAATTTCTGTTTCGCTCTACAAAATCCAGTGTTTGATACTTGTTACAGTCTGGTGACGGACTTAATTATGTTTTGTCAATTGCTTACACGCATTCCCAGTTTTCCCATTTTGTTCACTTTACTTTTTCGTTTATTTCCTTTGATTTTTTTTCTTTTCTTTCAAGTGTAACCAGTAAGAATATTCCTCTCTGTAGTTTAGCAAATCATCAGTATTTTATAAGAATGAACATTTTTGGACCAGTCCGACTTGGAATGAACCTTGTTAGTAGTGTATACGTATGTATGTTATCCTTTTAGTTTTAATTATTTGACATCTTCCTGTGAAACATCTGGTTTCTAACAAAGAAACAAAACTCCTATCGTTAGAATCAACATAGATCATTAGTGTATGTATGTATGTATGTATGTATGTATGTATGTATGTATGTATGTACATATGTATGTATGTATGTATGTATGTATGTATGTATGTATGTATGTATGTACATATGTATGTATGTATGTATGTATGTATGTATGTATGTATGTATGTATTTATCTATGTACATATGTATGTATGTATGTATGTACATATGTATGTATGTATGTATGTATGTATGTATGTATGTATGTATGCATGTATGTGTGTATGTGTTTATGTATGTATATATGTATGTATGTATGGAATGTATTTATGTATGTATGGAATGTAATGTAATGAAAGACTAATGCTAGAGAAGGAGCTGAACATATTTGGCTTTGCCTGGGAAAATATGGATTTGCTAAAACCAACAGCAATGAACTGTATCCTCTGCACTTATGCAATGAATATAATCTGATATCGACAACACTTTCTTTCGTCAAAAAATCAAGTACAAATCTATATGAAGTGCTGGACTGATCATTGATTATCAAGAATCAAGAAAAGGCTTAAAATACGCTCTAAGTTTCAGCGCAAAGCAATTACACGCAAAAAGTTTGATGTTGGCAAATTCCCGTCAAAAGAAACTGACAGTCTCTAACCTTTAAACCAGGTAAATATTTTTGAAGGATTTCAAAGAAAATATATACAATAGATCTAAGAAAACTCTGGACGTTAGAAAACAAAAATATCAAGATTGGTTCGATGAGAATGATAAGGAAATTCGCATCTTGCTGGAGGAAAAACAAAGGTTACATGAAAGGATATTTCTTCCAAATTTGTCTTCAGTCGATAAGGAGAAAGCTGTGGAAGCATTAAGGAAGATGAAAGATGAAATCCAGAGGTATTTGCGTGGCATCCAGAATATCTGGTGGGAAGATAAAGCTTAAGCCCTTCAAAACGCACCTGTTGCTAGAAATTGTAAGGTAATATACCAGCCACTGAGAGGAATCTATGGGTCATGAGAGTCCTGTTAAGGCCAAGGATGGAAATAAGATCTTGAAGTAGCCAAATGAAATACAGGCTCAATGGAAGGAACACTACTGTGAGCTATTGACTAGGATGACAGAGATTGGTGAATCTGCGGGAGACGAACGGTATTCAGCAGCTGCCATTAAAAGAATGTCTAGATGAAACCCGAAATCAGAAGGAAACCATCAAAGCCATAACACAAATAAACAATGGAAAATCACAAGGCACGGCCAGAAGAATACTTGCAGAGGCAAAGAAATGCGGAGGAGATAAGCTGAAACATTTGTTGTACGAAGTTATCTCTCATAGGCAACATCTGAAAAGGCTTGGGACATGTAGAACACATGTCTGCACGCTTATAAATGTAAGCCCATGTATTTACGTACGAAATAGATTATTAGTTGTTGTTTAACCTCAGGTCAATCCTTATTGACCATGTCTGTGATTGGAGACGTTCCAGCCACGATCACCTCATTCCTTTCTCGTGCATAACCATAAGTATTCATCCTTTTTAAAGATGACAGGGTGTGATATGAGGGAAAGGTGGTTGCTATTGCTAGCGTAGTTTGAGAAGATCTATAATCAAAGGCATTGCAACCATGACCAGTTCATTTTCTTCTTGGCCATTACGTATCTTGGACTACATTATTCTATGTGTTTCTCCATTATCAAGACGTAGGGTGAAATTTGAAGGAATTTTGGAATGCTTGATGCTTTTTCCTGCAAGTCGAGCGATCGCGTACAGGTTCCATTGTTGGCTCATCCTTAATAATACGATCTTATGCCATCATTACATATTCTACTTGCTACTCTATAAAAGAAGGTCAGAATTCATGAGCCGGTGGAGAAAACCAGGACAGCATCGTTTGTTATTGTTGTCGGTTAATATCTGGCGATAGACCAAGTGCTGTGAAATAAGAATTAGCTTTCAATAGACCGATTCAATCAGTTTTGATGTCTTATTTCATTTCACCAGCGTTACACGACCTTAGTTCTAATATCCTGTAAATTTGAAACCTTCTGTAAATAATAATAATAATGATTTATCAATAAAAATATCTATAAAACAAGTTTGCTGTGGCAATCTAGCCTTTTAGCATTTATTTAAGCCGGTTCTATCCGGCCTAAATATTCTGCTTTATGTTCAAATAGGCCAGATCTGGTCTTTCACATCTACCCTACAATGTCATTCTTAAAATAAAAAAGAATAAGATAATCGGAATATCAAAGCTCCGAGATAACGCATGATCAATTCAAAACAACGTGAATAGGTTAGTATTACATTTGACAAAGAAGTTTGAATATTAAAGGACTAGAAAAGTGTTGTAGAGCTTCTGAAGTCTACACATTAAAACAATATGGGATTAAGGGGGAGCAAAAACGAGTTTGACGAGTTGTTGTTTAGTCCCAGGTGAACCCTAATTGAGCAGACCTACGACGAAAGGCATTCCATTTGTGACCATCTCATCTTTTAAGGATATGTAAGACTACATTAATGTATACTGATCGTTTCAAAGTTGGCAGGCTATGCTTTTTGAAGGAAATTTGGCTACTATTTCTAGTGTTAATAACGACAAATGAGGCAATATGCGACATACTCGACAGAGGATCAAAGATCAAAGATAGTTTAGTGATCCTTCATATTATTACTATAATGTTATCGTATTTAGCCCTTGGTCTAAGAGTTTGTGGTCTCTAAAGTATTCTAATAATAACTGCCCTTTTTTGTTGTTTTTAAGGGGTTTATAGAATCACTAGCAGTATCGCCCGGCGTTGCTCGGGTTTGTAAGGGAAATAACTATAAAGCATTTTTAGAGAGTTATAGCCAAAAAAAGCAAAAAATGCATTAAAAATGGAAAAAAAATTATGGTAAATTTTTTTTTAAATCGTCGACTCATCGTAGACATTTTTAGAGAGTTACTTCCCTTATATTAAAAAAAATATGCATTAAAATGGAAAAAAATGATGGTAAATTATTTTTAAAATCGTAAACTCATCGTAGACGCGCGCTAATACCCAGAAGGGCTTGATATGAATCACGACCATAAGATACCCGGTTTTGGTTAAACTGCACCGCAAAATGTGGGAGTAGTTAGGAATCTAAATCGGAGTAGACAGACACACAACCTTTCTTTTATATATAAAGATATTATCCCTTTTGAGGTATTTGAGAGTGATTTAGGTTAGATCCCACTGATGTTTCTACTACGTTGAGCGACTGCACTCGGGCGCCCTTTTCTGGTGTTTATGCATTGTTGTCAATAAGCATTAAAAATGAAAGTTTCGAACAACATTCTTTAACAAACATATCAAATTGAACACAATAGTTCTCGGGTCAATCACGTAAGTGCTGGATCTGATTCCTACTACTTAGCAGAGTAACCACTTGAAAAAACCGGAACTGTAAACGTTCTATACACGCACAAGTATATATACATATATATATATATTATATATATATATATATTATATATATATATAGGCGGTGCTCCAGCATGACCGCAGTCAAATGACTGAAACAAGTAAAAGATAAAAGAATATATATTATGTATATATATATTATATGTATGTATATATATTATATATATATATATTATATATATATATACAATATATATAATACATATATACATACACATACATACATATATATGAACATGCTTACACACATGCATGCATGCATCCATCCATCCATCCATCCATACATCCATCCATCCATACATACTACATACATACATACATACATACATACGTACGTACGTACATACATACTACATACATACATACATACATACATACAGGCATAAATACATACATACATACATACATACATACATACATACATACATACAGGCATACATACATACATACGTACGTACATACATACATATATACATACATACATACATACATACATACATACATACATACATACATACATACAGGCATAAATACATATACATACATGCAAACATACTTTTAGGCAAGCACTGTAAAGGAGAGATAAGATTTCGATTTTTGTCATCATTCACATACCGGCGCCCTTGGTCAAT
This sequence comes from Octopus sinensis, assembly GCF_006345805.1. NCBI lineage: Eukaryota > Metazoa > Mollusca > Cephalopoda > Octopoda > Octopodidae > Octopus > Octopus sinensis. Next base: position 185,745,114 of record NC_042998.1, read on the forward strand.
GTGCTAAAAACATGATAGACGGTTTGTGTTCCGTCGTTCTATTATTGACACTTATGTTTTTCATGTTGAGCACAGAATTAAAACATTTCTGTGTTTAGTAATAGCTGGGAAAAGTAGTCTCCTTATCCCCTACGGTTTAAGGTAAAATGTTTTCAGCTAGTGCTTAGCAACTTCACAGAGTTAAGGAACATCTCATAAATGCCTATTTCCTCGACTGAATCGGCAATAAGTAAAGCACTGTGTATTTATTGATCAATGTATGGAATAGCTTCAAAGGCGGCGAGCTGGCAGAAACGTTAGCACACCGGGTGAAATACTTAGCGGTATTTCTTCTGCCGCTACGTTCTGAGTTCAAATTCCGCCGAGGTCGACTTTGCCTTTCATCCTTTCAGGATCGATAAATTAAGTACCAGTTACACACTGGGGTCGATATAATCGACTTAATCCGTTTGTCTGTCCTTGTTTGTCCCCTCTGTGTTTAGCCCTTTGTGGGTAGTAAAGAAATAGGTATTTCGTCTGTCTTTACGTTCTGAGTTCAAATTCCGCCGAGGTCGACTTTGCTTTTCATCCTTTCAGGGTCGATAAATTAAGTACCAGTTACGCACTGGGGTCGATGTAATCGACTTAATCCGTTTGTCTTTCCTTGTTTGTCCTCTCTGTGTTTAGCCCCTTGTGGGTAGTAAAGAAATAGGTATTTCGTCTGTCTTTACGTTCTGAGTTCAAATTCCGCCGAGGTCGACTTTGCCTTTCATCCTTTTGGGGTCGATAAATTAAGTACCAGTTACTAGGGTCGATATAATTGACTTAATCCGTTTGTCTGTCCTTGTTTGTCCTCTCTGTGTTTAGCCCCTTGTGGGTAGTAAAGAAATAGGTATTTCGTCTGCCGTTACTTTCTGAGTTCAAATTCCGCCGAGGTCGACTTTGCCTTTCATCCTTTCGAGGTCGATAAATTAAGTACCAGTTACGCACTGGGGTCGATATAATCGACTTAATCCGTTTGTCTGTCGCTACGTTCTGAGTTCAAATTCCGCCGAGGTCGACTTTTCCTTTCATCCTTTCGGGGTCGATAAATTAAGTACCAGGTACTGGGGTCTATATAATCGACTTAATCCGTTTGTCTGTCGCTACGTTCTGAGTTCAAATTCCGCCGAGGTCGACTTTGCCTTTCATCCTTTCGGGGTCGATAAATTAAGTACCAGTTACTGGGGTCGATATAATCGACTTAATCCGTTTGTCTGTCGCTACGTTCTGAGTTCAAATTTCGCCGAGGTCGACTTTGCCTTTCGGGGTCGATTAAATAAGTACCAGTTACGCACTGGGGTCGATATAATCGACTTAATCCGTTTGTCTGTCTGTCCTTATTTGTACTATCTATGTTTAACCCCCCTGTGGGCAATAAAGAAATAAATATATGAAATAGCTTAGCGTCTTAATTACGTCATACCTTCTGTCGTTTAGATTTCAAAGGACTGACAAAATAGTGTGAAAAAGCGAAGAAAAAAGTGTATGAACACCTGCCAACAGCATGAATTTCACAAACAATAAAACTATGTTTAGATTACTAAATAAATATGAGACCTGTTGGTATTTGTTTCAACCCGATAAAAAAAAATGAAAAAAGAAAAACATTCCTAAAATTACTTATATTCAAAGGCATTTCTATGCTTGATCCTATTAACAGTCGGTTTACACAAAACATTCTTATTCTTTTACTTGTTTCAATCATTTGACTGCAGCCATGCTGGAGCGCCGCCTTTAGTCGAACAAATCGACTCCCAGGACTTATTCTTTGTAAGCCTAGTGCTTATTCTATCGGTCACATTTTGCTGAACCGCTCATTGATGTGGACGTAAACACACCAACATCAATTATTAAGCGATGGTGGTGTGTTTACGTCCACATCAATTAGCGGTTCAACAAAAAGTGACCGATAGAATAAGTACTAGGCTATATATATATATATATTATATAATATATATATATATATATATATAATATATATATATATATATATTATATATATATATATATATATATATATATAATATATATAATATATATATATATATATATATATTATATATATATACAATACAAAATGGGACAAAACATCCGGACAGTTAGGTGATACAAAAATGGGACAACAAAATATCCAGATAGACGATACAAAGAAAACATGGACCATTCATTCGAAATTTTCTTTCCTCAGTCAAGTACCAGATTATCTTCGCAATTTCGGCTGATTAGATACATACGATTGTATATATACAACGGGCTTCTTTCAGTTTCAGGCTGCAAAATCCACTCACAAGGCTTTGGTCACCCCGAAGCTATATTAGAAGAAACTTGCCTAAGGTGCCACGCAGTGGGACTGAATTCGGAACCATGTGGTTGGGAAGCAAACTTCTTACCACTCAGCCACTCCTATTTTTTAGCAAAAGCATTTTCTACTTTAGCGTTAAGAATTTAGAACATAGCCTACTTCTCTTTGTTGGGTGGGAGCTCATCTATGAAAAAACAAACATTTTTAATAATTATTTTCTTCATTCTGAACTTTGTAATAGTTAAAATAATTCGAAATATGGTTTCAATTCTCAGTTGTATATATTTGTAAAAACTAACACTTCTTTCCTCCAAACTTAGATTCGAAACCGAATCTAAGGATTCTTGCTCGTCTGAGCCACCACGAAGGAATAGGCGCGAAAGAAAATTTCTTTGTCCTGTTAAAAAATTATAAATCTTCTCCTTTTGACCTACGACCTCAGCCATGTCAAGCGAAGTTCGAAATAACAGGAGCTGGCTTATTTAGACACAATCTCTCCACCCGTATGTCTGTCCTTCTAGCTGCCACGGCTGTTATAAATACTGTGGTCAGCAAAGGGACATGCAGAGAGAGAGAGAGAGAGAGAGAGAGAGAGTATTTCTTTATTCACCATAAGGTTGAGAAAAAGAGGGGACAATACGAGGACAGACAAAACAAACATTGGGGTCAGGGTATCGAATGAGACGAAACGTATGAATAAACAAACAATTAAAATATATACAATTAAATGAGAATGAGTGATTAACAAAAAATGAAGCGGAGGACGCGGTTGACCCCACAAAACACATACTCACACTGAAGACTTTGCTTTCTCCTTTTTTACATTCTCGATTAAACAGGTTCTTTCACTCGCAACATACTTGCTATATACTTCCATCTTTTACGAAACACACTTTGCGACAGGCATTTTCTTCTCCAGCCTTATTTTCCGTTTCATGTGGAAAACGAAAAAGTCGATTAGCTCGAGACTGGAGATGAACATGCCTGTTGCAATTCCTTTCACTCTCGTCTTCCATACTACTCCTTTCGCCACAGCAACTACCGAGGGAGAACAGGCTCGCTCCTCCCTATTCAGGGAGGTCGGCGGAACGATCTTAATTACAAATTCGCTCGAAAGTTGTACTCTTTTCGAATGCGACAGCCGGTGTTCGACATAAGCCCAGAGTTCAGTCACCTTGGGGCATTGCACAATCGCGTGCAGGACAGTTTAGAGGACAGAGAAAGGCCCTGGACGAAGAGACAACTCACGAGATCGTCGACTATTTTCTCAGATGAACGTTGCACACACACACACACACACACACACACACACACACATCACACACACACACATCACACACACACACACACACACACACACATAATCAGTTCTAACACATCACATCCACAGATGTACCTCGTTTTTATTCCTCTCAACTCGTAGTAGTTGACAACAAATTAATGTAGAGAAAAACCTGTGTATACCGACAGCAAATGCAAGTCCAGTAAATAAATTATTTAAACTATAAATCGATGTCATTCAATTATTTACTTCGGAGGCATCCACATGCCTATCGCACCTGTTTACCTCAACACATTCTGATACACCTTAAACCAGTACATTTGGTGACCCCGTCAAAGAATTGCAGCCTTCCCTTGAACCAGCTTCACCAACTTAATTGCATTTGGAAAATAAAGACATCTTTTGTACTGCGGTTAAAATTTTCCATTTCGGCACTGCATTTCGCGATCCCGTCAAAGAATCACAGCTTGCACATCACCCGGCAATGAAACAGAACTGAAAACTCCTGCGATTGATTGGCTCATAATGGCTCTCCCAGAACAGAACCCAGCGGCAAACACATCCACAGTCGACATGGCATTCCAAGTGGAGATTATGTTGAGGATTACCCCATTCTAGACGCACGGCCCTACATTATGGTTTCACCATTTACAGGCCCAGTTCTCTTCCAACCGAATAGTGAGCGATGCGTCCTGACTAACGCATCTGATCGGTTCCTTATCGCCAGAGATCACGAACGTGGTCCCTGATCTCATTATGGCACAACCAGGTTCTGTGTCATACGACACTTTCAAAAACCACGCTAATCACTAGAACTTCAGAGTCCCAACAAAAGTGACTTCACCAGCTCCTTACATAGGAAGAATTGGGCGATAGAACGCCTTCCCGGCTTCTACGCAGAATGAAACCGCTTCTTGGAGATGAGATCCTCCCCGAAAAAATTTTTAAGCAGCTTTTTCTCCAGCGTCTGCCCTCCAGCACGCAGGTGGTCTTCGCTTCCACTCGAGAGTCTACTTCCATTGAGGAACTGGCGGAGCTAGCTGACAAAATAGCCGAGGTACCACACACGTATTCAACGATATCGACGGTAACGCCAGCCGTTCCTCCTACAAATCCTTCTGCGAGTTCTTCCTAATTTTCGGACTTGCGCTCATTAATGATGCAGCAAGCAGCGCAGATACAGGCCTTCACAACTCAGATACAGGCCCTATCGCCTGATACACCGTGTCGAAGCAACAGCCGATCGTGTCATTTTGGTGAACGTTCCCGAAACCCGAGTGCTACCCGCAGCTCGCATGAGACGTGTTGGTACCACCAAAAGTTCGGAACACGGGCACAGAAATGCACGATCCCATGCTCGTTTTTCAGCATCCAGTTCGGGAAACGACACAGCCAGGAATTGAACGTGACGGAAGTTCCTGGCTCTCACCCAAAAAGTCGCCTGTTTTTCGTTTGCGATCGGGTAACAGGCACACGTTTCCTTGTTGACACCGGCGCGCAAGTCAGCATAATCCCTGTTTCCAACACTTCAGGAAAAAGAAAAGAGACACCAGTCTGTCTTCAGGCAGTTAACCACTCACCCATTCCAACCTACAGTGAACAATTCCTAACGTTGAACGTCGGACTACGCCGCCCCTTCCATTGGGTATTTGTCATAGCTAAACTGCCGATTTTCTGCATCATTTCGGTCTCCTGGTAGACATTACACACAGGAGACTTGTCGACAGCACCGCACAGCTCACTGTACGCAGTATAGCCGCTCGTATGGCCACAGTCAGCCCAACTGTTTTGCTAACAACGATAACTTACCACAGTGCTATCCTGAAAGAATATCCGGACGTCGCTCGACCAGTATCCCATAGGCAGCCGATCAAATACAAAGTTACCCACCACATCAAAACCAGCGGTACACCCGTTGCTGCAAGACCCAGAAGGTTACCACCAGATCGTCTCAAGGCCGTCAAGCAGGAATTCCAGCACATGCTCCACCTTGGAATCATCCGCCCGTCCAGCAGCAACTGGTCCTCTGCGTTCCAAAAAAATCATCGACCGATTGGCGAGTTTGCTGTGATTATCGATCGCTGTAAGTGATGCATATCCTGTACCCTATCTACAAGACTTTCCTAGCTCGCTGTATGCAGCTCGCATCTTTTTATAGATTGACCGTGTGCGAGCATACAACCAAATCCCCGTGGAACTTGCGGACATCCCGAATATAGTAGTTATGACACACTTCGGAATGTTTGAATTCCTGCGTATGCATTTCGGTTTACGCAACGCGGCACAGACATTCGATACGGTTACCAGATGTTTGCCTTTCGTCTATGTTTACATAGACGACATTCTCGTGACCAGTAGCTCAGACAAAGAACATGATCAACATTTGCACCTGCTATTCGAACGCCTGCGCGAATACGGTATTTTTATCAACCCCCAGCAAGTGTTCGTTCGGAGTTGCTTCCCTTCATTTTCTCGGGCACATTCGTCCTCTTCCCGAGAAAGTCAAGGCCATCGTGGATTCTCCACCATCCACATCTCTCCGCAAATTAAGAGAGTTTCTCGGTTTAGTGAATTTTTATAGGAGATTTTTACCCCACTTCGCTGATACAGCACAACCGCTCACGGATTTGCTACGGCGGCGAACATGCAAAAACACGAATATTGCCCTTAGTGAAGATCAACTTGCTTCTTTCGCCTCCCTGAAAAAAGCGTTCTCCAACGCTAGCATGTTGGTGTAGGGTTCTTATAGTAGTGTACCTGGTGGTCTCTACAATATTTCAGTAAGTACACTATTATAAGAACCCTACAGTTTTGTTTTGGATAAATATTAACTAGCCCTATTTACAATAAGTGCTATTCTCTTTCTAGACATGTTAGTAATTTTTCTTGTCATATTTTAGTACTAACTTCATTTCACAACTTTTCAAACATTTCACAAACTTTTCAAACATACAATATAAACAAAAGGAATGGGAGAAAGGAAAGAAAACATGGCTTAGACAAATAGTCTAGAAGCCCAATATATTAAGTGCACATAGCGTCATTTCGAATATATTAAGAGCACATAAATCCGGATGGTGAATAATTATGTGCACTTAACATATTGGGCTTCTAGACTATTTGTCTAAGCCATGTTTTCTTTCCTTTCCCCTATTCCTTTTGTTTGTAGTGTATAATCTTGTTTCTCACCCTGATGAAGATCTGTTGCCTTAATTTGAACGCCCTATGAAGATGAAGAATTTTATTCTCGCATTTATGTATAGTCTGAATTCTGGTAATCTGATTAGAAACAGCTGTTAGTTTTGTTATGTCCTGCATTGTATCAATAAACAAGCTTTAAAATGTGGTCCAATCGATGTGCTGGTTAATCTGTTTTTCTCCATTTTCTAATTATTTGCATTGGTTCCTAATAGACTTTTGTTTATCCTATCCTATTGTTACCTGCGCTCGATGTATATGGTGTCCCTGCACACCCTTGCCCGGGTATAACACAGGTAACGGATACTGATAGTATATACGCATATTTTATCCATTAGTCGGTTACAACTACTAACTCTCTCCCCCTCTCTCTCTCTCTCTCTCTCTCTATATATATATATATATATACGAGGGGCGTTCAATAAGTAATGCCCCTGACCCACTTCCCATAGCAGTAGAGCAACGAAACTTGGGCACAGTTATTAGTCTTTTTCTACATAGGAACCACCCAGAGTTACGCATTTCTCCCACCGTTGATGCCAGCTCTGGAGACCGTTTTTTTAGGAGACCCCAGCTTGGGTCTTCCAACCTGAACGTGACTTCAGAAATCAAGGCTGCATCATCTGGGAAACGCTTTCCTTTCAAAAACAACTTCATGACTGGGAAGAGGTGAAAATCAGAGGGTGCAGGTCAGGAAAGTAGGGGATGGGGGAGGAGTTCATAGCCATACGCCTGTGCTTCTGATCTGGCGACAAGCGAGTTGTGGACGGAGCGTTGTCCTGGCAGGAGGAGGATGTCTTTGCTGATCTTGCCCCGCTCTTGATTTGATAACTTCTCTTAATTTCCTCATAGTGAAGCATAATAGGCTCCTGCAATTGTGGTACCCTTTGCCAGGAAATCTGTCATCACTACTCCGTCCTGGTCCCAGAAGACTGTGAGCATGACCTTGCCAGCGGAGGGCTGCACCCTGCCTTCTTGGGGGGGTGAGTCAGGTGCTTCCACTGCATTGACTGGGATTTGGTCTCTGGATCATCGTGATGGACCCAGGTTCATCCGTGTAATCAGTCTTTTGATAATTTTGACTCATCTTCTTGGCACAGCTCCAAATTCACCCTCAAGCACTCGACGCGTTCTTGCTTCTGGAAAGGCGTGAGCAACCTGGAAATCCATCTGGCAGACACCTTTTGCATATGCAAATGGTCATGAATGATAGTTTCCACAGACCCGGTACTAATCTGACCTCATGGGCTATTTGGCGAATAATTATGCGTCGTCTTCCAAAATGGCAGCCTCAACTTGACGGACAGATGCCTCATCAATGGCAGAAGGGGCGACCAGATCTGGGAGCTGTTTCCACAGAGTCCGACCATGTTTGAATTCACGATGCCAGCGTTTTACAAGGTCATAATGATGGGGCATCATTACCATAAGTTACTTTCATTTCATCAAAGTCTCCCGTGGGTGTGCGCCCTTTCAAATACAAAAAACCGGATCACTGCTCGACATTCAACAGGCTCCATTTCACACTGACTCGGTTCAAACACCTGTATCAGAAACCACAATTCAGAGCTGTATTTGCCACTTACTCTATAAGAATAAATGATTGCACATGCAAAATTCAGCTAGATCAAACAACTGCAATGGGTCAGAGGCATTACTTATTGAACGTCCCTCGTATATAATATATATATAGTAGAAATCTGTTACAAAAAGAAAATATAAAATACACGTTGAAATGTAAGGGGAAAATAAGAAAAATCAACGAAATGCACATTGTAAATAAAAAAAAAGGCTTTTTATGAAAGGTAACGACAGATATATACATTTAGAAAGACTGAGGGTAGTAATAAAAGTCATAAAAGTCATATTATGAGATGATTAAAAAGTCAGAAACAAAGCATACCATGGTTTCGTCAAAGCTATTCATTGCTTTGAATAAACACACACACACACACACAATATATATATAATATATATATATATATATATATATATATATATATATATAGTATATATATATATGTATGTATATATAATATATAAGAAAAAAGGTTTGAAAATGCAATTTAAACGATGTTTATTTACTTAACCGGTTTCACTCTTTGGTAAAAGATTGTCAAAAGTTACATTTAAGGAAAACATTGAATAATATGGGTTCAAAAAAAGTTTTTTTACATAATTGTCACATTGAATATTATGCATTCAAAAAAGTTTTTACATAATTGTCACATTGGATATTATGAATTCAAAAAGGTTTTTTATACTTAATTTTTGTCACATTACAGTATAAATATAGTGTTGGGTAACAGAGAAGTTCAATAGTGTGATGAGAATATTTGGAAAATTTGGCAGAAAAGGATAAAACAAATAATTATTGGGAATTGGTTGCGTAATTATTGGTTGTCGCAAATTGTCACATACATGTATATATATACAATCTTCGGTATATATATAAGCCTTTTGACAGCAAAAATTAAAATGGATTTTTTATACATCTCAGAATATTTAAGTACAAGGCGAGAATATGTTTTTACTGACCTGTTGGTATTAGCAGAAAGGCTGAACTGAGAGAACAGGAAGTAGCCAATGTGGTGTATATTCCCCTTTATGCATGAATGATTTTGGGGTTATCAGGAGGTAGTATGTGGGTGTAATAGATGTGTCCGTGCCCGCTGGTCAGATAGCGTCTGTTTGTCACACACATATATACACACACACACACACACACACACACAAAAAACACACACACACACACACACACAGTAAACAAACACACACCACATACAAACAAAACACACACAGAACACACACACCCACACACAACGCACCCCACATATATCACATATACACACAGCACACAAATAAATATGTATCTAACTAACATACACAGATCTATAACACACATCACACACACAACACACACTACACACACCACACACACACACAAACCACACGACACATACATACATAATATAAATATCACACAAATACACCTAGCATATATATACACACATACAATACACACATACAGCATGTAAGTAATATACATACACAATATATGCATGCAATATACATACGCAGTACATACATATAATATTATATATAGACAATGCATATACATATATACACATATACATATAAATAGTGTTTACATACACATACATAGATGTACCACATATACACACAATACACATACATACAACGCATACACATACACGTACGCATACATATAATATATATATACACACACACACACATAACATACATACACAATGTATACATATATATACACGCAATGCACATACATGTTTCATGCATATATAGCACACCTACAATATACATATATACACTGCCACATAACACACATATATACCACTTAATTGTACACATACATATACAATACACATACATACAATATACATATACACAATGCGCATGCAAATAATGTACATGTTTATACACACATAAACAAGCAAATAAATAATACACACACACAACATACACACACACACACAACATTCACACACATACATCACCTACATATATATAATGCATGCGTGTGCATGCCACGTATGTGTGCGTCAATGCCCGCTATTATATATATATATATATTATATATATATATATATTATATAATATTATATATATATCATATATATATACATATATATATACATATATAATATATATATATATTATATAATAATATATATATATATATATATATATATATAATATATATATATATATATATATATATATTATATATATATCATTGACGTCATCAAACACAGCAATTAGAATTTTTGCGGACGACCCTAAGCTTCTGAAGGTCGTCGACCGGGTAGAAGACCGGATAAATCTCCAATTACGTCTATTCGCCGTTATCCAGTGGTTAGAAAAGCACAGCATGCAGCTAATCGAGAATAACTTTGAATCAATCCACTTCGGTAAAGAAGCTGCACTTAAAGCTACCATCATCTTTTCCCTTGGACGAAAACCTTGTGGCATCAAATATTACTAGGAACCCCGGAGTAACTGTTGACAACAGCTTAAGCTAGAGAGCTCAGATAAACAACAAAGTAGACATGACCCGCAAAGGGTGCTCCTGGATCTTCAGGACTTTTCCAGTCTAGAGATGCTTTTAACATTACCCTTCTATTCTTTACCTTCGCCTGTGGTATCTCTGTACGAAACAAAACATCATAAAAATTAAAGTACCCCAGAGATCAATGAAAAAAAGAAAGACATGACAGGTCTTGATTATTGGGATCGGTTCGAGAAGGTCAAACTTGATTCCCTCCAACGCCGTCGTGATCGCCATATCATTTGTATGACGGGGAAAATATTTTAACAGCACTGTCCAAATGATATTGGCATCAATTTTAAATTTTACCAAAGGCTTGGTCCCCGCGCAATCCGTCTTCTACAAAATACCATGCACTCTTAGTGTTGTGATGTAACATCACAACAGTAAGACAGAACTATTTCACCTCAACTCTCTCTGCTCTCTTTAACATCATGCCAAGGTATATAGGGCAAGTAAAAAAGCTCATGAATTTCAAATGGTTCCTGGATGAAAACTTCCAATAAATTTCAAATAAACCACCTGCATCCGGATATATTGCTGCAAACAATACTCGAATAGGCTGTGGTACTCAAAAACTGTAATAGGAACACACTCACACACACACACACACACATACACACACACACACACACACACACACACACACACACACACACACACACACACACATATATATATAGTTAATCCAAACATGAAAACACAAAGAGAAAACATAACACCGCGAGGACGTGGAACAAGTATAGTGTTACTGGACGCTCAGGAAAGGAAAGAAAGAAGGAGGATTTAACGTTTCGAGCAGAGCTCTTCGTCAGAAACATAGAAAGGGGAAAGATCCAAGGAAGGGAAGACGGAGGAAAAAAATCGCCAACGATACACACGCGGTCGCATACACACACAGGCACAAACACACGTGTGTGTATTGTTATATTTGAGGATGGTCATATTTTTGCCAATTGACCACATGCACTATATATTTGGTCTTCACTTTAACTTTATTATTGTTATTATTGTTTTAGTGTCGTCTGAAATCTTTCGTCACACCCCCTGTGACCTCTTCAGCGACTCTCCATCCCACGTCTCTCCTCTTGTTCTCTTTAGTCCATTGTGTCTTTCTGTGGTATTTATCCTTATCTGCACATGTGTTTGCTTCAATATCTGTGTGTGTGTGTCCGTGTGTGTGTGAGTGTGTGTGTGTGTGTGTGTGTGTGTGTGTGTGTGTGTGTGTGTGTGTGTGTGTGTGTGTGTGCGCGTGTGTGTGTATGTGTGTGTGTGTGTGTATGTGTGTTTTGTATGTGCGTTGTGTGTGTGTATATGGGTTTGCTTACTATACTGCTTGTACCCATGTTTTTTATTTAGTTACTTTTTACTCGTTTATTCATTCATTCATTTATTTTTTTCCGTTCCGTCTTTAGTACGTGTATGTACATATGGGTTTATATGTTATACAAATATATTATATTCGTATCAATATCTTTTTTTCTTTTTTCACTCAGTCTTTAGTCGTCAGGTTGCATAGTGCGGTGGCATGGAGGAGTGTTATTATTCCATTTATGTTTTCTGTTTGGGCTCGGTCTGTCTATTACTGTGTGTGGCGTCTGTAATCTGTCTAAGCTTGATGTCTGTTTTATGTGTGGACAATGTCTTAACATCTACGTTGTTAACCGAGCCTCCGCACTGACGAGCTTTTCTCCTCCTTGAGCTCCCGCCAGTGTCACCTATGCTACGCATTCTTTCCTCAATACATGTTTTTGTCCTGTATCCACACGCTCCTTCAGTTCACTGTATATTATAGACTACATTCCTAATCTTAGCCGTGGGTTCATTCTACGTACTATACATATCTATCCGTACATGGGAGCCTTTCAAATGAATTTGTTCTACAGCTCAGGGATTTCTACCCCTTTCTACCCCTTTAATCCGTAGATTCATCGGATCTTTTCTGTTTGATGGACGGAATTTTCTAGTTAACTAAATAATTTATACTGGTAGAATGTATCAAAAGAAAACATTGTTGTAAACAAAATTGTAATTTGTAAGTTTAACGTAGTTTAATTCTTCGAATTTTAACCAATGAAATCCCAGCATTTGAGCTCAATTCATTTTCTGCGTCTAAGTAAACAGCACACACACACACACACGCACACGTGTTATTCATCCTTTGTCTTCTGTCTTCTGTCTTCTGCATGTGCTAGAAATAACAGCTCCGTAGATTCATCTTATCTAAGGTTTTCCTAAAACGATATACTAATTCGCCACCAGGGGTAGTATTAATGAACGTGATACTCTAGTATTTTTGGTTGTCATACCATAAGTTGGCCTTGGTCTTTTTTATGCTCTTCCAGAATTTACTCCTGTATAGCGGGCAGATCCCATTTGCATTTTAGTGAAGAGGCCTTTACTTAGCCCAAGCTACTTTGTACACTCTGATCTAGTCTCTTTGGCTGTAGTCAGAGAACTGCATGCGGTGAATGAAGTGTTGTATGTGTCTCTAATTCCGGACACATTTCTCATCACCCTTGCCAAGTCCGCTATTAGGATATTGAAAGTGATGTTGTACGCAATACCTACGGTCTTGTGGCTCAGGTATTTAGAGGCCATGGGTTTGACATAGTGCGAATAAAACAGCTAGACTTTATTATTCCTAGTTTCCAGCTAGAGTTCTGTGTCTAAGACCGATTGTCTATATCTAAGGTGCTGGCTAGAGTAGTCTATTGTTACTTTAAAACTCTAGTGGATGAAGTTAGTTATTTGTTGGGTGCTCTTTATGGTGCTAGCTTCGAACTCATAGACACTGTTTTGTAGGGGTGCTTTTGCCATTATGTTATCATCCACATAGTGGGAGTATATAGTTAGGATTATGAAGCTCTCTGTTAATCGTTCTTTGAGTCTCCTATCCCACCATACCATGGTTACACACACACACACACACACACACACACACACACACACACACACCACACACACACAAACACACATACACACATACACACACACATATACTTTATTAAAAAGTAGCAGAAATATCACAAAAACTGTTACTTAACGCAAAAAGCGTTAAGTAAGCACCGCATTCCAATTTCCTTCACTTTTCAATGAAGAGCAGATGAGCAATTATCTTTGATACAGACACAACACAGGCTACGCTTTCAGGTTTTTGGATAATGTTTTCAGGAATAATCCTATAGGTTTACTATTAATTCCGTGAAGTATTCACGGCTCCCGCTAGTGTAAACTTTACTTTGTGAATTGAGTAATTCTTCGTTTGTAAATACAAGCATTCACTACATATACAGTGAAATGGGCTGTATCCCGACTCTTTATTTAATAAGAATTATAAATCAGTTATTAGAATCAAATATCCAGATATTGCTATCAAAATTTTTAAGTAAACCATTAAATAACTATGATTATTAAAATGAAAGCTCTCTTACTCTTTACTCTTTTACTTGTTTCAGTCATTTGACTGCGGCCATGCTGGAGCACCGCCTTTAGTCGAGCAAATCGACCCCGGGACTTATTCTTTGTAAGCCCAGTACTTATTCTATTGGTCTCTTTTGCCGAACCGCTAAGTTACGGGGACGTAAACACACCAGCATCGGTTGTCAAGCAATGCTAGGGGGACACACAAACACACACACACATACATATATATATATACATATATACGACAGGCTGCGGATATTGTTATTAAAATTTTCAAGCAAACTGCTACATAACTATTTTTGTCCTCTTTCTTTCCTTTTACGATCCCTTTTGATCGAAAACCAACCCCCTTTTTTTTACCCCCAAAAGAAAAGCTCTACCTTGTAATTCGTTCTGTCTGTGTGCAGCCCTGTGTGGCTAATAAAGAAACATATTATAATAAAAATAGATAAAAAGACACGAAAGGTGTATGGCGATGACGGTAGAAGGCAGTTGTGGTGATGATGGTGGAAAAGATATTTGTGTGTTAATTTGTCGGTGTAGTAAGCACTATTGGTGTATTTGAGCAAGACTTTCAATCCCATCGAGCTCAATTTTGCCTTTCATGTTGTCGTAGTCGACAGCATGGAGTACCAGTGTAAAACTGGAGGTGATGTAATCGGTAATCCCCCTCCTCTCAAAAGTGCTACCTTGTGCCTAAATTAGAAACACTTATTTATAGCTACATATGCATTCGAGCTACTTCAAAAAAGAGATTTATTTTCATATTTCTAAATTACTTTTTAAATATAAAGAAACGTCCTTTCAGGCTTGTATGATTAAAGCTTCCAATTTCAGGGGCTAAAAGTTGGAGGATCACTTTGGTGTAATAGTATCACGATTGTTTAGGATACGAAGAGATAATTGGTTAACTCCCTTAGATGACCAGCGGACTTTTATTACGTCTAAGTTTTTTTTTTATTAGTAAACTAGTAGTATAGCCCGGCATTGCTCGGTTTTGTTTTCTTTTCGACCCTTTAGAATTGTAATTATTGAAAAGTATGTAGCTTGTTATTCTCTTTAAGTGAACATTTTTCTGGTCGAAATACACCAAAAAATGGCGACACAGCACTGAAAAAATCGTTAAAAATAAGGATTTTCATAGAAAAAAGCACCTTTTTGATGTAAATAATTTTTGGTGCTAACATGTTCCGATTTGTATTTTTTCTTCTACGGAATGAAGAGCAAGCCTTCTTCTATCATACTTTCAATTTTGGTCAACTTGCGCCACAGGGTCTCGGAGGAGATAGTGTTAGCTGAAGGCTGCCAAACCTGCCACACACAGACAACTTCAGTTTTATATAAAAAGATTGAGAGATGTTATTCATATTTGTATCCGAGAAACTTCACAAAATAGACCCATCTACTCACAAGGAAAACACAGGCGTGCGCGCACACATACACATACAATTATGTATACGTTGTTTATCTATTTATATTACCGATGGTACATATTCTATAAATGCACGAAGACCAGGATATAGTTCGTGACAAATTATAAATTATATCTTAGTTTTGGTGCCTTTACAAAGAAGACATAATCGTTTACAAAAACATAATTGTGTGGAAGACATCAAATATAAGTAATATATTGTTGCGAATACTTACCATCAATCTGGTATTAATTTATTGAATTCTACTTATAAAATATATACGGAGAAAATCTACTTTAATCTACGGAGCCGAAGAGGGACATTTTAGGTGCTTGAAATAGCAGCCATATCACCTTTATATCACATTTTACTGTCTCGTTAAACAAAGGACACATCATACATAATTGTCCTATATACTCTTGATGGCTTCTGACTGAAATGCCATTGATCATAGATCTTCTCGATCATGTTTGACCAAGAATTAACAAAACAGCACAGCTCCCATGACTTTCGGAAACATTTTTTCACGCTAAGAGTTGCTGAAGTATGGAACAAACTGCCGGCATCAGTTGTTAGTTGTCGGAGCACTGCTTCCTTCAAAATTTCTATGCTTCCTAAGATTCACCAACACTACACTTGATTTTCTCCCCTCCATACACGCGCAAGCATGTATCTGACTCTAGCTATGGTAAGACCTCACCTGGAATTTGCATCACCGGTCTGGAACCCCTATCTTGCCCAGGATATCAATCGTCTGGAAGCTGTTCAGCGACGTGCAACCAAGAGAATACCCTCCATCAAGCATTTGCCATATCCTGAACGCCTTACTTCCCTGGGCATGGACACATTGAAACTCCGACGTCTGGCAGCTGACTTGGCAGACACCCATGAAAGAAATTATCAACCATCGTACAAACAATAACTCTGAGCACCTTTTCAAACTCCACCCATCTAACACCCGTGGACATATTTACTAAATCAGAAAACAGCACAGCTCCCATGACCTCAGGAAACATTTTTTCACGCTGAGAGTTGCTGAAGTATGGAACAAACTGCCGGCATCGGTTGTTAGTTGTCGGAGCACTGCATCCTTCGAAACTTCCATGCTTCCTGAGATTCGCCAACACTACACCTTATTTTTGTCCCCTCCATACACACACAAGCATGTATATGACTCATACACTGTTCACTTTCCAGGCATTCGTACATTACTGCATATGTTTTATACGCACTTTTGACAAGTTGCGGTGCACCTGAGCACTGTATACAATAATTTCATTATTATTATTATTATTATTATTATTATTATTATTATTATTATTATTATTATATAAAAGTAATAGCAACAAAGGCGCCTCTAATTCGTTGCTCGACCTAGTAGAAAAAGCAACCTTATCTTCCTCAAATCACATCCCACTATCTTAAAAAATAGCACAATATATAATGTAGTCCTAGACACACAATAGATAGGATCGTCTTCGCTGAAATACTTTTAATCGTAGATCTGTTCCCTCAGGACTGACCCCGGGCTTAAACAACTTAAATTAGAGATTATCTCCCTTGTTTCATTTAAAGGTGTTCATTTTTGTGACTTTACGATGTAAGGGAGATTATAACGAAAAGAAAAAAATGTTTCGTGAACGGACAAAAAAAATGAAAAAAAAGAATAATAATCCTTTCTTATTTCTTCACTGCCCACAAGGAGCTAAACACAGAGGGGACAAACAAGGACAGACAAAGAGATTAAGTCGATTACATTGACTCCAGTGCGTAACTGGTACTTAATTTATCGACTCCGAAAGGATGAAAGGCAAAGTCGACCCCGGCGGAAATTGAACTCAGAAAGTAACGGCAGACGAAATACCTATTTCTTTACTACCCACAAGGAGCTAAACACAGGGAGGACAAACAAGGACAGACAAACGGATTAAGTCGATTATATCGACCCCAGTAATTGGTACTTATTTAATCAACCCTGAAAGGATGAAAGGCAAAGTCGACCTCGGCGGAATTTGAACTCAAAACGTTGCAGCAGAGGAAGTACCGCTAAGCATTTCGCCCGGTGTGCTAACGATTCTGCCAGCTCGCCGCCTTGACAACTGCCATTAATACGATCACAAGCTGGATACAACAATCGCAGCAATAATCATGCAAGTCTTAACAAGTCTTAACAACTAAAATTATGACTACTACAGAGTCAAGAAGGCCCCCACAACAACCACAGCGACAGCATTAAGGGGGCGAAACAATGCCTCAATGATAAATAGGAATGGGTGATTGACGGCGTTTGAAGTTTCACCTGTGAATTTGACGGATATGCAAGGTTGATGATGTTTATGAAGGTTTTCCGAAGCACATGTGATGTTGTTTTTCACTGTAAAACGTTGACCCTGTGTGAAGGAGAATTCTAATCTCTCAATTAGGTTGACACATATATCACAGTTAAATCTTCCGCATTTTTTACTGTCTGTTCCAATGTTGTTGACGAGTGTAGTTGGGCCTGTGTTATAAAACTTTTCATTGACTTGGGTTGTCTTTTATTCTTTATGATGTACTAGCAGTATCGCCCGGCGTTGCTCGGGTTTGTAAGGGAAATAACTATATAAGCATTTTTAGAGAGTTATAACCAAAAAATAGCAAAAAAATGCATTAAAAATGGAAAAAAAATGATGGTAAATTTTTTTTTAAATCGTTGACTCATCGTAGACATTTTTAGAGAGTTACTTCCCTTATATAATAGCGAAAAAATGCATTAAAATGGAAAAAAATTATGGTAAATTTTTTTTCAAATCGTAAACTCATCGTAGACGCGCGCTAATACCCAGAAGGGCTCGATATGAATCACGACTATAAGATACCCGAATTTGGTTAAACTGCACCGCAAAATGTGGGAGGAGTTAGGAATCTAAATCGAAGGGGACAGACACTCACACAACTAGAGTTTTATATATATAGATATCCCTTGCGTTTCTTACATCCACTACATTCTAGAATGAATATCCCTTACAACCTAGTAAAGAGAATTTGTACTATAGCATCTGATACAAGCACCAGGGACACATGAGCTAAAGGATACACTCATCGGCAGGAACTACCCACCTTCACTAAATGATATAGGCTTTCAACGTGCCCTACAACTCAACATCCACGAGCTCAAACACCTCAAACTAAAGAAGGATTTACAACCAAACGCCCTACCATACATATCCACACATAGCCCCCTAAACAATGAGACCTTCAACATCATCCTCCAGAACATCCCTTTACTAAAAAGTGACCATAGAATGGATCAAGTGCTCAAAATGTACACCATCACAACTTCAAAATTTCAACTCCAATCCCCACTTCTTAATTTTTCACTTTTTCAAAAAAAATTTTTGTGGGGGGGGGGGGGGGGCGAAATACAGAGATTATGACTCTGAAAAGAAAAAAAATTGTTTGTAAAATTTTAATTTTTCAAAACAAAAAAAAAGAAAAGAAAAGCCCTTCTCCCCCTGATTCTGCGGCCTTCAAGTAGGCTATCCACATGCTAGAAATAACAGCCAAATCTCACACAAACTCTTTTTGGCACATAGGTACATACTCTGTATCGAATGCTTTGCTCTATCAGTCTTTGCCTTTCCCTTGGATAACATTGGTGGCATGGAGAGGGTAGGTTGGTATGCATGGGTGACTACCGGTCTTCCATAAGCAAATTTGTCCGGACTTGTACTTTAGAGAAGAACTTTTTAGGTGTAATCTCATAGTCATTTATGACCAAAGGGGATCTCTACCCTTTTCTCCAACTAGACATTAGTAACTACACTGGTCCTCTACAAAAACTTGCACAACCACACCCACTTCTCATAGATCATTCCCTTGTCCTCTGGCATGAAGTTGACCCTACCCCACAGGATTTGTAGTTCTGCGAGGTACATGGCAACCTCAGTAGTCAGGTGGTATGAAAAGAAGCACCCAGTCTATGCTGTAAAGCGGTTGATGTTAGGAAGGGCATCTAGCTATAAATAGGAGACCAAAACAGACATTGAGCACACTGCAGTCCTTGGACACATCGTATCCTATCAAACTGTCCAGCCCATGCCAGCAAGGAACATGGATGTTAGATGGTGATGATGATGATGATGATTTATATATATATTTTTTTGTGAAAATGTTCCTGGATATAGCAACACAAAAGTAACCACTGCAGAGTTAATGATGATAATCTCCCACCGCTACCTCCCGGTCAGGGATAAATAGACAAATAGATAACACCTATCTTGCCCAGGATATTAATCGTCTGGAAACTGTTCAGCGACGTGCAACCAAGAGAATACCCTCCATCAGGCATTTGCCATATTCTGAACGCTTTACTTCCCTGGGCATGGATACATTGAAACTCCGACGTCTGGCAGCTGACTTGGTAGACACCTATAAAATTATTAACCATCTTAACCAACAATAACTCTGAACACCTTTTCAAACTCCACCTGTCTAACACCCGTGGACATGTTTACAAAGTCAGAAAACCGCACAGCTCCCATGACTTTCGGAAACATTTTTTAACGCTAAGAGTTGCTGAAGTATGGAACAAACTGCTGGCATCAGTTGTTAGTTGTCGGAGCACTGCATCCTTCAAAACTTCCATGCTTCCTGAGATTTGCCAAACTACACCTGATTTTCTCCCCTCCATACACACGCAAGCATGTATCTGACTCATACATTGTTCACTTTCCAGACATTTGTACATTACTACATATGCGTTGAGAAGTTGTGGTGCACCTAAGCACTGTATACAATAATTTTATTATTATAATAAATAAATGGATGAAAAAGTTCAAAATTTAAAATTTGGAGAGGGGGTCAAATTTGAACCCCTTATTAAACTTTAGAACATTAATTATTAAACATTAACGTTTGTTTCTCATAAAATGGTGTACATTCAATTTACATTAAATTATTATTTACGATTATTTAAGGCAAGCACAAGCAAAACGCTAATTTTTTTCACTTTAATGTTTTTGTATTTAATTTCGATTTGCATCTATAATAATGAAATTATTGTATACAGTGCTCAGGTGCACCGTCAGTTCGCTACGATCTCTTTAAAGTAAACAAAATCAAAAATTTAAATTGGTAAGCGGGGTGAAATAAAAAAAAAATTGTTTTTGCATGTTCGTAATCTTCGATATCTAAAACGTAGGAATCCGAAAAAATTTTTTAAAGAAAATGCATTTTTTAAGGAGAGGTGCGAAACTGCATTAGCCCCCATATTTCGTCAAAAACGATTTCTGAAAAAAGTGAAAAATGAAGAAATGGGATGGGAGCGGGGGAGTTGAAATTTTGAAGTTGGGAGTTTTTGCCAATTCTTTTTTTTTCTTTCCGAACCGGGATCTCCATAGCCGAAACCGTGAGTTTCCGTGAACAAAATAAAAAAAAAAAAGTGGGAGGGGGTTGGTCACGTCTCCGCCACGTGCGCCCAAATAATAATCTAATTCTTTTGCCAGTGATTATACTTCTATTTTACTGAAAATAATTTGAAAGACATTTGTGCTATTTAATTCTTGAAAATGATAAATCTTTGATAAATAAACTCTTTCTCTCACGATTTTATATTATTTCTACACCAGTTTCCTCCCTTGAATACCTCCCGAATTTTTTTTGTTTTAGTTAAACTTACCTCTTCTCATTAGAGAGTTCTTAAGCCAGCACAATGGTGGGCGAAGTGAGAGAACGTGATGCGGCTTTCCGCGGAAATAAAATGATGAAAAATGCTACAGTAGAATCGATGGTTGTTGAGGATAGCAAAGAGCCTGAGAAACCAATCGACCGAGAAAAGGTATTTTTTTTTAAATGTTAATTTAAAAACATAAAATAGTTACTAGCTTTGTAAGATAATCCATTTCCTTTCAATGTTTGTTTTAGTCCAAATAATAATAATAAACTTGTACGGTGCTAAGGTGCACTGTGACTCTTTGGAAAAAGGTAAAAGAGGCAGAGACAACAGCAAATTAAGTAAAGAAATAAAGCAATGATAGACAAATGTACATGCTTGCTATACAGGAAAAATAATAATAATAATAATAATAATTGAAGAATCAGAAAGAGGAACGTCAAGAAGAGTATTGGAGAATTTCAGGAAGCATGAGATTTTTAAAGGATACGATGTCCCGCCAGCTAACAACCAACGTAGGTTGTTTATTCCATGCTTCGACAATCATGAGCCTTAAAAGAAGAAAAGAAAAACAATGCAATCATGTCCCGGCTCGTTTTTGTTCATATCCGAAGTTCTAAGAAGTCGATAATGTTTGAAGTCAAGTCAACGTAACATATATATATATATATATTATATATATATATATATATATATATATATATAAACCTATATATATATATATATATATAAACATCTTATAATTAAGGGCCATAGAAGGTTATTCTAAAGCCAAATATACTGATTTATCCACTTATAATCAACTTGTTACAGGAAAATTGAACTGTAACAAGTTGATTATAAGTGGATAAATCAGTGTATTTGGCTTTAGAATAACCTTCTATAGCCCTTAATTATAAGATGTTTATACTTCAACCGTAAAGGTTTTTTTAATATACTGCCACGCTTTTTGATGGAATCCTTTTCTGTAGAGAAAGGGACTTCATCCAATATTGTTAGTATATATATATATATATATATATATTCCCCGAGAAATCTACCAAGCTTTATTAATAAGTGTTTAATCTTTTTAATTATTATTTTATGCCATGTACGTATCAGCCTATGTAGATTTTATATGTCAGTATCTCTTTTAATCTAATTACTCTACAAACTGCTTTTTTCTTCAGACGTGTCCCCTTTTATTGCGAGTGTTCTGTAATACAGGTCGTCATCACCCTCTTAGTGAATATCTTAGAGGACAGACTCCATCGAACGAACTCCAAATATACACATGGTAGGCTTTATCGATTCTTTTCCTTAGATTTGAACTGTTTTTATGGCGCTCTTTCATTTCAGATTTGCAAAATATTTTTCAAGAGATTATCTGCCCTTATTATTAACGTAGAACACTTGTAAATTAAGTTGGTTTTCCTTTAATGAAGTTAAATAACTCAATGACTATATGATTTCTTGCATTGCTACAAAGCCACGTATTTGTAAGGAAGTGCTCAATCAATTAAATTACAACTTCATAAATATTAAAATCGAGGAGTGTAATGGTATTAGTCCATCTTATGACTGATACTCTTTTACTCTTGTTTCAGTCATTTGACTGTGGCCATGCTGGAGTACCGCCTTTAGTCGAGCAAATCGACTTCAGGACTTATTCTTTGTAAGCCTAGTACTTATTCTATCGGTCTGTTTTGCCGAACTGCTAAGTTACGGGGACGTAAACACACCACCATCGGTTGTCAAGCGATGTTGGGGGACAAACAAAAATACGTAAACATATACGCACACATACATATATATATACATATATACGACTGTCTTCTTTCAGTTTCCACTCCCAAGGCTTTGGCCAGCCCGAGGCTATAGTAGAAGACACTTGCCCAAGGTGCCACACAGTGGGAATGAACCTGGAACCATATTGATATGAGAGGAGTGAAAATTAAGTGGACTCTGATTTGAGCATTGACTCATCATCATTTAGCATCTATTTCCCACCCTAGCATGGATAAGACGATTTGACTGGAGCTGATAAGCCAGAATGCTGCACCAGGCTCCAGTTTGTTTTGGCTTGGTTTCTATGACTGGATGCCCTTCCTAATGCCAACGTCTCCACAGATTGTACTGGGTGCCTTTTATGTGTCACCAGCACTGGCTACAACTACAATTTCACTTAGCTTGATGTGTCTTCTCAAGCACAGTAAATTGTGAAAGGTCTCTGTCACTTGTCATCACTTCCGTGAGACTCACCATCTGAAGATTATACTCTACTACCTTGTCCCATGACTTCCTGGGTCTACCACTTTCACAAGTTCCTTCAGTAGAGATAGGCACTTCTTTATGCAGCTGTCCTCGTCTATACATATCACATGACCATACCAGTACAGGCTGCCTCTTATACCTAATTTTTTAAAGACATTTTCACTCTGTTGTATGTGTACAATGACATTGCACATCCAGCGAAGCATACTAGCCTCATTTTTTTTACAAGCTTTTGCATGTCCTCTGCAATCACGTTTCACTGCCATGCAGCATGGCTGTCTACACAGAGGCATCATACAATCTGCCTTTCACCCTGAGGGAGAGGCCCTTTGTTACCAACAAAGGTAGAAACACTCTGAACTTTGCCCAGCCTAATCTTATTCTAGCAGCTATGCCCTCAGAGCATCCACCTCCACTGCTGACTTGGTCACCTAGGTAACGGAAGTTATCTACTACTTTTAAGTATCCCCCTGAGCATTTGACGAAGTCTATTTTCTGTACATTTGTAGTGTTTGTTGCCTCAGTGTTCTACTGGCTCAATGTTGGGAAGGCTGAGATGGTGTGTACTCATATCTATATACCTAAAACTAGCAAAGTCATGGTACACACTACCAAGTCATACTTAAGGACAGCTAAGCTAACAACTAGTCATTATCTTTGCAACTAAAAATTGCTTCATTCATTCAGTTGAGAGCTGCTATAAATTTCAAGTAAGACCTGTTAGAATAATGCTCACATATCTGGAACAGTGCTGTGTTACACAGACACATCTCATGACTATCCAAAGCAAAGGCCATGTGACTCATTAGCAAATATTCACTCACCAGCATGTTCCCACCTCTAACTCACATGTTGTTTTATCTCTACTTCTATTTATAATACAGTGATCTCTGCACATGCTTTTCACTCAGGCCTATCTAACAGAATAGTCCCGTCTTGTCACTCCTATAGTGTCTCACCTTCTGGAGCTGCCTCCATTTGCAATCACCATCACACCCATGTTTTCCTGCTGACATAGACTTACAGTTGTTTAAACTGAGCACCATTCTAGTTGTACTCGCTAAGATGTAGTCTCTACAGGTCACTCCTGTCAAATCCACAAAAAAAAAAAATAACTCCAACTATTATTCATACTAAGGAACCATGTTTATTGATTTATAAATACACAGAGATATATACAATTATTTACTGATTCACATATACTTATATGCAAACATACTAACTTGATATTGGTCCATGAATCTTTTTAATAATTGAAATGACAATAAGGAATAATGCCTATATATATGTATGTGTGTGTGTGATTGTATGCTTGCAAGGATGTATGTTTAAGAGGTTCATTTCTCAATCTCACAGTTTTTTATTCAGTCCGACTGTGGCATCTCAGGCAAGCATCTTCCACTGTAGCCCTGAGCTGACCAAATCCTTGTGAGCGAATTTCATTGACAGAAACTGAAAGGATAAGGCGGCAAGCTGGCAGAAACGTAAGCACGCCGGGTGAAATGCTTAGCGGTATTTCATCTGCCACTATGTTCTGAGTTCAAATTCTGCCAATTCCGACTTTGCCTTTCATCCTTTCGGGATCGATTAAATAAGTACCAGTTATGCACTGGGGTCAATATAATCGACTTAATCCATTTGTTTGTCCCCTCTGTGTAGCTCCTTGTGGGCAGTAAAGAAATAAGAAACTGAAAGGAGCCCTTTGTATGTGTGTGTGTGTATATATATGTATTATTGGACACCCTGTGGGATGAAAAACAAAACCTGCCAAAGGGTGGAGGAATTCTTGAGATTCAACAGCCATCCAATAAATGTCTTAAGGCTGTATCATGAGCGGGGACATAGAAATAATCGGACTGAATACCTGATCGCGCGGTTAAACCATTGGGAGTGAAGGACTCCTAGCCTTTGTTAGGGCATCTTTCTAGGAGAAGGTAACTCAGGTAACTGGGATAGCTCTGGCATAAAACCTGCGGCTCAGTGGTTACCGATGATGTTGACTTGTTCTTCTTTCCAGATTATGGCTGCTGTTGCTTAGTGAGTGAGATTGACTCTGTGCACAGCCTTTCCTCACTTTAAAAAAGAAATCTTCTTGCACAGACATTGCACAATAACAACATTAAGCTTCGTGCAATGGCCATACTCAATAACAAGGGGGCAGCCACCATATATAAATATATGTATTTACTATACACACACATTTACAAAAATATGATTGTATAGCTATTACTATAAAATTGAATACATCCTGTACTAATAAATATCTGAAAACCTTTCACTCCGGTACCTCACACCACCATCTCTGTCTTTCCAGCTACTCCTTCCCACCCTTATATTATGTGGGATAGTAATGTATCTCTGCTTGTTCATCTGTCATACTTTAACCTCTCAACTCCTGGCATAAAGCCACCTCCCTCCTCTCTCAAATACACCCCCACTCAATAAGGAGGGCTTTTCCCTTTTCTTTTCTTGCAAGTTATATAGTGACCTTACCAGTGACATTAAGAATAGCACCCAGCATACACT
The DNA here is from genome assembly GCF_006345805.1 of Octopus sinensis. Lineage (NCBI taxonomy): Eukaryota > Metazoa > Mollusca > Cephalopoda > Octopoda > Octopodidae > Octopus > Octopus sinensis. The sequence goes on from NC_042998.1 coordinate 185,771,274, forward strand.
GTAAAGTGGTAGAAAATGCATTCAGCTGTAGAAACCATGCAAACCTGAGATTGGAGCTTGACGCAGTCCTGCTGTTTATCAGATCCTATCAAACCATCCAACCTATGCCAAATGCCTAATTTTCTTAAACTCTTAAGCATTTAAACCAGCCACATCTGACCCAAATATTCTACCTGCTTTATATTGAAACTGGTCAGATCTTGCCTCTAACACCTACTTCTCAATGTCATTCTAAAACTAATCAATCACATCTTTGAAATCTTGAAGCTGCATCATCATCATCATCATCACCATTTAACGTCCATTTTCCATGCTAGTATGGGTTGGATGGTTCAATCAGGGTCCGGGAAGCCAGGAGGCTGCACCAGGATCCAGTCTGATCTGGCAGTGTTTCTACAGCTGGATGCCCTTCCTAATGCCAACCACTCCGTGAGTATAGTGGGTGCGTTTTACGTGTCACCAGCACAGGTGCCAGGGAAGGCTGACAACGGCCACGATTGGTTGGTGCTTTTTACATTCCACTGGCACGGATGCTAGTTAATTTTAAAACAATGTGAATAAATAAGCATTACATTTGACAGTAATCTGAATGCTAACGGATTAAATTTCGAAACTCTTTCTAAAACAATCAGACCAACATTTTTGTAACTAACTCTCTCACTGGTAGGGCGCATTATCTTGGTTAAGCATTTGAAATGAAGAATTGCTGGATAAAACATTAATCATCATCATCATCAGTTTTTATTCAGTCCGACTGTGGCATCTTAGGCAAGCATCTTCTACTATAGCCCTGAGCTGACCAAATCCTTGTGAGCGAATTTTATTGACAGAAGCTGAAAGGATAAGGCGGTGAGCTGACAGAAACGTTAGCACGCCGGGTGAAATGCTTAGCATGGGTTGGCTGGTTCGACCAGGGTCTGAGAAGCTAGGAGGCTGCACCAGGCTCCAGTCTGATCTGGCAGTGTTTCTACAGCTGGATGCCCTTCCTAACACCAACCACTCCGTGAGTGTAGTGGGTGCTTTTTACGTGCCACCGGCTCGGAAGCTCATAAATATATAAGACCAGTGGATTCAGTTGCACTCAGAGACAGAAATAAAGTTGGCAGAATTCCACAACGCAGTCACTTGCAAACACATCCAAAAAGCAACCAAAAAGTGCAACATAAAACAGCAAAACCCCACTTATGCAACCAAAGTAACCAACATAGTTAAAATTGAGAACAGCCGTAAACAACTTAACTTTGAAACAGCAAAGAAAAGCAGAAATCAGGGGAATACTTGTATCCAACATGAAACAAACTGTAAATCAGGCCACATCAACATCATTGTTTTAATGTCCACTTTTCCATACATGCAAGAGTTAGAGTTTACTGAGGCAGAGATTATCTATGGCCAGATGCCCTTCTTGCTACCAACCTATACCTGTTTTCAAGCAAGGTAATATTTCCTCATGGCCAGATATGTTTTCACAGAATATTGGAAATGAATGGCATTTTGCAACATTAACATAAGAACACACACACATTGACACATTGTCCTTCTTTTAGTTTCTGTCAATCAAATCCACTTACAAGATTTTGGTGGGCTTAATGCTATAGCAGAAGACTTGCCCAAGGTACTATGGAGTGGGTCTGAACCTGAAACCTTGTGATTGGGAAGCAAACTTCTCCACCTCACAACCATGCTGTGTGAAATAATAAAACCTTAGGTAACATAGACACACTTGGAAGAAGCAACATGAAATATTAATTGGCATATTGTCTCTCAAGTCACTAATCTTACATTTAAAATTTGCAACTTGCTGAATGTTGTATTGATTGGATCTGTCCATCTGCTCTTTTTAACCAATATCTATACAACTTTCCCAAATTTCTACAAGGCATACACACTGCTTCATACATGGTTGTCATAACACTGACACCCTCCCTTATGCTTCGGTCACAACTGCACAACTATTTCAAGCATGCATTCACCACCCAAAAACCTGGTTCCTTTATTTTCACAGTCACCCTTTGAGCTAGTGAGGGACCCTCTACATCGTCGATCGGCCTGTTAAAAATAGTTAAGTCTCATCTTAACCTGTCATTTATAAAAAATAAAGGTAAAAAATACATTCAATAATATAATCCTATATGTACTATGCTTGAGAAATGGATATGATGGTCGTGACTGGAATGTCTATAGGTGTGCTAAATGAGAGCTGATCTTGAGCTAAACTGTATCAGCAACAATTGTCTCCCTTGCAACCAATACATGTTACAGAATGTCAATTTGACACCTGCCATCACAATTAAAATAAGCATACCCCCACCCCACATATACTCACAGACACATCACACATGAAGCAAAAGTACTAGGAACTACATTCACATAGAAAATATAATAAGCAAAGTACTTATACATGGGACTTAGTTAAACAGCCAAGAATACACTGATGGATAACATTTCTATCTATTCAGGTGATGTATGAATAAAAAGAGAACTTTTCTCTCTTAAAAGCTTAAGCATTAAATTAGTCGAATGCAGTTATTGACAACATTTATAATGCCACAAAAGCGAACACCTTGAAATTTAAGAACATATTTTCAACAAAGGCACAGGAGTGGCTGTGTGGTAAGTAGCTTGGTTACCAACCACATGGTTCCGGGTTCAGTCCCACTGCGTGGCATCTTGGGCAAGTGACTTCTGCTATAGCCTCGGGCCGACCAAAGCCTTGTGAGTGGATTTGGTAGACGGAAACTGAAAGAAGCTTGTCATATATATGTATATATGTATGTGTGTGTCTGTGTTTGTCCCCCTAGCATTGCTTGACAACCGATGCTGGTGTGTTTACGTCCCCGTTACTTAGCGGTTCGGCAAAAAGAGACCGATAGAATAAGTACTGGGCTTACAAAGAATAAGTCCTGGGGTCGATTTGCTCGACTAAAGGCGGTGCTCCAGCATGGCCACAGTCAAATGACTGAAACAAGTAAAAAGAGTATAATGGAATGAAAAAGAATTAGAGTATCAATAATACTGATAGCTGTTTTATAGCCATTTATTTGTTCAATGTATGCCATTAATCTATCACTAAATGCCTTTAAAAATGTCATTAGACTTAATAAGTAATAGATGTCTCACTGTTTTGAGTTTAGATCTTACAAGGTTTCTATTTAAGGCTTCTTCACGATGGAGATGTTGATACCTTCATACAGGCCTTCTGAAGTTTGTGAGATTAATGTGGTTGATGATGTTCTGTTGGAACATCTGTAAATTAGTATTTGCAGAGAAAGCTGTCAGTGGGAGGGCATTCCAGAGTGTTGACTATCTGAGGAGGAAGGATCAGGGAAAATGGTTGAAAATAAATATTAGTAATTATGATGAACGATTATACATTCTTGTATATTCTTTCTCTTAAAATCATTGACTTTTTCCCCCCAGTCAAAACAAATTATTACATGTAGGAAAGTAAGAAGTGTAGTCTCAGCAAACTTTACAATTATATTCCTTAACCCTTTTGTTACTGTATTTATTTTGAGATGCTCTGTGTTTCTTTCAATTACTTTAAAATATAATAGAGTATTTCATAAAATAACTTAGTTATCATTCAGCTAGTGCTAGGAACATAAATTGTGACTAAGGTTTGGTGGAAGATTTTAATTCAAAACTTATGAAGACAAGACATTTGTACTCAGAACCAGAGCCTGTTTCAGCCGGGTTGGTAACGAAATGGTTAAAACCTTTGAGAAAGTTCCTTAGTTGACTCTCATTCTTACATGACTCTTTTTCTAGTTTGTCTCTTGCTCAAAGCATCTTAACTTAAAATACAAATGTCATCTTCATTTTAATGTCTACGTTTTCATGCTTGTATGGGTAAGGCAGATTTTCTACAGCCAGATGCCCTTCCTGTGGCCAGTCCTCACCTGTTTCTAAACAAGGTGATATTCCCTGTGGCTGAACACTTGTTTACAACTATCATGTGATGTCAAAGCAAGGATTCCCAAAATCACACACATGATAAGTTTCTTTCAGTTTCCATCTATCAAATTCACCCCAAGACGTTTGTTGGCTTGGGGATTGGTGTACAAAGCACTTGCCCAAATTGTTGTGCAATGAGGCTGAATCTAAAACTGCATTGTTGGAGAGCAAACTTTTTAACCACACAAAAAGCACCCACTACACTCATGGAGTATTTGGCGTTAGGAAGGGCATCCAGCCGTAGAAACATTGCCAGATCAGACTGGGCCTGGTGCAGCCTTCTGGCTTCCCAGACCCCAGTTGAACCGTCCAACCCATGCTAGCATGGAAAGCGGATGCTAAATGAAGATGGTGATGATGAAATCTATCCATTTGCCAGCCAAGTACTCATTTAACAATCCAAGATGAGTTTATTAATTTTTGAAATATTACACTTATTTTCCTTGCTAACATGCTGTTACTGTTGATTCAAAAGTCAAAATCTGCAATTACTATAAACAACTGGTAGGCATATGTATATATGCAAATGTGCATATACATAATTGATATGTATATATGTACTATAATGTTCTCATTGCCATCATTATTAAATACATTTTTTTTTTCTATGCTGACATGGGATGGATGCTTCTGTTCTGCTTCTTGTAGCCTGGCAAGTGTTTCTTACTATAGTAACTGGGTCAGCCAAGCCTTGAGTGGATTTGGTTGGCAGAAAGTGAAAGATCATTATGTGTGTGCATGCTTATGTATCTATGTTTACATCTGGGTCTAAGAAAATTGCTTACTCTGGGGAGTATTGTTACCACTTCTGTCGAAAAGTTGTCTTCTGTTTCAAATGCTTTCAGAGATGTGTGAAGTAAGGGATCCCTTATTTGAAAAGCAGGTATGGGTTAGTTTCAAGAAGAGCATCTGAATTTAAAATAGTGCTCCATTATACATTCATGTAACCCATAGATTCCCAAAGTGGCGCTACTACCCCCTGGTTTATGCTGGTGTCTAAGGGAGTGGTGTGACGGCAGGGGGGGGGGAATAGAGAAAAGGGAGGCATTGGGGGACACTACGAATTTATAATATTATAGTATTGTATACAAATTATATAATATTATATTAAATGTCAAATGATTCATTGTATATATAAATTAGTAAAATATAAAATATTTATTTATGCATAAAAATAGGGGTGGGGGCACTGAGGGTATTATATGGCCATGAATGGGGTAGCCCCAAAATTTTGAGAACCTCTGATGTAACCCTTACTAGCATACAAAAATGACATCACCATCATTATTATACGTTTGTTTTCCATGCTGGCATGGGTTGGACGGTTCGACTGAAAACTGGTAAGCCAGGGAGCTGCACCAGGTTCCAATCTGATTTGGCATGGATGCCCTTCCTAATGCCAACCACTCCAAGAGTGTAGTGGGTGTTTTTGTGTGCCACCAGCACAGGTACCACTGATGTGACACTGGCATCGGCCACAACTCTGAGCCACAACTCTGATCTCACTTGGTTTGACAGGTCTTCATAAGCACGGTATATCGCCAAAGGTCTCAGTCACCTGTCACTGCCTCTGTGAGGCCCAATTCTCAAATGGTGCATTTTACATGTCACCAACATAAAAACAAATGAAAAAAATAAAGTATTACTGTATATATATATATATATATATATATATATGTTTGTCATATATGAATATGTCTGTATTCATATAAAGAAGGGCAAATTTCTAAACATCAAAGCTCTATCACAGGAATTTACTTAACAACAACAGTAAATTCATTAGAACTTAAGTTTAGAAATCTAGATATTCACTTGTTCCCAATTATAAATTGAATTTGTAGAATATGAATCAAATTGTTTTTTTTCCCTGACTACTGCTTAAAATCCTTCATACTTATTAAATGGCATAACAGGCAAACTGTTCGAAAAACATGAATTATCCATGTGACATTATGCTTTAAAATTTGATCTAGATCAATCCAGAAGAAAATGTAACTTTCACCAACTATGTACACTCACAATTCTGCAACCTGTATCTAGTTTGATAAGTGCCAATGCATGAAGCTCTCAGACCTTGGCTCACTCTGTTGCTTCTGCTAAATATCAATAAAAAATATATATATATATATACACACACACACACACCCACTCACACATACATTTCTAATAAAAATACATCCTCATCATCATATATGTGCATGTCGTGTTATATCATATTGATACAAAACTGATTTACATTAGTTTTCATTTCTGTCAAAAGCACTGAACTTTTGTCTGAATGATTTTTTTATCTCTCTTTACTGACAGGATGGATGCCACATTGAAGGAACTTACTGGATTAGTGAAGGAGGTGAACTTAGATGCACGCAGAAAGGGGACATACTTTGATTTTGCTATGGTTTATCCTGACTTAAGACAACAGGTGTATCGTTTACAAGATATTGGCTCCACACGTTCTGGCCACCGTGGTGCAGATGATAATGTTACTTTGGCTAGTAAAAAATTCACAATCGGTGACTATCTGGATATAGCAATAACTCCTCCACGCTCAGGACCATTGCCCATCTCACGAAGAGGAAGACCCTACTAGTACTGATCAAAACATTGTTTACATGTATATGTTTCTTTTGATAGCTCATTTAATCCAAATCTCATCATTTATTGGTTTCACAATAAAATCACAAAAGTTATTGTTTGTCTCTTTTTTTTCACAGTATTTATTGGTGTAATATTTATGTGGAATTCAATGCTATCTTGTCCACTTCATCATCGTTTTTACATTCTCACAAATCAATGAATATTTCTATATTGGAACAAGCATTTTCAGATTGGATCATATTATCAGAGTATTTATCACTGAGAAGACTAAGTCAAGTTGAAACACTTACTGGCAATCCGTTGGCATTCTGAGCAAAGCCTTGTGTTTTTTAACAAGTTTCTTTGAAAGGTTTCTCTGAGATAAAATATTACAGCTGGTGCCATTCCACATTTGTATAACATTATAAATGGCTTCCATGCCAGTGGCACGTAAAAGGGCACCATTCGAGCGTGATCGTTACCAACGTCACTTTACTGGCACCTGTGCTGGTGGCATGTGTAAAAGGATTCGAGTGAGGTCGTTGCCAGTACCGCCTGACTGGCCCTCGTGCTGGTGGCACGTAAAAATCACCCGCTACACTCTCGGAGTGGTTTGCGTTAGGAAGGGCATCCAGCTGTAGAAACTCTGCCAAATCAAGATTGGAGACTGGTGCAACCATCTGGTTCGCCAGCCCTCTGTCGAAATCGTCCAACCCATGCTAGCATGGAAAGCGAACGTTAAACGATGATGATGATGACACTGGTATTTTATTCATTTTACCATGCCGACATAAGGCAGAAGCAGTCTAATTGTGATCAATTATCATTTCTTTTGTAAGGTGTAAGGTTCAGCATCTTAAGATCAACCTTCCCTATGTCTTTCCCACTGCAGGTGTCCTCCACAAGGATTACTTATGTACCCAACTGTTTTCTTTTGTATGCATCAATTATCTGTACCAGTACAGTCCTCTTTCTTGAACACTGCTTCAGAATCTTCTATTGCCCATGTTTTCTTCCAGCTCACTTACTTGCACCATCTTTCATGCATGGTATTACATATTCATTGGAGCATACATGCTTCATTTCTTTCCAGCTTTTCCATTCTCTTCACATTCAGTGCCTGTCTTGCTACTGTGCTGAATAACACTTTGCATAAGCACCATACAATCTACTTTTCGCTTGCAGAGAGAAACCCCTTTGTCGCCAACAGAGGTAATAGATTTCTGAACTTCTTGCCATTCCTGAATATGGCTATTATGTTTTTACAATACTGCTGATTTGATCACCTAGGTATCAGAAGCTGTTAACTACTTCTAGCCAGCCTTCTAACAACTCTTGTTTTTATATCTTTATACAAAACCCTACTTGTGAAGACCTGTTGTGGCAAGTGAAATCAAAAGCTAAATCGATCAACATCAATGGAAATTGTAGCTGTGATACCAGTGCCGGTGGCACATAAGAGAACCATCCGAACGTGGCCGACTGGCTTCCGTGCCTGTGGCATGTAAAAAGCACCATCCGATCATGGCCTTTGCCAGCCTCGCTTGGCCTCCGTGCTGGTGGCACGTAAAAAGCACCATCTGACTGTGGCCGTTTGCCAGCCTCGTTTGGCACCTGTGCCGGTGGAACGTAAAAAGCACCCACTACACTCATGAAGTGGTTGGCGTTAGGAAGGGCATCCAGCCATAGAAACATTGCCAGATCAGACTGGGCCTGGTGCAGCCTTCTGGTTTCCCAGACCCCAGTTGCACCGTCCAACCCATGCCAGCATGAGAAGTGGACGCTAAATGATGATGATGATCTGTAGCTATTCATTTCTGTTAACCTACATGAGATCCCCCTGCACCTTTCATACATTCATATTTTTACAGTATAGAGTTCTCTCTAACTCCTTTACTGCACATCTTATTCTTTGGCTGATTCAGCTGTGAGAACTAAGCTAGTCTTGAACTCTTTGATAATAAACAAGGGGTGCTGTAAATTGACCACTGATGGACACCTACTTGCATGATAAATTCATCATCATCATCATCATAGTTTAACGTCCGTTCTCCATGCTAGCATGGGTTGGATGGTTCGACCGGGGGGTCTGGGAAGCCAGAAGGCTGCACCAGGCTCCAGTCTGATCTGGCAGTGTTTTTACAGCTGGATGCCCTTCCTAATGCCAACCACTCCGTGAGTGTAGTGGGTGCTTTTTACGTGTCACCTGCACAGGTGCCAGGCGAGGTTGGCAACGGCTAAATTCTTCACTGAATTTGTTAAACTATTACTTTGCTGATAGTACCTCTGTACATGACTTGCATAGCACTCACCCACCATTCATCTACACTCGATTTTCGTAGTGACTGCTAGACTAGGAGCATGGTACCCTACCAAAGACCTTCTCCAGTTCAGTGAACGGTAAGTATAGTGGTTTGCTCTTGGCTAAGAACTTTTCCTCTAGTTGTCTTACTAAAAACAGGCATTGGTAATTCATCATCCTGGTACAAATCCAAACTGCGTCTCTAAGTTAATTCTCACCCTGATAAGCTGTGCTTTAATTTTCTCTATCACTCTCATCACTTAGGACATCTCTTTGGTACTTCTTTAATTGCTTTTTCTACTAAAGTATATCTTCTATTCTTGACAGTATTTCTGTTGCATCAGTCATTGGGGATATCATTTTTCCTTACATGACTTGAGTGACTATGAAAGTGATTTGCATGTATTCTACTTAAACAAATTTTCAAACTCTCACTGACTACCCCTGTTAGTCATGTTGCTTTTCCTGTCTTTATATCCATAATGGCTTTGTCAACTCTATACTATTCGACTTTAACATCTGATCCCTACTTGAGGCAGTCTGTTTCTCTCCCATACATTCTCCTCATTCTGCTTCTCAGTGTCAATGACTGCAAGTGCACTACTCTCTCATCACTGGCTGCGTCTTGATTCACACAGTTTCACAATTCAGAACTCTTCATTACCCTGAGTCACGTGGCCATACACTGGCAAACCTCTTTCAGCATCTCTCCTTGTAGATATACCTGGTATCCAGCTTCTTTTTTAGCTACCTCATATTATTCTTTACTCTCCTCTTCCATTCTTTCCAGGCCAGATGAAGTAGATCTGTGATCAAAATCATTCCTGTTGTGACCATCCTGTCTTTTTTTTTTTTCTTAGTATAGTGTACCCTGAACTACATTAGCCAGTCCTTTTTTTTTTAAAGATGACAGGGCATTGTTATGTGAAGGAGATTTGACGTCTATGTTTAGCATGTTGTATGACTACATAGACTTTCTCATTGGATTGAATCACATTGTGTTTAGTTGCAGGTCAAATTTGAGGAAACACTTCCAACTGTGACCATCTTGTTTTTTTTTTTGTATCTGACATTTCATGTCTATGGTCAGATTAGGAGTGGCTGTGTGGTAAGTAGCTTGCTTACCAACCACGTGGTTCCGGGTTCAGTCCCACTACGGGGCACCTTGGGCAAGTTTCTTCTACTATAGCCTTGGGCTGACCAAAGCCTCGTGAGTGGATTTGGTAGATGGAAACTGAAAGAAGCCAGTCGTATATATGTATGTGTGTATGTTTCTGTATCTGTGTTTGTCCCCTCCAACATCGCTTAACAACTGATGCTGGTGTGTTTACGTCCCTGTAACTTAGCAGTTTGGCATGAGAGACCGATAGAATAAGTACTAGGCTTACAAAGAATACATCCTGGGGTCGATTTGCTCGACTAAAGGCGGTGCTCCAGCATGGCCACAGTCGCATGACCGAAACAAGTAAAAGAGTAAAGAGTTTCTTTTTTTTAAGACAGTAGGATGTGACTTGAAGAAGAGTTGGCTGCTACTTCTAACATTGAATGACCATGTAGAGCCTCCTCTCCCACATCCCTCTGTGTCTTATGTTGGCATCCTTTTTGTCTCGGGAGACAATGGAGTTGCGCATAAAGTAGTCTAGTCCGGCTTTTACATTTCATGTCCTGATACATTTCCTGCTGTGGCTGTGTAGTCCTATCCTGGACAAACACTCCCTCTGGCAGGTACCGCAAATGTAGCGAAGACTGTTCCTGTGTCTTAGGTAAAGCATTATTAATTGTCTACCAAGGTTGGATAGTTAACTCTTTAAATGAAAAAATTCTAAATGTGCAAGAACCAAGATTGTTGACCTTTTCATGTGGGAGGGGGGTCATGTTTAATCAGTGGCAGCTATCTTATTGTGTTTTTTGGTAAAACTTACAAATCTGTATGTGCGAAAACATTTATTTTAATAATGTTTCAAAGCTTTCTGTTTTGGTTTTCTGCAAAAATCAATGTAACACCTATTTCTTTACTACCCACAAGGGGCTAAACACAGAGGGGACAAACAAGGACAGACAAACGGATTAAGTTGATTACATCGACCCCAGTAACTGGTACTTAATTTATTGACCCCGAAAAGATGAAAGGCAAAGTCGAACTCAGCGGAATTTGAACTCAGAACGTAACGGCAGATGAAATACAGCTACGCATTTTGCCCGGCGTGCTAACATTGCTTATTTTTTTATTGCCCACAAGGGGCTAAACATAGAGGGGACAAACAAGGACACACAAAGGGATTAAGTCGATAACATTGACCCCAGTGCGTAACTAGTACTTATTTAATCGACCCCGAAAGGATGAAAGGCAAAGTCGACCTTGGCGGAATTTGAACTCAGAACGTAACGGCAGATGAAATACAGCTACGCATTTTGCCCGGCGTGCTAACATTGCTTATTTTTTATTGCCCACAAGGGGCTAAACATAGAGTGGACAAACAAGGACACACAAAGGGATTAAGTCGATAACATTGACCCCAGTGCGTAACTGGTACTTATTTAATCGACCCCGAAAGGATGAAAGGCAAAGTCGACCTCGGCGGAATTTGAACTCAGAATGTAACGGCAGACGAAATACGGCTACGCATTTCACCCGGCGTGCTGACGTTTCTGCCAGCTCGCTGCCTTCAATGTAACACCTGAAAAGCAGAAGTCTAGAAACAAAACAAAGATCTTTTTATTTTCTCTAATGTTTTTATTCCATTCAAACCAAATTTTACATGGTTTTCTGTTTTGGTAGAAGTACTATTTTTTTTTTCTCAATTCTATTTCCGTATAGTTTTTTGTGTGTAACATAGAAATTGTTATAAATAAGTAACTTATAAGAACTGCTACATTCATGCACAAAGATGTTTAGAAATAAGTAGAACAGGATTAACAACACATTTTAACAAAAAATTTTGGATATGGAGAGTGTTCTTATGACAGGTTCAAGCCTTTTGCTTTTTATATTAGCAATTGAAATATTGTTTGTTCATGGAAATTTTTTCAGACAATAAACTAATTCTGTCACTGGTATTGCTACAAATAACATATTTCTAAATCTCAGACTCTGGTGTTTAGCTCACTTGATGTGAAGTAAAGGAGCGATAAATGTTTTCTTTGATATGATACTAATTTTAGATGCTATCCTTGATAATCTCGTACCTAGTCCTGATAGCTAAATGAACAGGTTGTCTAGTACCTTATCTACCCAGCTACTTAGCTTTTGTGTAAAGTATGATGGATGGGAATTTCCAAACAGTATATACTCAGTATGTGCTAGTTATACTGTATTTCTGTCTTATATTATCTGCACTTTTTAAACTATTATACACTATCATTTAAACAAACACTTGACAGTTATTGAAATGTAAGAAAATATTTTCTTAAAGCACAAAATTACTTCAGTGATGAACTAAATATATGTCTTATATGAAATTTATTATTTTTTTTTGTTGTGCTCTTCTTGTCAAATCTGGATGATAATTCAGATGTTCACACTGAACTAAGGAATATATGGGAGGCTGAATGCAACTCAAGAAAACTGAAATTTCAACACAGGATGCACGGTTTCTCAACATTGTTTTAGAGCAAGACTAAATGTATATTCTTACACAAAATTAATCTTATTTCAATAAATGTTAATTGAGAGGATTAAAGAAAACTATAATTATTGAGTTTTCTTTGTATCAAGTTATTCAAAATGATATCTATGTCTTCAAGTTATGATTCTTTAGCATGATATGCAATTTAATTAAGGGGAGTGATGTGTGTGAACAGTAAAAGTGAAGGAAACATGGTGTAGTTAAAAAGTATTGGCAGTGAGATGTTAGTTATTGAGACAGTGAAATGTGAATAGTGCTGGGGAAAACATGAAAAGTTGGTAAAAAGATGGAAAGTGAAAGAAATATTAAGAGGGTGGCGATGAATTTGAAATTGTAAGATTTTTGCAAATCTAATGTGATTTTCTGAAAGTAAAATTTGCACACTTAAGTAGAAAAAAACACTTTTGCAAGAAAGAAAGTGTAAATAAAAGACATCTAAATATGATGGTACATTTGATAAAAATTAAGACTATATATGATCATGTGGTCAACCTCTACTATAACCATTATCTGCAATCTTGGTTGCTTCAACATACCTGGCTGACAAACCCCATTCTTTGTAGTTGTGTAGGTAGCAGCAGAAGAGCATCCATTTGTATAAAGAATTGCTTCAATATACTGGAAATATTGCAAAATCATTCTATCCATGCTAATGTCGAATGAGTATAAAACAGCAAAAATGTTACTTATTTGTAGCAAACAGAAAATGTAGACATGAAAATAGATATTGAAATGGTATAAGCTGATGGTAAAGGATGCCTAGAACAGAAATAAGCTAAGGAATTTTGAGAAAAATGTAGTGAAGACAAATTTTGCTATTTAAAAATGTAAATTTTGTCGGCAGTAATGAAAAGAAGGGAGTGGATTATTCATCAAGTCTGTGATTTTACTTTGAATTATATTTTTAAAAACATTTTAAAGGTTAGTTTTTGTCAGTTTATTTTCATTTCATCACAACTTTGGTCTGTATTTCAATGAGATTATCAAACTCAGTATGTATGTTTTGGAAACGCTTTAAAAGCTTGCTTCCTGGACATTTATTTGTGACATTTGTAACCTTGAAAATATTTAACACAGTAATCTTATTACTGCAAAAGTGACCTTATGTTTACTCTTTGATGTTTTCCACAACCATCTTATGAATGCCTTTCCTTTGCAATTAGAAAGTTAGAATGTGATTTATTTACGAACTGACATTTACATCTTTTATTTCCCTCTAGTGCTTGTGGCTGTAATCTTACAAGCAAGTGTAGATATAAGTCTAAGCAATTTTAAGCCTTGGAAGCAGATTAAACTAGAAATTGTTTCATGTCTTGTTTAAATTATTTAACTTTTAGTATTTTCCCTAAAATTCATTTCCTCCTTTATTATGAAGAAAGACATTCACAATATGTTTTAGATGAGATTAAATAATACAGAACTGATATTTTATTACAAAATATAACATTTTTCAAACAATTATGTTAAAGGAAAATGAAAAAGAAAAAAGCACTTTCTTCAACAGAATACAAATTCACATTTTGTTTTAGTTTAAATTACAGAAAAAAATCTTTATTGTGTAGAAATATGCTTCATTGAGTGTGACTAGCTTTAAAGGAGTAATAAAGCCATGCAGAGAAGCCCTAAAGAAATTTCAATGATCAAATTTGAACCTCCACTGGTTGTAGTTACTTCAGGTTGTGGTGTTTTTAAAGTTGAGTTAGGTTTCTCTGTAGTCACTTGAAGTGCAAATTCTATAGGATAGTGGACAGTGACCTTTTCAGCCTGAAAAAGAACAAGAAAAATTTGGAAATATGCACTATGAAACCTTTTTGTAAATTATTGATTAAACATAATCGAATTTAATTAATAAAAAAAAAAAAAAGCTAATTCTAAAGTCAAATGATTTAAAACAAGCTTGAAATAATATGAATATTGATTCTTAAATCAGGTATGTTGATGTGTTTTAATTAGCAGCGTAAACCTTAAGTACTGGAAATAAGGTGTGATGTTGAAGTTTTGATTAAATTATCCCAAATTGTTCTGTTGCCAACTCTGTGTACAAGAAAGGGGAAAACATTTTTAAATAGAGTAAACTTCATTCTTAGATTGAGTGAAAAAAAAATTAAACCATGTTTTCCTTGAGAAAGCATTTGAGTGGTTTCAGCAAAATGCTCTATGGATAACAAGAAAATACAGAATTATCTCTCATATTTTTTGGTAATTTTACCACTATTTTAGAGTGAAAACTGTCTTATATTTTGATAAAACCATCAGAGTTCTGCAGATAACAGATGCAAGGAGTTGCTTTTTATTCCAAGTCAACTTTGAATGAGGTTTTATGATTGGAAGTGTTCAGTCATGATTATCCAAGCTTTTTGTGACTACATTGTCCCATATGTGCTTTTAAAATGAGAGTGTGTGATTTAAGGGGGATTTGACTACTACTTCTAGTAGGTTGAGGCTCTTCACTATTTGATGGTTAAAAGAATGAAATCAATTCTTTTAATTTCGGAAGAAGAAACAATGCCATGATCTTTGTAGGCCATGTTAAAATGTTCTTTCATGTGAATATCTTCACTAGAAACAATGATATTAGTATTTGGTGAAGAGATAAGAGCTCAAAATATTGTACAACCTTTAAAAGTAACTGCATGGAAAACATGAGCTGAAATGGGCTTCGGAGAAGCTGTACTTATAGAGGGAAATGGGTTGATTGAGATAAGTGCTTAGTGAGGGATTGAGGAGTAAAGCAGAGTAAGGGTGATGAGAGGAGAGGAAGTGATTGTACCAAGTAAGCAAGAATTGACAATTTAGAGATGAGAAATTGTTTTGGGGATTTGGAAGATCACTGAAGTAATCTTATTACTGCAAAAGGTGAGGAAAGTAATTAGTGCAGACAATTCAAGGTGGTATCAGTAAAAAGAAACATTAATGCCAACAACTCATTACTTCTAACACACATGTTAATGAAAATGTATATCCATCTTTGATCCATTTTGAACAATAAAATGTTAAGTTCAGAAGTTTTAGACAAAATCACACAAATTATATCAACATCTCGCAGTTTCAGAGTGCTATTCATTTTTTATTTCTATTACAATTAGTGAACATTAGTACAAGTGGTTACAGGTTTCCAATGAGCCAAACACTGGTTCACTGTATTTCAAGCTGTGAGTAACAATTTGGAACAGACAAATGTCACATGGGATTTCATTTGACATGCATCAGTCTTTCAATTTTTTATTTTTTGATGTTTACATCTTTTGCTGATATACACATGCAATTGTGATATTCATGGAATATATAAACAAGATAGGGTCCTCAGGCTCCTGAGTAAGCATTAATTATGATGACCTGTCCAAGGGCTCAAATTAAAATATTCTTAGCGGCAAGTAGATTAAAATGAATAATATGCAGTCTTGAAAAGTTGTATAATTCACTATATAGAACCAATAATAATCCTGGTTTAGAACAGATATTACACTGTGACCCCTACCATATATTGATTAAAGGCGGCGAGCTGGCAGAGACGTTAGCACGCCGGGCGAAGTGCTTCATAGTATCTCGCCCGTCGCTACATTCTGAGTTCAAATTCCGCCGAAGTCGACTTTGCCTTTCATCTTTTCGGGGTTGATAAATTAAGTACCAGTTATGTACTGGGGTCGATGTAATCGACTTAATCCATTTGTCTATCCCTGTTTGTCCCCTCTATGTATAGCCCCTTGTGGGTAATGAAGAAACAGATTATATTCTGTCCATTTCAAGTTAATTACGGAATGAATAGGTTACAAACAAACAGTATTGATTATGATTTACTGTTTCAATTAATGTATTGAGTTACACTGAGAGGTTTACCATTTTTAGTTAAGCACCTCACTTTTCTAATTTCAAATATCACAGGGTCAATCTTTTTTTTTGTCCATCCAGGATCAGTAAAAGAAGTGCATGTTTTAAAATAGAATCAAGCCAGTTAATTATAACATAACCCTACAAAGGAATCTTAAGTCTATTTCAAACAAAAACAATATAGTCAATATTTTAAGAAATGTAAAGCTTTATAACTCACCATTTGTGCTGAAAGTTTGTATTCTTTATCAAACTGGAAGACAGAACCAGCATTTTGAACTATACGTTTCAAATTGCTGCCAGTTATAATTGCCCTGTGAAAGAATACAGACATTGAGTAAGAACTGATAATAAAAGTTGAAGTTACTTGTAAATTAGAAATATCTTGTTTAACCCTTTTGATACCAGCCTGCCTGAAACCATCTCTGACTCTGTAGTACAAATGTCTTGTTTTCAAAAGTTCTGAATTAAAATCTTCCACCAAACCTTAGTCACAATTTATGTTCCTAACACTAGCTTAATAATAGCTAAGTTATTTTACTAAATTCTTTGTTATATTTAAAATTAATTGAAAGGAACACAGAGTATCATCATTATCGTTTAATGTCCGTTTTCCATGTTGGCATGGGTTTGACGGTTTGACTGAGGGCTGGAGAGCCAGTGGCTGCACCAGGCTACTGTCTGATCAGGCAATGTTTCTACAGCTGGATGCCCTTCCTAATGCCAACCACTCCGAGAGTGTAGTGGGTGCTTTTTACGTACCACCAGCACAGGAGCCAGTCAGGCCATTTTTGAGCTGACCACTCTCATTGATACCGTGAGCAGTTTTAGCTGCTCTACGTCCTTTTTTGAAGTTGAATAGCAAAATTGCTTGAATATTGCACTTTGACTGTTCCATTTCAGATAATTGTAACAACGGTGAAAAAAATATCAATGTTAATTTATTGATGCATTTGGGCAAGTCTGTGCCTGTATAATCAGACAATTGCAAAAAAATGTATTAAAAAGTTCAAAACTGCAAAAATCTGGTACAAATTCTTCATGGTTCGAAACGCTGCGTACATTTTACTCAACCTATATGTATATATATGCATGTGTATATATCTATATCTATCTATCTATCTATCTATCTATCTATCTATCTATCTATCTATCGATATATATATATATATATTATGATGATATGTAACTACATAGAAACATATATGTATGTTTGTGTATTTCATGGTTTTTATTTGTCCTCCTCCACCATTTGACAGCTGGTGCAGGTTTGTTGTGTCCCTCTAACTTAGCAGTTCAACAAAAGATATTGATAAAATAAGTACCAGATTTGAAAATAAGGCCAAAGGTCAATTTGCTCAAATAAATCTTTCAAAGCAGTGCCCCAGAATGGCCCAATGATAAATAAGTAAAACGTAAAAAATAAACCATAAGCTTAAAGACAATAACACAACTTGTACTGTGAACAAAAACTAAGAAATATTTTCATAAGAAAAGTATCAAATGTTAAGTGTACCACATAGGAATAAATTGTTTTTATATTCAAAAATAAAAGATATTAAAAATTTGTGCTGTGGAGATTTAATGATTTGCTAAAATGGGTAGGTACCATAAAATGTTCTGAAACAGCGACCTGGTGTAGAGTCATGCACATTGGCTAGTTTTCTTTTAGTAGCAATATAGTGAGATAAGGAGACAGTTGAATGGCTCACTATTGGTTGAAAGGTCAACAGTTCATATCTCTTGTCATCATTGGCTTCAAAGACACTTAAATTTCAATGGTCCTCAGCTACAATGACAATCTACTATCAAATTAAGCAGGAGCTAATATGCATTTAAATGTCTATCTATTAACTATGTATGGTTCATGAAGAAGAAGTCTGAGAAATTTCCTTTCTCCCACTTCAGTTATTATTCTATGTACCATAAAGTTAAGGACAGATAACTCCTTGTAAGTAGTGTAGGCCGCTGAATAATTGAGGAGAGATTTATTAATATACAGAACTGAAGTAGGGTGCCAAGAGCACCATCTGAGCATGATCGTTGCCAGAGTGGCTAACTAGCTTCTGTGCCGATGGCACGTAAAAGGCACCTTTCGAGTGTGATTGTTACCAGCATCGCCTTACTGCCTTACTAGCACCTGTGCCAGTGGCATGTGTAAAAAGATTCGAGCGAGGTCGTTGCGAGTACCGCCAGACTGGCCCCCGTGCTGGTGGCATGTAAAAAGCACCCACTACACTCTCAGAGTGGTTGGCATTAGGAATGGCATCCAGCTGTAGAAACTCTGCCAGATCAAGATTGGAGCCTGGTACAGCCATCTGGTTCGCCAGCCCTCAGTCAAAATCGTCCAACCCATGCTAGCATGGAAAGTGGACGTTAAACGATGATGATGATGATGAACTCATATTCTCTACTGATCAAAAGCCTCAGTCTCAACTCTGATAACAATAGCAACAAGAATAAGCTCAAGTTTACTATCACACAATATGGTAACAGTAGTGAAATAGATAAAATATGTATGTATCACACAGTAGCTGTGTAGTTAAATGCAACCTTCTTAATCATAGAGCAATGACTGCACTCTTTAACATGTGGTCTACATATATAATGACTGGAAGTGCAATCACCAGAACTGAAAATCAAGAAGAGAAAATATGTACACTGGAGTGGCCTCCACATATTTTCTTCAGATAGGCTTGAAACCCAAGAATATTCCAGATTTCAACTGGCCCCCTCCCACCAAACTTTTGGGCCTTGTGCATAGAGTAGAAAAGAATTATATGATGTGAAATGAAGGAACATTGCAAATTTAGTTAATCTTTTAATCTTTTACTTGTTTCAGTCATTATACTGCAGCCATGCTGGGGCACTACCTTGAAGTAGTCAAATCAAGTGGATTGACTCCAGTAGGTATTTTTTAAAGCCTGGTACTTATTCTATCAGTCTTTTTTTTCTTTTTTTACCAAACTGCTAAATTAGGGGGGACGTAAATGAACCAACACTGGTTGTCCAGCATTGGTGAGGGACAAACACAGACACAAAGACACACACACACATACACACACATGCACGAAACACATAATTATGACAGGCTACTTTTAGTTTCCATCTACCAAATCCACTCACAAGGCATTGGTCGACCCGAGGCTATAGTAGAAGACACTTGCTTAAGGTGTCACACAGTGGGACTGAACCTAGAACTATGGTTGAGAAGCAAACTTTTTTGCCTCACAGCCACACCTGCATCTTGGGAAAAAGAAAGTTCAATAGGCGCAGGAGTGGCTGTGTGGTAAGTAGCATGCTAACCAACCACATGGTTCCGGGTTCAGTCCCACTGCGTGGCATCTTGGGCATGTGTCTTCTGCTATAGCCCCGGGCCGACCAAAGCCTTGTGAGTGGATTTGGAAGACGGAAACTGAAAGAAGCCTGTCGTATATATGTATATATATATATATATATATATATATATATATGTATGTGTGTGTATACGTTTGTGTGTCTGTGTTTGTCCCTCTAGCATTGCTTAACAACCGATGCTGGTGTGTCTACGTCCCCGTCACTTAGCGGTTCGGCAAAAGAGACCGATAGAATAAGTACTGGGCTTACAAAGAATAAGTCCCGGGGTCAATTTGCTCGACTAAAGGCGGTGCTCCAGCATGGCCGCAGTCAAGTGACTGAAACAAGTAAAAGAGTTAAAGAGTAAAGAGACCTGAAATTGGAAAAAAAAATCAATTAGCCATACTCACTGGTCAAAAGCACAGCTGTTATCCTCAATTGTTGTATCATTAGAGATCAACCACTTGTAATTCTTATCCTTCACCATCAGTAGATCTTTTTTGCATTCAGTGTTGCAGTATTGGCAATCTGTGTTCAGTGTACCCATGATGACAAAATTTTTCTGACTAACTTTCTTATCCAGCTCATTTATTACTTCAACAAGTGAATCCATTTCCTCCTTTACATTATCTGAATCCACGTGAATACCAATGACCGTCACTTCAGTTATATCTGAAAAATAGGAAGAAAAATCATAACTTAAAGAAACGGAGAAAATGTGTGTGTGTCTGTGTGTGTGTGTGTCTGTGTGTGTGTGTGTCTGTGTGTGTTACTTAATTTCTAATTTACTAACATTTGTTCAATTTGCATGCATGTATGTGTGTGTGTGTATATGTATGAATGCATGCATATATGTATGTATGTATGTATGTATGTATGTATGTATGCATGTATGCATGTATGTATGTATGCATGTGTGTATGTATGTATGTATGTATGTATGTATGTGTGTATGTATGTATGTATGTGTGTATGTATGTATATGTATGTATGTGTATGTATGTATGTATGTATGCATGTATGTATGTATGTATGTATGTATGCATATATGTATGTATGTATGTATGCATATATGTATGTATGTATGTATGTATATGTATGTATGTATGTATGTATATATGTGTGTATGTGTGTATGTATATGTATGTGTGTATGTATGTATGCATATATGTATGTATGTATGTATGTATATGTATGTATGTATGTATGTATGTATGTATGTATGTATGTATGTATGTATGTATGTATGTGTGTATGTATGTATGCTTATATGTATGTATGTATGTATGTATGTGTGTATGTATGTATGCATGTATGTGTGTATGTATGTATGCATGTATGTGTGTATGTATGTATGCTTATATATATGTATGTGTTGAATTTCCTGAGGAAGAATTTGGGCAAGTGCTGGTTGGTTGAAATCAGTCCAGTTTTTTCACTTGAGTTTGTGGTAGAGTAGCTTTACTCTAATAGAGAATTTGCATACATATATACATACATACATACATACGTACATACATACGTACATACATATACATACATACATACATAGATACATAATACATACATAGATACATACATACATACATACATACATACACACATACATACATACATACATACATACATACATACACACGTACATACATACATACATACATACATACATACATACATACATACATAGATACATACATACATACATACATACATACATACATACATACATACATACATACATACATACACACACACATACATACATACATACATACACACACATACATACATACATATATACATACATACATACATACACAAATACACATACATACATACACACATACAAACATACATACATACATACATACATACACACATACATACATATATACATACATACATACATACACACATACACACATACACATACATACATACATACATACATACATACACACATACATATGTGCATACATACATACACACACATACATACATACATATATACATATATACACACACATACATACATACATACATACATACATACACACACATACACTCACTTGTGCACACAGACATGCACACATATGCACACTTGTTGAGATGTATAAATGGAAGAAAAACAATGCTTGTAGTAGAGTTTATGTGTTCATTTGAAGTTCATAGTAAACATCTGACATTTTCACTACTTGTGACCCATCAAGCAGCAAAAATATTTTTGATGCTATGATAAGTCAGATTGTGTGTGTGTGTGTGTGTGAGTATGCACACATGTGCACGTGCATGCATGTGCATGTATGTTTGTTTGTTTGTGTCATACAGCAACTTACAAGGAAATGCAAAAAAATCTGTTTTAAAAATTCCAAATTCTAAAACTTACCATCATAGGGCAATGAAAATGTACCAACAAGCGGAGGTCTGCGAAACATATTTGCTGTTTTCTTAGAAAGAGTTTGACTGCTGTACTTTATGTGTTTTTTCCTGGGAAAATAAAAGAAGAAACAATTTTCATGCATTAATGTAAATTTTCTGTTTTATAGAGGAGAAGAAATAAAATTGCGCTGTTTATAGCAGCTGATTTATTCATTTTATGCAGAGAAGAAAAGCACATAATGAATGCTTTTTCTTTTTTTTTTTCAAGTTGTTACAAACAAGTAATTAGTAGGCGTAGGAGTGGCTGTGTGGTAAATACCTTGCTTACCAGCCACATGGTTCCGGGTTCAGTCCCACTGTGTGGCACCTAGGCAAGCGTCTTCTACTATAGCCTCAGGCTGACCAAAGCCTTGTGAGTGGATTTGGTAGACGGAAACTGAAAGAAGCCCATCGTATATATGTATATAAATATATATATATGTATGTGTGTATTTGTGTGTCTGTATTTGTCCCCTCAACATCACTTGACAACCAATGCTGGTGTGTTTACGTTCCCGTAACTTAGCAGTTCGGCAAAAGAGACCGATAGAATAAGTACTGGGCTTACAAAGAATAAGTCCTGGGGTCGATTTGCTTGACTAAAGGCGGTGATCCAGCATGGCCACAGTCAAATGACTGAAACAAGTAAAAAAAAAAATTAATTCAAGCTAATATATTTTTCCTTAATCAGTGATCTCTAAATTTGCAGATGATCCAGTTTCAACATATTGTGCATTGTCAGTGCAGACACTGGGATTACACTGTCCTATGTCAGTTAAAGCAAAGAAAAACAAGGGTTTATGTTGTTTCCTTTTCAGAAAGAGAGAAAATGATGCAAAATGATAACATTGATACACTTGGATTAGAATAAAATTAAAGTGAATGATAGTTATTTTGCTGATAAAGCTGGGAGAAGTTAATCACATGTTCAAGTATTTCAGAAAATTTCCATTTATCTATTTTTCCTCTGTTGGCTTTAACCCACAACCCAAGAATGAATCAAAGAAGTCAGAGATTATTTGATTTGTGAAGTGTTGCAGGCTGACCATTTCTATGCCAAAATGCCCAATCTTCTGAAATCTGAAGTTTTTTCACTGTGAAACTTGAGACAGAAGTAAAACTTTAAATACATTGTTAAACAGAACAGGAGGAGACACATGGGATGGAAAGTTGCTGAAGAGGTTACAGGTGTGTGATGAAAAATTTCCAGATAATGGACATACAATAAGAACAGCAATAAATAAGTGAAGAATGAATATGTAGTGTGTGTGTTTATTTGTTTGTTCCCTCTCGTGCCATGTCTGGCTCATAAGGGCCGGTTTCCTGGTTTCCTTGGCGTATAGGTTCCCCACCTGAATGGGACACCAGTTCATCGCAGGTGAGCTGCAAGATGCAGGAGGAAAGAGTGAGAGAAAGTTGTGGCGAAAGAATCAGCAGAAGTTCGCCATTACCTTCTGCTGGAGCCACGTGGAGCTTAGGTGTTTCGCTCATAAACACACACATTGCCCGGTCTGAGATTTGAACCCTCGATCCCTTGACCGCGAGTCCGCTACTCTAGACACTAGGCCATATGCCTCCATGTGTGCTTATTTGACTAGAGAAAAATGACCATCCTAAAATATAACAATATTAAAACATATTCATATATCTAAAGCAGATATAATCTTACAATAGAATAATATTTGAAAGCTATAATCCACTCATGGGCATCAAACTACATTTTTGTTTTATTCATAAAAAATACCTGCCAGAATATATTTTTAACCTTGTTACCTTGATATATTTCTTTTATTGCCCACAAGGGGCAAAACATAGAGGAAACAAACAAGGACAGACAAAAGGATTAAGTCGATTACATCGACCCCAGTGTGAAACTGGTACTTTATTTATCGACCCTGAAAGGATGAAAGGCAAAGTCAACCTCGTTGGAATTTGAACTCAGAATGTAATGACAGATGAAATACCGCGAAGCATTTTGCCCAGCATGCTAATGATTCTGCCAGCTCACTGCCTTAAACCTATTTCTTTACTACCCACAAGGGGCTAAACACAGAGAGGACAAACAAGGACAGACAAACGGATTAAGTCGATTATATCGACCCGAGTGCATAACTAGTACTTATTTAATCGACCCCGAAAGGATGAAAGGCAAAGTCAACCTCGGCGGAATTTGAACTCAGAATGTAGCAGCAGACAAAATACTGCTAAGCATTTCACCCAGCATGCTAACGATACTGCCAGCTCGCCGCCTTAAACCTTGTTACCTTGATATTGAATGAAAACAGCTCATAAGTGTATAGAATTGGCTAATTTGCATAATGGTATGAGTTTGTCAACAACTAAGATATTACTGATAATTCAAAACATCATGAAAATATTTTTTTTAATTTGCATACTGAAGTGTATTTCATCATCGTCGTTTAACGTCCGTTCTCCATGCTAGCATGGGTTGGACGGTTCGACCGGGGTTCTGGGAAGCCAGAAGGCTGCACCAGGCTCCAGTCTAATCTGGCAATGTTTCTACAGCTGGATGCCCTTCCTAACGCCAACCACTCCGTGAGTGTATTTATACGTTTAAAACCTAAGTGGCCTTATTGTAGAATGAAGCTCAAGAAATTAAAGTTTCATTTGATGACAAAATAATAGATTTTCAGGGAAAAAAATGTAGTCTGACTGATATAAAAATATCGAAACTCTTTTATTCAACAACTATCAGCAAAGAAATCAAGAAATAATTTATGGCAATCCTATAATCTAAATGAAATTGTCATCAAAAGTATTCCAATTATATTAAAGGGTGACAATTTATTTGTAAATGAACATTTTTGAGAGGTAGTATAACTTTAATACATATAGGGAAATTATATCTGAGGTAAAAGAAAAAAGGAAAAAAGGACCCGAAATGAAATTATAGTAAACCGAATTTTTTTTAGTGGTTGAAACTATATTTCCTGTTGTAATCTTCAGAATACTGAAAGGAATTTAATGTATCAGATTAGCCAGAAAAGCTGGCATGAGATTGGCACCTTGATATCATTGATGGATTACAACAATCTTTTTAAACGATTTTTATCTTTCAATATGGGATTACATGGGAATGATATTCTAGATACAAACTAGTTACTAGAAACGCATAGCTGAGTGCGTGCAAAGGTTATAGCACACTATGAAATGGGTAATTAATTAAAACATTGAAATAAGAGATGAAACTATCTTTCTATTAAAGGAATATTTCTAGAATAGATTTTATTTTCCTACTTATTTAATGTTGGTTTCACATTTTGGCACAAGGCCAGCAATTTCTGGGGAGGGAGTTCATTGATTACATTGATCCAGTGTTCAACTGGTACTTAATTTATTGACCTTAAAATGATGAATGTTGACCTTGGTAGAATTTGAACTCAGAATGTAAAGAAGGAAAAAATACCTATTTCTTTACTACCCACAGAAGGGACAAACAAGGACAGACAAATGGATTAAGTCGATTATATCGACCCCAGTGCATAACTGGTACTTATTTAATCGACCCTGATAGGATGAAAGGCAAAGTCGACCTTGGCGGAATTTGAACTCAGAACGTAAGAACGGACGAAATACTGCTAAGCATTTTAGTTGCTGTGCTAACAATTCTGCCAGCTCGCCATTAAGCATTTTGCTTGGTATTCTAATGATTCTGCCAGCTTACTGTCTTCCTTTGTTATCTAATATTGGTTTTAAATTTTGGCACAAGGCCAGCAATTTTGGAGAAGAGAGTAAGTTGATTACATCAACCCCAGTGCTCAACTGGTACTTATTTTACCGATCCCAAAAGATGAAAGGCAAAGTTAACCTTGGTGGCATTTGAACTCAGAACGTAAAGATGAATGAAATGCTGCTAAGCACTTTGCCTGCTGTGCAAATGATTGTGCCAGCTTGCTGCCCTATCCTTCCTCTTCTTATTTAATATTAACAGAAAGTATGAGAGGTTGAGACAATCAAGATAGTAAAAAAATGCTAATCTTGTTGCTTTATTGTATCTAGTTCTCAGTTCAAATTTCTGTCAATTTTGTCTTTAATTCTTCCATAATTAACAAAATAATTAGCCACAATTATTAAAACTTTTGTCCAGTGGATAGTTAAAAAAAAAATCAGTTAGAAAAAGATAACTAAATATATTGAAGGCGAAAAAATTCCATCATTAAATTCCAAAGAAAGTGTAATTAAAAAAAATCAAATAAAGGCAATTCAATTTGAAAACTACGATGTAATATTATTTTCAAATTTAGGCACAAAGCCAGCAATTTTAGTGGGGGAGTAAAATCAATTACATTGACCCCAGTCTTGAACTGGTACTTATTTTTTCAACTCTGAAAAGCAAAATTGACCGTGGCAGAATTTGAACTCAGAACATAAAGACTAGCAAAATGCTGAAACTATAATATAATATTCAAATGAGTTTACATGTCACATCTTTTTTTTTACATGTCTTAACCCTTTCGTTACCAACCCAGCTGAAACCGGCTCTGGTTCTGAGTACAAATGTCTTGTTTTCATAAGTTTTAAATTAAAATCTTCCACCAAACTTTAGTCACAATTTATGTTCCCAACACTAGCTGAATGATAACTAAGTTATTTTACTAAATTCTTTGTTATATTTAAAGTAATTGAAAGAAACACAGAGCATCTCAAAATAAATACAGTAATGAAAGGGTTAAAGGAGGACATTTCTCAGTGCCTCTAAGACATTTCTCAGTGCCTCTAAGACTAGTGACAGGAAGAGAAGTTATAAAACCAGATTCCTGGCCCAAATGCTTATAACAAAGTACTCTACTTAAAGCACCCAAGGGCAAGGTATTAACATTTAATTGAGCAAGGGATTCAGTCTATCTACCATTGCTCCCTACTGAGCCTCAGTCATCTCTGGTGACATGACATTTCACTGGTCTATCAGAGCTCAAACTTGTGAACTCTCTTGTGAAAAGCTCTTTAGTTTCTTATTAGTATTTTAATTCAAGTAAATTGTAGTTAAGACACCCGTGCAAATTGTAGTTAAGACATCCGTGCCGGTGACACGTAAAAAGCACCATCCGAATGTGGCAGATGCCAGTGCCGCCTGACTGGCATCCATGTCGGTGACACGTAAAAGCACCAACTGATCGTGGCCACTTGCCAGCCTGCCCTGGCTCTTGTGCTGGTGGCACGTAAAAAACACCCTCTACACTCATGGAGTGGTTGGCATTAGGAAGGGCATCAAGCTGTAGAAACACTGCCAAATCAGACTGGAGCCTGGTGCAGCCTCCATGGCTTCCAGACCCCAGTCGAACCGTCCAACCCATGCTAGCATGGAAAACTGACGTTAAATGATGATGATGATGAAATAACAATGAAATATCAAGAAAAGAAAATAGCTAATATCATTAGAATGTCTATAGTAAAGTTCATTTACTGATAATAAAAAAGAAAAATGCCAGGTAAAGACTGGAAGTGGATAGTTTGAAATGTTATCTATGTAACTATTGAATAAATACTGAAGTAGTTATTTTTCATACATACCACATCATTGAATAAAGTTAGTAGATTTGAATCTCAGAATATTTACTTATAAAGCAGTTTTAAGCATTTTATTAAAGAACATCCCTGTTTTCTTTAAAACCTCAAATCTAATCAGTAAAAAATATTGCATTAAATAATGATAAAAAAAATGAAGTAACAGGCAGAAAGGATAATAGAATAGCCAGAAAATATGAAGTCAGTTAAGCAGTTGAGCAGAAAATTCCTGGAAGTATGAATAAGCTACTGTGAATGTTCAAGTAATAGTTATAATGTTACTGGAGGAAAATCTCAAAAGTTCAATATTTACTCAAAAATTTGATAAATGTCTTACTGACAAATTATTGATGTCACAGAAAAGATGAGATAAAGAATATTTCAAATGCAAAGAGAATATTTTCGATTTACAAACTACCTGTGCAATATTAGATGATTCAATTTTTATATTTTTGAGTCTAAAAATATATTGCCTGCCTAAAAACGACCCCATACCATCCTATACCAACCTAAATGTTGATTTAAGTACAAAGCAATGAAGTTATTAAGTTGCATTGCCTTCTCCAGGGTATTAGTTATGTAATACAATCAGGAAAAATCAGATTATAAAATCAATGTTGGAGACCAAAATAGTAAGAGTTTTCAGTTTTTGATTGAAAAAAAAAAAAATTACATCTGGCATGGTATTATAGAATAATCAAAAAAATAAAAAATAATAAGGTATGCTCTCATTTAATAAGCTATGAAATGAAAAAATGGGAAAAAAGAAATGAAAAGGAAGGCTAATGAATAAAGAACAATGTTTTACAATGTCACATTCTTTTTGTACATGTTAAAGTTATGTGAATCATTTCATCACTAAGGATAGAAAGCTCCTCGCTTGCAGGTGAAATTTCCCCTGCATTTGACATTGAGACTGCTCACTGACTCAGTACTTAAAAACTTATGTGAAGAAAAATGGGTGAAGCCTTAAGACTAAAAATTAATTCATAAAGAATGACAATCTTTATATCCTACCTAACATGGGTGTATTGTTAGAATGTTGTAATTACAGTAGTATTTGCCTTGAGAAATCTCAAACAGACATTTAGTGCTAAGAAGCACAAAGATGCTTTACATGAATTTGTAAAATTAAATAATTACTATTATTCTGAGCACAGATGCACCTCTACAGATTCTTATATACTTACAATTTACCTGTAATACTAAGAAGGTTTTCTACTCCTATGTTACATGGTGGAAATATCGGACTGTTTACTCTACTCTTTTACTCTTTTACTTGTTTCAGTCATTTGACTGTGGCCATGCTGGAGCACCGCCTTTAATCGAGCAACTCGACCCCGGGACTTATTTTTTGTAAGCCCAGTACTTATTCTATCGGTCTCTTTTTGCCGAAACGCTAAGTGATGAGGACATAAACACACCAGCATCGGTTGTCAAGCGATGTTGGGGGGACAAACACAGACAAACAAACATACATGCACACACATATATATATATATACATATATACGATGGGCTTCTTTCAGTTTCTATCTACCAAATCCACTCACAAGGCTTTGGTCGGCCCGGGGCTATAGTAGAAGATACTTGCCCAAGGTGCCACGCAGTGGGACTGAACCCTGGAACCATGTGGTTAGTAAACAAGCTACTTACCACACGAGTAAGTTTCTTGGTGAATTTAGTCAGTGATTTGTATTGGTTTCCGCTTTTATAATATATCTAAAATTCTAGGGAAGGCAAGAATATCTTACAACCCCATTACCCTCTATATATAAATCTGTGGCCTTGTCATTAAATAAAACAATACTGAGGGGAGGGTGGGCTTGATTTGATCTAAAAATGTCAGTTGAAGGCCATTTCTCTTTTCAAATCCCAGGACACGCTTAACACAGATTAACTAAAAACCAAGAGATGAGAGTTCTTAGATGTGAGTCAATCAAAATCTTTTAGGATATCTAATTTGCCATCTCATGAATATAAGCTTTTAAAACTTATTTAATTAGAGCAGAGTTGTACCCATTACAACTACAGGATTTCTTAGACATGCAAGCGGATGTGGATGATATTCAGATTAAATTGTTGGAGATGGAGGCATATGTGAGCTGAAATTAGTTCTAAAGAGTTAGTTGTGTGAAAAAGAATTAAAAAAGTCAGAATTTGTAGTGAACAAAGTACCTTATTTGTGGTGTGAAAGACACTTGTAGCAAATAACTTCCTTGAATCTACATCTTCCTATAAGTTCTCTCCTTAGTGTTCTCACCTTTTGCATTTGGAAATTTATGAGTAAACTGTGACTTTATTTACATAATTTACAATTGACAGATATTTGTCCTCATCTTGTTTGTTGTTAACACATTTCTGCTGATATACCCTCCAGCCTTCATCAGGTGTCTTGGGGAAATTTTGAGCCTGGGTTCTCATTCCTAAGGTATTTTTCAAGGTTGTTATTATTATTATTATTATTATTCAGGTCACTGCCTGGAATTGAACTTGGAATCTTGGGGGTTAGTAACCTGCACTCTTAACCACTACGCCATATGTCCGTGGGCAATTATGGAATGGATTTTAGCACTTATAAATCTAATATTCTCCTATCCTTCCTTAATACCGGTTCCCATATGCTGTTCATATCTGAACTCAGTCTACTTAGGAGGTTGTTGTGTCCTAGCATACGTACAGCTTCTTTTAGTTTTCGCATTTTCCAGTGGTATTCTCTGTCTATTATTTTAACTTCATCCCACCGAGGGAGGTGGTCTCCATTTTTTCATACAATATTAGCTATACCTGATTTATCAATATCTTCCCGTGTCACAGCTTTGCGATGTTCCTCTGCCCTTATTTTGAGGGGGCGGCATGTTTCACCTTTGTATAACATAATTCCTCATCTCTTAAATATAGAACTGTATTATCTAATCAGTACAGAGCCAATATTAGACTTCAGTGGAGACATATAGAGAAACTCTATATGTTTACTAACCCCAAGATTCCAAGTTTACTATGCTATATGGCCACGGGCATATAGCATAGTGGTTAAGAGCGCGGGCTACTAACTCCAAGATTCTGAGTTTGATTCCACGCAGTGACCTGAATAATAATATCGAAAAATACCTTAGGAATGAGAACCCAGGCTTGAAATTTCCCCAAGACACTTGATGAAGGCTGGAGGGTATATCAGCTGAAACGTGTTAACAACAAACAAGATGAGGACAAATATCTGTCGATTGTAAATAAGGTAAATAATGTACATAATTCCTCATTACTTAAATATAGAACTGTAAACTGTAACTTGTAACCTTTTTGTGTCAGACTCAGGTCAGGGCTGATTGCAGAGGAAAAGTTCCTCGTTCAGCCTGACCTCAGTTAAGAAAGATATACAACCCCAAATCGGCTCTCCCTCTTTGGTTGCTTGGCCTCTGGTTAAAGAGCATCTCTTCAAGTATAGCCTGTCATTTTATGACACCACAGCTCTTACATCTTCTACTTGTCTAGACTCTTTTACTCTTTCTTTCACCATAAATCCTCATAGCAGTCAACAGAAGATGCACTTAACTACCTGTGGACTGGATAACAAAACTACAAATAACCTGTGTACAACTACAACTATAAAAAGTGGTCTTCTACATTGTAACAATGACAATAATGATATAATAAAGGGCCTTTTCAACAAACTAACAATTAATATCTTTCGTCTCTCATTTATTTATACCATATCTCTGTTACAAAATATTAATGATGAAGGAGAATGCAATTTGGACAATGGAATCTGTGTGAAACTGGCTAATTCGGAGGAGCAGAAGCTATTGTAGTGGAGAAAGAAAGAATGGGAGATGGACTAACATGTTTTGGAGCAGTAGTTGTATTGTTTTGGTGAGTGAATTATTACCAATAAGCCAGATAGTCTAACTTATTTTATTTTTAATTTTCATTATTTATTTATTCATTTGTTTGTTTTTATATGAGTGGTCTGCTCTAGAATGTTTGTGTATATAACAGCTACAACATTCTGCACTGGGGTAGTAGTAGTCTTATATCAATTACACTTATATCAATAAGGTGGCGAGCTGGCAGAAATGTTAGTGCACCGGGTGAAATGCTTTGCGGTATTTCATCTGTCGTTACGTTCTGAGTTCAAATTCTGCTGAGGTCAACTTTGCCTTTCATCCTTTTGGGGTCGATAAATAAGTATCAGTTATGCACTGGGTTGATGTAATCGACTTAATCCCTTTGTCTGTCCTTGTTTGTCCCCTCTATGTTTAGCCTCTTGTGGGTAGTAAAGAAATCTATATCAATTACACTTGTACTTTGAAGAGAGCAGGTATCAAACTAGGGCTAAAATATTTTCTGGCTTTAATGAGGATGCCTTTGTTATTCAGTTTTGGCTTGCAGTTGGGGTGAAACATCAAATTGTAGGGTCTAGTATTTATAGAGAGTGTAGGGTTTTAAACATATTAATACTCTTCACTTTTCTTTGTGGCTTAGTGGTTAGGGTGTTGGATTCATGATTGTAAAGTTGTGGGTTCAACTGCTCAACTGGGAGATGCATCGTGTTCTTGAGCAAAATGCTTCATTTCACGTTACTCCAGTTTGATCAGTGGGCAAAAATGAGTAATCCTGTAATGGACTGACATCAGGAAACTGGCTCCATGAGTCAACATAGCCCAGAAAGGAAGGAACTTACTTTTCTTAGCATGTCTATTGTTAAGAATCTATTCTTGACATGTGTAATGATTGTTTTGGAGCATTTGAAGAAGACTTGGTTATCATACATCCATTAAAAGATGCCTTTAGCATTTCTGTTCATAGAAATAAGGTGGGTAGCTCCAGTGTGAAGCAATTTGATTGTTCGTGAATGTCCCCTGGATGTGGAAAATTAAGGAAGTGTGAAGGGTGGTTAGAAGTAACAACATGCAGGACTTTAATACAGAGAAGGAAGCTTGTGGAGATAAGGTTGAAATACGAGGCACACGAGGGTTGCTGATGTTGGTTGTATTGAACTCCATGTCACATCCCACGACGGTGTGATCTGACAGGACACTTTTGATGTAACAGATGCTTGATGGAGAGGCTATTTGGGAAATTTAACTTGAAGTATTTTGTGCTAGTCACATTCGAAGCTTTTATTGATAAGAAAGGAAATGATATAACTTAATAAGAAGCCAGCTGCGTTGATGATTACTGAATAAGGAAAAGGAACTCAAAATGTTAAAAATATAATCGTCTATGTCTCCAGAATATCTGTTGTTGATATGTATGTATCCTAACATGCAGAAAAGTGGTTTAAAAGGGACTTGTGTATTAACAGAAAACATCTACAGTTTAAGAATTTAGATAGGGAGTGACAGAATTTATGAAATTCAGACATTACCTATGATTAGATTAAATATTTGTGATTAAAACTGCTTGAATCAATATACTTGCATATGTGTTTACAATCGTATCATGTCCAGATAAGTAAGTGAAATTCGGATGCAGATGCATGGTTACATGGATATATATGTAACGGCAGAATTTTGGATCTGTAAACAATTGTAACGGTCGAAATCGATTTGTAAACAATATTAAGAATTGTCGTAGTTAGCAACAGTTGTGACGATAATTATTTGTTGTTATAACTGTATGTCGTAAGATGTGAAAGATGAACAATGCATGAAGTTTAAAGAAAGTAATTTATTTACCGTTACGTTACAATACCTTGCCTCGGCGGGCAGGTTTTGATACATCCAAAAGCATGCGAAGTAAAGTTTGTGTATGTGTCCTCTTCATTGTTTAGTAGTAATTGCTGAGTCAAATAGAATGATGTTGTAAGAGAACATAATTAGAGCTAGTGAGAGTTGTAGGGTGTCGGACGTTGCTGACAGTAAACTTCATTTCTCCCTCTGACCAAAGTTCTAGCTGGTCAGCCAGACTTCGTTCTCACTGAGTTATCACCTCAGTGACCAACTGATTTTTGCTTGGGATGTGCTGGCTTATATAACTATCTAGAAGGATAGATATATCATTGAGAACAATAGATTTAGTTGGTGATCTTGTTATCTCTATGCTAGCTTTTGGTGAAGTA
The DNA here is from genome assembly GCF_006345805.1 of Octopus sinensis. Taxonomy (NCBI): domain Eukaryota; kingdom Metazoa; phylum Mollusca; class Cephalopoda; order Octopoda; family Octopodidae; genus Octopus; species Octopus sinensis. The sequence continues at coordinate 185,804,904 of NC_042998.1, forward strand.
GAAGAAGTTAGAAAGGGTCAAGTAGTGAAGACATTATTTCGGCCTAGCTAAAGGCATCTGGAAAACGTAAAAACTGCTGTCAGAGAAAAACCATTGTTCCATCGTGGGAAAAGTTCTGTCGCAGTGTTAATTTACATTTGGCTATGATGGATCGAATCCACTTCATGCATGCACGATTCACTACATATACATTATAAACATACATGGTATACATAATAATTACAAGTATACGAGCAGGAAATTATTCACATACATTTTTATTTTTATAAGCGTCCACAAACGCAACACATACATATAAATGATAGCACATGAAATTAACGAATTCCACTGTATATTTATACACACAATAATAATTATACATAAAAAAAGAATACAAATTCAACAGGAAATGTTTAAAAGGTTACTTAAAAACTCCCCGCTTTTTTTCTGCTTGAAAAGATACTTCTTTGGCTAATCTCCAAACTCAACATAACATACTTAAAGTGAAATATAACAGAGGGTCTTAAATCATTTGTCACCACCGACTTTCTCTCTCTCTCTCTCTCTCTCTCTCTCTCTCTCTCTCTCTCTCTCTCTACATGAATATGCAATATGATATTTCCTTCTGAAAAGGAGTTCAGTCATATGTCAATTAAGAACACACTATTCAATTTCAATTTTGGAATTAGTGAAAATACATGCTTGGATAATCAAAATTCCGTGCTAACTAATAAATAATTAATGCAGAAATAGGATTTTTACTCAAGAAATTGAATTTCGACTTAATTACTTCGAAGCCATTCTTAGCGTTACTAATAAAGCATTTTTTGTTTTGTTTTAAATTCAAAGTTTCAAAAGAATTTTGAGTTCAGATCAATAATTTTGGATTACCATTAACCAGAGTGAATGCCTTCATTTCATCGATCAATACTTTTCCTTGACCATATTTCACATATTTAATAAGTTTGGCTATTTGTTCAAGGTTCTTGTCATTGGAGATATTTGCCCAGCAGAAATAAACCCCTTGTCAAGAGGAAGCTTCAATGATGTCACTCAATCTCCTAGTAATAACTGCTAAACCTTCCCATATTTGCACCCCATAGTATTAGAAAAGTGAAGAACACACTTATTTCTTTATTGCCCACAAGGGGCCAAACATAAAGGGGACAAACAAGGACAGACAAAGGGATTAAGTCGATTACATCGACCCCAGTGCGTAACTGGTACTTAATTTATCGACCCCGAAAGGATGAAAGGCAAAGTCGAACTTGGCGGAATTTGAACTCAGAACGTAACGGCAGACGAAATATCGCTTAGCATTTCGCCCTGCGTGCTAACGTTTCTGTCAGCTCGCCGCCTTAAGAAGAACACACTTGATAAAGTCTGAAAAAGATGGAACGGTCATAGATGGAACGTCTTTGGTGATACGAATGCTTCCTCAAAGTTCGCCTGGTGATAAACAAACAACCTGCTACAAATCCCCACGAATCAGAAAGTAAAGTCTTTATGCTGTCGCTCTATCTATAAGAAATAATCCCTCGAATCACTTCAAATATAATAAAGTTCCAGATACACTGCTTGAATAAAAGATGGGTTTGTTACAGATGGAATGATTTTGATCACAAGTCTGCTCAACAATGTTTGTATAATGCATCCTCGATGTCAATGGAATTAGAATAAAAGAATCAGATTTTAAGATTGGGTTAAAAGACAACATCAATTTCTATAGTTCCTTCTCGAGCCATACCTGGCTCATAAGGGCCGGTTTCCCGGCTTCTTGGCATATAGGTTCTCCACCTGGACGGGACACCGGTCCGTCGCAGGTTAGCTGCTAGATGCAGGAGGAAAGAGTGAGAGAAAGTTGTGGTGAAAGAGTCAGCAGAAGTTCGCCATTACCTTCTGCCGGAGTCGCGTGGAGTTTAGGCGTTTCACTCATAAACACACACATCGCCCGGTCTGAGATTCGAACCCTCGATCCCTCGACCGCGAGTCCGCTGCTCTAACTACTAGGCCATGTGCCTCCACTGTCGGTCAAGGTTGACTAAGTGGCTGCATCTATATCTTTTATTCATTACTTATTTCATTCACTGGACTGTGGCCATACTGAGGCCTTGCCTTAAAAGGTTTAATCGAACAAATCGAACCCAATGACTTGGCACTTATTTTAAAGTCTCTTTTGCCGGACCGATAAGTTACAGGGCGTAAACAAACCAACGCAGGTTATCAAGCAGTGGTAGAGGACAAACAGAAGCACACATTGATATACATATACATGCGCACACGACGGGCTTCATTCGGTTTCCGTCTACCAAATCCACTCACAAAGTTTTGGTCGGTCTGAGGCTATAGTAGAAGACACTTTCCCAAAGTACCGTGCAGTGAGACTGAACTCATGGCCATATAGATGGGAAGCAAGCTTCTTAATCACACATCCACACCTGTGTAAGCCTTGCTTTGTTTTGTTTTTAGGACTGGCAGTTTCCCTTACACAGTAGTCATTCCTCTCTGCACCACTGATGTTGTACAGGGAAAAGGCTCCCGCTTTCGCTGAGTTCCAGTGAAATCGCAAGCATGGCTGTTAGAAGAGATACTGTAAGGCAGGCACTTTTTTTATGATCTCGAAAGGATGAGAAGCAAAATTGACCTCAGCGGCATCTGAACTCAAAACGCAGAAATTCAAAACAAATACCATGTGGCTTTCTATCTAACTTGTTAACGATTCTGCAAATTCTTCAGCCTTAACAACTTAGTGAACAATAGAAATACATAATTGATCAGCAACGTGGGAAAAAACCCCCAAACCATATCAATAATTTGATGAATGGATCCACTTGAAGCCAGGTGCTAGAAACCTGTACAATTTTAATGACATTGCTGGCGTATTATAAAATACATGCCTCCTTATAATGAAAAATCACCATATCAATGCCCACTATTAGAATTAGTATTATCGGAGAAGGCATACTTGTGTGGTTGAGAATGCTTCAGGCTTCAGGGTTCAATCTCATTGCGTGGCACCTTGTGTGAGTGTCTTCTACTATAGTCCCAGTCCGACCAATACCTTTTGAGTGAATTTGGCAGACAGAAACTGTATGGACGCTCGTCGGATATGTATGTCATTATTCAGTTTTATTTCAAGATTTCTTGCCAATAAAGAAATAACCGGTTTCTAACCTAGATCCAAGGCTCCTTCATTGGAATTTCAACATCAACAACAAGGTGTTTGTATGTATATGTATGTATGTATGTATGTATGTATGTATGTATGTATGTATGTATGCATGTATGTATGTATGTATGTATGTATGTATGTATGTATGTATGTATGTATGTGTGTGTGCAGATTTATATCTTTTGTTTTATGTATGTATTCTCATGGATTGAGTTACATATCTAAACATGCTCATATATACTTAAATGATAAACTTCTGAAAAGTTTTACAGATTTTTACAGTTCCAGTGTTTGCTTGGATCTGTAGTCTTCGAATCAGCTTTCTCCTTTCTAGTTCTGAGAAGCCTAATTTCTCAAGATTTAGGCAGTGTGTTACATATCCCAGTGCCCCAATAATTACAGGCATAAACCTGAACTTGTAATGTGGATAAAGTAACTGCAGATTCCTCAATAGTTCAGCATATGTGTTCTCTTTTTCCCTGATCTTCAGCTTTGGATTACTTAATACTTTTTAGTAGAGTACATATTAACCTTTACAATGAAAAGGTTGACAGTGACTCCGAAATTTCGGCTTGTTCAAACTGTCTAAAGATATTAGAGATTATCTAATACTGTATGTAGATCAATGAGCCCTTAGAGTATTTATTTTAGCACTTCTCAATTTTGAAATCTTTATACGATTTCAAGTTGGTCATACAAATCGTCAACTGAGCAAACAACTATTGGATTTGTATGCGAAGATGAACTAAAGTTTAGTAGGTATTAACAACAATGAAATTGAGCTCGGCAGGGTTTGAACTCAGAACGTAGAAGGCTGGAACAAATACTGCAAGGCATTTTGTTTTACGCTCCAACGACTGCGCCAATTCACTTCTCAGGTTGAAAAGTTATTTAGACGAAGAAAAAGGAGAAAGAAAAGGATGTGGAAGAGAAAAAATAGGTGAAGGTGAACGAAAAGAAGAAGAGGGGGATGAACCAAATCTTTGCAAGTTCTCCCAAGCTGATGAAAATTAAGTGGATGATGCCTAGACTGAACATTTGTAGGTCAATGACTGCTTTAAAAAAAGCGTGGGTGGAGAGAAAATACTTGGACCAAGTAGCGGAATTAAAATGAACAATGTTAAATTTTCTTTTGAACGGAACAAAAATCATTGATTTTAAAAACAATAAATTGAAATAATTATGATCAGCTGATATGTTTTCTTTTCTTTTTTCTTTCTCTCTTTCAAACAACAGTGACAGTATTGTCAACAACAACATTAACACTAACAATGATTACAACAACAAACAAAACAGTTTAAAAAGAATTTTCCATAACTGCATGGGTTATTCGCACGTGATTGGGTTACTATTTGTTATTTACAATAGCTTTTATTAGGGAGATGTAGTTGAATATTATTCTTATTTACATGTGACAAAATACAAACAAAGTAGTAAAGAGTATTCAATATGTTTCGTAGGGAAATGCTATTGTTATTTTGAAATTTAGTTTTTCTCCATTACTTAAATTTTCACTCTGGAGAAACGTTCATCAGATGCCATATCTACAGCCTCTTTTTTTGAAATATTTACGTTATTATCGTTGATATTTCGCATCGTGAGATGATGTGTAGTAAGCTTACAGTCAGCTCATTTGTTTACGTCGGGTTGATGAACTAAAGTCGTAAATTGCTGTTGTAGTTTGTCAGGTAGAATTTGTTTTTGTGACAACATTTTGACATTATCTCTGTTCGTTGGTTTAAAGTATTAGTCTGTTTAACTATTATATGATATTTCTCTTTTGTGCAAGTTGTCATAATTATCTAACCATATTTAATATTATATCAGACATGAAGGTGGTAGGCCAGTAGAATCGTTACTCTGCGGGACAAAATACTTAGCAGTATTTTTTTTTCGGTTTTACGTTCTGACTTCAAATAGCACTGACGTTGACTTTGCTTTCCACATTTTTGGGATTGATAAAATAAGGACCAGTTGAGCTCTGGAGTTGATATAATCGACTTACCTACTTCCCTCAAATAGCTGGCCTCGTGCCAAAATAAGAAGGAATATTATATCAAACATGGGCAATCTTTTTCGAGCAGTGGGCCGCATGAGGTATGGCTCATCAAAGGCGGATTGCACTCTTGAAAAAATTCAAGGTAATTTTTCGTTGAAAGTACTTCAGCCATTTTCACTATAGAAGACCAAAAACGTAAGCATTCGGCTTTAGAAATGAAGCGAAGTAAAGTTTTGTTAATTCCAAAATAAAACAACGTTACGCAACGCGTATAATGCTACGCGATACATGAGTGTAGTTGTAGCCGCTGATTTATCGCAAGAAATTGCTATTCGCGGTGGAAACAGAAATTAAGCATAAAATCAATAATTTTCATTCGTGTCCTGTGTAGAGCTGCCAATTCAAGGCTCTTGAATGTTTGGAAGGTTCTAAATTGACTCTGAAGCATGTTGAAAATTATACGGATGACTGTCAACGGCAAATGTTTGTATCCACAGCGCAACAGGCATTAATAAGTAAGGGAGGTTAGATAGATATTTAATTGTTATTCTTCCTTGACACCAGCTTCCCCACACCTCTTTGAGGGAGTCAGTGAGAGAGAGAGAGAGAGAGAGAGAGAGAGAGAGAGAGAGAGAGAGAGAGAGAGAGTATGAAACAAAACTAACATTTTAATAAATGTTATTTTCCTTATGAACTCGATGTTTCACTCAGAAAGTCAAACGGGCCGCAGTTTTCCTATGACCATTATATACAGTTTTATACGCTAGCCACTTATTCTCAATAACTGTATATCTTAGCCTAATAGCAAAATTTCAGACGGAATTTTCAGCCGTTTGATAAAAAATTTTGGTATTTAAAGAAGATAGACTATCTGATGTAGGCCGGGAAGAGCAGGATGGAGGAGTTATCGTTCTAGTTTGTACTAAATATCTTATAATCTTTACTTAGATTGAAGCTTTTCTTTACGATCAAAATGTTCTATTTCAATTCTGATTGCACAACCTCGTTTCTCTATTATAGACGAATAACTTTTTTTCTTTAATTCATTCAGCTATTAACGATATTCGGAAGATTTATACTAAATTTATTTCTTTGGTGAATTTGTAATCAGCGAAGATTTCAATATTTTTAACTTAACTTTTTCCCTCCCAAATCTTCTTTTGGTTCTTTCAGTTAGTGTTCCATAAATTTTCATTAAGCTTGCATTTTAATTAGCTGAATCGTTAACCTAAATTTATTCTTTTTCTTTTGCATTTCTTATATTTCCGGTAATTTGGAAAGTTGCTTACGTCCTTCCAATGCAGAAAAAGTACTCAGCATCTTACGTATAAAATACAAACCTTCGAGTTTATTATATACATATAGCAAACCATTTAAATCCACATAAGAGAAAATATAAATAATTGAACTCAAACTATACTTTTATCTATTAATTGTCATAGCTTTCGACCAAGTCATTTCACAATTATCCAATTGCTCCTTGACTAGATATTTGAACGAAAGAAACAGATCATAACACTATGTATGTATGTAATGTAAGGCAATGTATATATATATGTATGTATGTCATTGTTCAGTTTTATTTCAAGATTTCTTTCCAATAGAGAAAGAGCCTGTTTCTATGTGTATGTATATATTGCATAATTTTGTGAAATTTATATTATTTTAAGCTACACACATGCATGCATATATACATTGAATGTAAGTTTTATTACAATTTTTCTTATAGAGAATCTGCGCCGGGCAAAAAGAAAAAAACACGCAAAGGGTGACGTTTTCTGTGGTTAACCACTCAGTATCCGAACTATCAGTCATATATATCCTATGTTTCTCTGAGAAATTCCTCATTCATGAAGGTGTATGTATAATTAGAAAATGGCTTTTAGCGCTGCAGTTGTGCGTAACGATATTTTTTCCGCAATTCGCTTGAGATGTAACCTTTGCTTCATAAATAATTGCTTTTTTACGCATCTTCCATTAAAAAGGACAAGTCTTCTTTACATTACCAGGTGTATCACCATTTCAAGAATTGCAAAGTACTAAAAATTTCTGCAATCCTGAAGCGATGTAAATCGAGAACTTATTATTATTAACATAAAAACATTTATTTACATGAAATAAAATTACCAGAGAACTTTCATCTAATTCTTCCAAATTTTTCAGTTAAAACTGTATTGAAACCATTTGTGGGGAATTTTTTTTATCACAGCAACTGGTCGCACACCACAAGGTTTAACAGAACCTGCTGAAGCAAGTCAGCACGCCCGCAGCATTACCAAAGGCAATGACGAGCCTAAGGCGTTGAGAAAACCAAGCGCCCTCACGGGCATCATCTGACACCTCGGTGAGGCGAGCTGCCAACGTTGACAAGAACTTCGCGGTCAGTGACCCAGACCCTCCGAACGTCTCAAACGCCACAGGCTGGAAGGGATAGTTCACTGACAGGTCCCGGTACTTCAGGGTATTTTTTTTGTTTCTGACATTGGAAACTTTTGAAGAAGTATATAATATTTGACTAATATTTTATTTCATCGATCCCAGAAGGATGAAAAGCAAAGTCAATCTTAAAGATATTTGAACTCAGAACGTAAAAAAGAAAAACCATATTTGATGGCATAAAAGACACCCGGACATACCAGACACCATCCAATTTCAGCAGCGCATACTGAGGTAAAGAGGAGACATAATTTCGTATATAGGACGCAGGGTAAGGTTTTGAGGCATCTTTTTCTTAAAACAAAAAGGGGACTTCTTATATGCCATCAAATACGGTTACTAAAAATTGCAAGGTATTCTGCCAATTCTGCCCAAATCACCGAATTCATTCCTTCCCTCTACTGCTGCAGTTTTCTCCACCATTGTTGCTTTCAAGTTAATATGTTTCTTAACTTGACATAAAGACGTAAATTTACAGAGCAGGGTGTCTACTTCTGATATACAACAGTACTTATCTCGGTGGGGTTTGATCGCATAATATTTCGTAATTTAAAACTGTGAAATATTAGTTCGGCACAATGCCGTTTCTTCCTTATTAGCATAATTGGTACTTATTTTTCCGGTCTCTGAGGAATATGAAATTAGAGCATATACATTGCTAATCACGGTGCATTTCTATTTCTATCATCGACTATCCTCTGGCTTAAAATTAAAATTTGTAATTCCTAACTATTGTTAATCGATGCATATTGTGATGGATTTATTGGATCAAACATGTGTATTAGCAACACTGTATTAGAAAGCCTATTAAACGTTAAACACCATAAATAACAAAAGTCTCTAGCAACATCTAACGAGAATAATTAAGTGAAAGAAACTTTCGTAAAATTGTTTTTATTTATAATTATTGATAATGAATTATAAAAGGGCTTAACATTAATTCAGCACATGGAATTGTCAGCCAGTCAAAGCATCATCTTAAAAGTGAGCCAGAGAAAATTGAACCGTAGGAGTCCTTAAAAACACACGAGAAAAACTTTGATGGAGGATTGTGGTACTGTGACCACTGATGGACTTAGGACACTAAGCATGGAATGAGATATATGATGCGTCTTTGCATTTTATTTATCTTCCAGGCATATTGCCTTGAGTTTTCTATTCTAACACTTTGACGTTTTTATGGTGAACCTGTATATTTTCCTTTTATAATTGTCCCATTTTATTTATACATGCATCAAATTTTATATAAAACTGTAGTGAGTCAGGAAAGATCTATTTTGTTGTTGTGGCATAGTTCAGGGCTGGATCTGTTTAAATACAAACGGCAGTGATCTGCCTTAGCAGTGAAGCGGCAGTTTCAAGTCAGTTGGTGAATAGACGGCCTAGAAGTAATATCTCTTTGACATGCAACAATTTTTGTGTTCACCACCAATTTCACACAACTCACTTGAATGATATCAGCTACAACTCTGCTTCAAAATGAGCGGTACATTCTTGTTCTTATTAGCTTACAACGGCTTCTACATAACACTTCTGTGCAAGAAGTAAGTCATGGGATTTTTCCTGTCTCGCATACACATGTTGATGATTCGCATAAACCTGCAGTTTAATCATTGTTACAACTTGCCAGCATTCGTTTTATTAAAATAAAGTTTTCAATGTTTCGTTGCAAATGAGCTGCCTTCTGGCAGTCTTTATACACGCTTATCAAAAGCACACTGGAATGGACTCTCTCACGAATACTCTTCATACATTGAATCACAGAACACTCACGCTAAATTAGTGACCACCCACACTAAAAAAATTAACAGGGAACAGACAACATTTTTTTACCACCCACCGTATTGGATTTTCAGGGTCCTTGTTTCTTTTCAATCAACATTTCGAGTCCAATAACTCGTTAAAATCTGCAAGCACTCTATTTTAACTATAAATTAATTTGCACTTTGTGATTTGTGCTGGTATTTATTTTAGAAATGCAAATCTTATGGTAATTCCATTGTTTTTATCTCAGCACGGTCTTGGAGAAAATAAACCATTAATTAAAATACTTTAATTTGTTTGAAGTATATTCTCGGAACTAGAATGTTAAGTTAATAAACAAAAGTTGTTTTGTGTCTTGTACGTGATTTTGCCTATTTGCTACAAAGTAAAAAGAAAACAAAAACTGAACGAACATCTCCTACGTGTAGTGATTCCATAAATTTTGTCAAGGGTTGTAACTCCAGGTTGGCCTTCATTAAGTGAGCCAATGATCAAAGGCATTTAAACTATAATCATCGATTTTTTTCAAAATTTGTGTCGTCGCATTATATCAATCAATGAGAATAAGGTGTAGTGTTAAGCAGTCGACCAGCTTCCTCGTAATGCCACGTAAAAATTCCAATGAGCTAACGGGGAACCTCATAAGTTGGGGACTTATCAATGAATTTAATTCATAAGAAATATATTAGAAAGGCGACCACCCCCTCTCACACCATGTCAAGAGGTTAAATCTTTATATATAAAAGTGAGGTTGTGTGCTGTCTGTCTCCTACGATTTAGATTCCTAACTACTCCGACATTTTGCGGTGCAGTTTAACCAAAACCGGGTATCTTATAGTCGTGATTCATATCGAGCCCTTTTGGGTATTAACGCGCGTCTACGATGAGTCTACGATTAAAAAAAAAAATTACCATCAATTTTCCCCATTTTTAATGCATTTTTGGCATATATAAGGGAAGTAACTCTCTAAAAATTTATTATTAAATCTCAGAACGTAAAAAGTTACAGTAACCCCCCCCCTTTGTGGTTAGCCATATTGAGATGGCTATTATACTTTACATCTCTAAAAATGCTTATATAGTTATTTCCCTTACAAACCCGAGCAACGCCGGGGGATACTGCTAGTCAATAATAAATGAGTTATACCTCTGGTACGTATGTAAACGTGCTGCTGAATCTCAACGACCTGCAGTTATTCAAGGATCTTTTTTTAATGAATTTGTAGCACATATAAAATCTGAATGTTGTAACATGTTAACAGTATATTTTAGCAACCTGAATCCTCGACCCGATTACAATTCTTAGAGTTTATTATACATCACGTTCGACGCGCCTGCAAATTCGATTGTGGAAGAGGATTGGGCCTAAGCAAATTCATTTGCTCATTACGCATTATACGACGACTGGAGCTACATGAGCTAAAGAGGGTTCCTCTATATATGGACACTCGATCTGTTAGAACTAGCAGTCAAATATCCTTCAAACTACTCTCTATCATTATAAAAGGACAATACTGGAAAATGTTTTTCATACGTAAAAAAAGATAAGGTAGTTACAATTGGGACACCTTTGATCACAGATCTGCTCAACTCTTTAATTTGGGAAGTTTGAGTTCGTGGCTGTTGAGATGTAGGGTACGTTGAAAGCATGTATAAATTAGTGATGGAACGATGCATATATGTATGTATGTATATGTGTATGTATGTATGTATGTATGTATGTATGTATGTATGTATGTATGTATGTATGTATGTATGTATGAATGTATGTATGTATATATGTATGTACGGTTGAAATGTATAGAAAACAGAACAGTAACTGGTGAAGGGACACACACACACACACACACACACACACACACCACACACACACACACACCACTAAAAAATGAAAGGTTAAACACTGCTCCAACATCACCTATTTATTCAATTTCCAAACTATTGATTAGACAATTATAAAATCAGTATCCTTATCATTAACCCTTGTTCATCGTGTTAGAAATATAAATAGATGAGTTAAGAGTATGACTAAAAAAAAAAAGAGACTGAAACAAAAAACAAAAAAAAAAGTAAAAATATGAAGTTAACTTTTCCAATGTTGACTAATATCATTGAGAAACTGAATTTTGGATAGTTTACCTGTAAAGGAAGCCATATTGTTCTTTATCGTCTCCAAGAGGTTTACTGAGTTTGTAGCCAAAGTTTTCTCTGAAAAAGAAAAAATATTAATGGATGACTGTTAGTCGTAGAATAATTTTATAACTGGTTAGGTTTTGTAGAATCAATCTAAAAATCTGATAACGGTCAACTCCATTTGAAAATCTGTATCGATGGTGTGACACCGAAGGAGTCTGCGCGTGGTTGCTTCTTCTACAAAAAGATTGCAGCTAAGTTCCTTTAAATCATATCTTAAAGCAGGAAGTAGACTTTAAATACCATTATTCTAGATATGCAAAAAGACGAATGTGTACGAACGGAACTCTTTTGATCTTCTGTATGATCAAAGGTTAAACAACAACAATAACAGCAACTACCAGCAATCTGTGTCCATGACTGGGTGGCAACACTGTCACTCAGTACAACATAGTGACACTTGGTGAGAACGTTCATGTGGTCATTTGATCTGCTGAAAATAGCAATCAGTCACCCCAAATCACACATCATCTTCGAAACCAAAGATACTTTGGATAATGTAATCTTAGATACATTACGCCTGCAAGAAATAGAAATGGTCATTTATGGAAGCTCAGAAAGGCTAAATGAGAGGAGAAGCATCTATGTCATGAACGGCTAATTATATATATAGTGCGAGAAAGCAAACGATACTGTTATGGAATGAAATTTACACTACTGATTCAGAACCACAGTGCAAATCTGAAATGAAATTTACGCTACTGATAAAGAATCATACTGCAAACTGGAAAGAAAAACGTCAAGTACTTTGTGTTGACGTTAGCTTGTAGTCTAATGAGTAAGTTCAACGCTCACATAAACTCGGTATGATTGCCGTTACTGAAAAGTAAATATGAATTTAGGGCCTCCGTCGACCAAGGTTAACAATATACTTATCCTATTTGCATAGGTCCGGGCAAAGATTTTCGAGGAAGATTGGCACCTGCCTTGGCGTATTAAGTTTCACCTCTCCCTGTCACCGATGTCGTCCAAGGAAAAGTTTGGCGCTTTAGTGCCGATAGAACCTGACATAGAGACATCACAGGCGTTGCTATAAGAATGCAAAGAACCGGAACAAATACTTCAAGATATCCTGCCAGATGCTCTAACAGTTCTGCCAATCTGATCTTCTTAATTGGACATTTTTTTATCGACTCCGAAATGATGAAAAACAATGATGATTTCGGCGAGATTTGAACACAGAACACAGAGATTCGAAACAGATTCTCTTCTCGGCATTTTAATCAATGCACTACCGACTCTGCCAGTTCACCACCTTTACTGTGAATCTTGCAACACTACATCCATCAGTGGAACAATAAATAACAATATTTATTTCTTTATTGCCCACAAGGGGCGAAACATAGAGGGGACAAACAAGGACAGACAAATGGATTAAGTCAATTACATCGACCCCAGTGCGTAACTGGTACTTAATTTATCAACCCCGAAAGGATGAAAGGCAAAGTCGACCTCGGCAGAATTTGAGCTCAGAACGTAACGGCAGACGAAATACGGCTGCGCATTTCGCCCGGCGTGCTAACGTTTCTGCCAGCTCGCCACCTTTACAGTGAATCTTGCAACATTACATCCATCATTGGAACAATAAATAACAATATTATTACCCTTAAGTCTTTAGGAAGAAAGTTTTAGGATTCGAACTCAGTCTGGTACTAAGTGCACATGCAAGATTAAAACCCCTGATATGGATTGAAAACCAAACTGATGAATATCGAAAATCTTTCATCTAATTTAGGACTATTGAATTCAACTTTATACCAATCAATCATTTATCTAAAATATTATAATCTTATGCAAAATTTAAATTATAGTAATTTAAATTACTATAATGATGGAATTGATTAAATATTTCATTTTCAGAGATAAAAAAAAATAATACGCCTTTTTTGGAGAAAAAATAATTAATAATTATACTCATTAAAGCTAATGACTGTTTTTCATTACGAATGTAAGTGGCTCGTTGTATTAAGCACGTTAACCATTAAATATAAGTTCTCCGTGTAGAAGAAAATTTCTCCAGTCGTTTTTCTAACAGATGTTTTCCGTCAAAGTATTTATTATTCTCTGAATTCGTATGGGATCTGGAAAGTATGGTAAGATTGTCTCTCGCTGAGGAGGGCTAATAACATCTAAATACGTCCGGAATTGTCTCTGTAGGACCAATGGTCAGATCCACACCTCACTACACGTCTTCATTCAACTATTAATTGAGATTTCGGAATTGTTTCACTTACTTTTCTTCACAAGAGTTAACAACGAAATCTAACGCTTTTCCTCTTTATTATGAGAGTAATTTCAATTAATAAAATCTTTACTTTGCTTACTAAATGTTAACTACCATTTAACTATGTACTTCATTTAAATGTATACTCCATTTAGTCAATTGTAAAGTCCATTAATACTGTTGTTATGAGTTTTATAGGGTTAACTTGATAGTACTAATCATAGGCAATAGATTTAAATTACACAGTCATTACTATAAAATAGCAACAACCAAAGACTGAAGGCGATAGAGTATTAAAGTACTATTTACAATAAGTATCTCTTGTAGTTAATGTGTTCCTATATCAGTAGCATTGAATAAATATTTATTCATCTTTAGTACAAGTATGAAAAAGTCAATTGCTTAAACATTCACAATCAAAAGCTATCTGTCAAAGGGTAATCACTTCTCTTGACCTTTCATTGTCGGTGGTCAATTTTGTTTTGTCGGCCGTGTATTCTAGTGCAGAGCTATTACACAATAATTTTCAAGTATTTATACATTCATGTGGTTGTTTAGCCCTCGGTCAATTACGATCCAGCAGAGCTACGATCAAATATCCAGAGTTGAATTTGTGATCATTCGGACTTATTTTATCTTTCAAAGACTGTGTACTACATATCCATGGTTATACTATCTAAGTTACGCACCCCTCTTCCCATTTTGAATATAGAAGAAAAAATTTGAGAGAGATTTGGCTGTTCTTTCGAATAAACCGAACGTCTACACAGAGACGTTAGTTCTTAAACATTTTGAGTTCGTGACACGATGGAAAAAATATATTGTAAGGATTCGAACCCTGACAACAAAATTATATTTCCGATCATGAGTATGCTACCACAGTTTAACGTGATTGATATGTAGTGTTTTCTATCAATAAAATCAACCAATCAGAGTGAAGCTGTGACGTGATATAGTTTTCTCGAATATTCTAGTTTTGCGCCCTTAGGTCACAGCAGACCACAGCTAGCCTTCAGACAAGACATCACGGTTTCCTTTTCCTAGCTTTAACAATATGTGGTGGTATTTGTATCTGTATTTTTCTCTTCCAGATAGCAAATCTCTAAGCCAACGCAGTAAATTATTTCCTATTTATTATTCTGATAACCAGTGAATCTGTAATAATTTGCGTATTTATATGCACAGTTTTCTATCAATAAAATATGGTTGAACGTTTGTGAGTTTGTTTTATTTATAATAATAGTAGCCAGCCTGATCTTTCATTCAATTTAAGGACACAGTGATCTTCCTTCTAACGATCAACTACACAACGATGATCTTCAGCAAACGCACAAAATAAGCAAGCTCTCGACAAAATCACTGGAACACTCCATATGAAAAATATGGCGCATTTCACATGGGGAAATTTTTCTTTCTAATATGTTTTAAATTAATAATCACACATACACACGCCGCCCTGCCACCAACTAAGAAACTATCGTTTACTTTGTTTCATTAATCACGTCTGTGTCTAACATAACTATGAGTAATTCGTTTTTCCAGAAGCTCGGCCATATAAATCCAGATTTTTCTAAAGACTTAAATTACATTTTTGAAACTCCACGATGCACCGCGATACTCCTTTAATGTGCTTTATATGAGAACCACTATCAATGTAAACAATATAAAACGGTTTTCAGCTGGGATTAAAACAGTCCAATTCTCTACAGCTTAATGTCCTTTCTACTTTTGGCACAAGGTCTGAAATCGGGGGAGGAGACTAGTCGATTACATTGACCCGTATTTCACTGATACTTAATTTATCGGCCCCGAAAGGATGAAAAGCAAAGTCGACCTCGGCGGAATTTGAACTCAGAACGTAGCGGCACACGAAATACCTATTTCTTTACTGCCCACAAGGCAGAGAGGACAAACAAGGACAGACAAACGGATTAAGTCGATTACATCGACCCAGTGCGTAACTGGTACTTAATTTATCGACCCCGAAAGGATGAAAGGTAAAGTCGACCTCGGCGGAATTTGAACTCAGACCGCAGCGGCGGACGAAATACCACAAAGCATTTCGCCCGGCGTGCTAACGATTCTGCCAGCTCGCCACCTTTCTCTACAACCTAATATCACTTCAAATTTTTGCTACAAGGGTAGCTTGGGAGAGGTGGGTATAAGTCGATTACATCGACCCCAGTGTTCAACTGGTACTTATTTTATCGACCCCGAAAGGATGAAAGGCAAAGTCGACCTTGGTCTCTACAGCTTAATATCAACACGTTAACGGTAATTTGACGTTTAGCATTTCACAAAGACATACAATTTATTCTTTTTTTCTTTCTTTTGGAGAAGGTTATAGTCCAATAAATCTACTAATTTTATCAACCCCGGAAGAATGAAAGACGATCCATGCGAGATTTTGAACTCAGAAGATAGTGGTATGTAACTAAATATAGCAAAGTGTTTAGTCAAGAATTCATCCAGTGCTACCTCCTACTTTTAAATTTGCCATAATATTCCTTTCTACTACAAGAATTATTTTTTTTACACTTTTACACTTTTTTTGACTGAATTTTAATGAGTAAAATTCCGCACTTTCAATTTACCATGTAATAATAGTTTAGCATATATACTTTGTAATATATATGTTACAAGACACCATAAGAAGTACAATGACATCACTTTTTACAACTAAACTATGTTGGTGTCGACCGAATTCTGACAGAATGACACCAGAAATATAAGCCTGTTTGACAGAATAATTGAAAATCTGCAAGAATGAAAATTTATCTCAAAAATAATTATCAAAATTCCAAAGGGAGTAAAATAAGAGATAACCTCTACGCTCCATCCCTTCTGAATGAACTCTTGCGATAGATTCCGACCATTTATTCAAGCAGATTGTGTCACGATTAAATTAAAAGAAGTCTCTTTCTCTCAGGGATAGAATACAATCTGGAATTTTTATTAAGAAGGAATGTAGACATGTACTGATATATGACAGAAAAAAGGTTTAGACTAGTGTTTCTTAAACGTTTTTCTGTGTTTCACCTTTTATCAGTTCTTTTATCACCATTCCTAAAACCGTTACAAATAAGAAAAAGTTGTTTTGTCTACGACACCATTTATCATTGCATAACATCAAGGGCTATAAATTAATTCAGCTTTAGTGCCTTTAAAATTTACAACAAAAATAAATCTAGCAAAAGCACTATGCATAATGTCAAAGAATTCTTAACAAATTTCTCAGTGAAATCCTAATATTTAGACAAGCGCTGGAGCACGTGCACACGCACGCACGCACGCACGCACGCAAACACACACACACACACGCGCACACACACACACAGACACACAGACACACACACACACACACACACACACAGAGGAATACACTCGCAATGACTTCAATGTTTACAATTCCACTTGCCTCTTGCACTACAAACTTTGCTACCGCGGAAGCCGAATATTTTACCCTACTTTACTCTCTGCAACAGTTTGTATCACCCGCTATTCGTATTCCTGAACGAGACACATTTCCACTTCAAATACACTTCATCCTTTTTTATAATTAAACCCAGTCTTTATTGAACAACCAGCGTCTGTGGCGAGTGGACATCGTAGTGTTTACTTTGCAAGTTGTGAAATTTATGTTTTTGCGATCACGTGTCTGCTGTAGTCTGCGATTTTGTCATGGACAAGAACAAAGAGCCAACGTGAAATTTTGCGTTAAACTTGGGAAGTCTGCTACAGAGACATTGAGCATGCTTCGGCAAGATTATGGCGACTAGGCAATGGGTTGCACACAATGTATCGAGTGGCAGAACGTCCCTGGAAGACGAAGAGCGATCTGGAAGTCATGCCCCGGTGACGCTTATGGCAGGACGATTGTGCATCGAGAATTTGTTCCCCAGGGCCAGACCGTCAATTGAGAGTTCTACTACGACGTTTTGAAGTGTCTGAGGGGGGACATTTGGCAAAAGCGACCGGATCTGTGGAGTGCGAAGAATTGCATTCCTTATGACGACAATGCACACCCTGTCACCGATCTCTCCTCACTCGTGAGTTTCTTGCCAAAAACAATATGGTATCGCTTCCGCACCTGCCCTATTTACCAGATTTAGCACCTACGGACTTCCATATCTTCCCCAAATGAAAATGCAGCTCAAAGGTCGCCGTTTTAACACAGTTGTCGAGATCCAGAACGAATCGAAGAAGGTCCTCGACTCGCTTATGGAAAATGACTTCCTGGCCGGATTCCAAAAGTGGCAGGAACGCTGCGAACGGTGTCTATTTCGAAGGAGATGTTAAAACTTACGCAAATAAGTTTTTTTTATTAAACACAGCTAATCCAGGAACCTTTTGATACCACCTCGTACTGGCGTCCCGAACTTTATGGCACTTCAAGTCAGCTAACTGGTCGGAATTCTTCTCAGTTCCACGCAAACAATTATCGGTAGTAAATGTGCTTTTCGCTTGACCAACGAGTAATCTGAGATTGCCAAAACGACAAACGAAACCATCCTCTTAAGCCAGTCCTTTTACATCGCTCACGCAGCCAAAGCCCATTTTACGAAGTTATTGATTCATACGCAACCACACTACAGTAGTACAGGAGAAGAATATAATCAACAAACTTAGAGAATATCACTACCTTCACTGACTGGAAAGACTTCACTCACCGCCTCAAATCCTGCATAACTACCACCCGTAAAGCAAAAGATATCTTTGTGCCAAGTTCAAGGCGGTGAGCTGGCAGAATCATTAACGCACTGGGCGAAATCCTTAGCAGTATTTCGCCTGCCGCTACGTTCTGAGTTCAAATTCCGCGGAGGTCGACTTTGCCTTTCATCCTTTCGGGGTCGATTAAATAAGTACCAGTTACGCACTGGGGTCGATGTAATCGACTTAATCCGTTTGTCTGTCCTTGTTTGTCCCCTCTGCGTGTAGCCCCTTGTGGGTAGTAAAGAAATAGGTATTTCGTCTGTCTTTATGTTCTGAGTTCAAATTCCGCCGAGGTCGACTTTGCCTTTCATCCTTTCGGAGTCGATAAATTAAGTACCGGTTACGCACTGGGGTCGATGTAATCGACTTAATCCGTTTGTCTGTCATTGGTTGTCCCTTCTGTGTTTAGCCTCTTGTGGGTAGTAAAGAAATAGATACCTTTGTCCCCGTCGAATTCCTGCCAGCCCTTTTGATCTTTAGTTATGAACAATTCTAACGCCTTGCATTATCAATTGATCTATTACTTCTCAACTAAAATGGTTCCTTAAGCAGTATTGCGAAGAACGCTTCTAAATTTGATTCACGCTTTGCTTTCAGTTGCTTAGTGCACACACTCGACAAGACTGCATTTCACACTTCAATAGTATCACACCCACGTTCATAAACACCTCAAATGCGAGCACACTGTCAATCGCTCCAAGTCAACAATGCTGTCAACTTATAAATGACCTTTTCATTGTCTTCAAACAATTCTCTCTAGAGTAAGCCCTTCTATTCTTGCCAAACTCTTCAATCTTTCTCCCTATATAGAAATCTACTCCTATATTTAGCAGATTCAAAAACTCTCATATTTATCATACCACAGCTTCCACCGTGTGTCATCTCTAAGAAGGGCACTCTCTCTGATCCTGCCAACTTGACAATGTTGTATTTATCAGTAACACAATAGCACAAAGAATGATCATATTGCCTGTCTAGGATTGGACCTCCCGCAATAAAGCATTGAAAGTCACTATTAAGCTTCACAATCATTGATGAGGTTTCACGGTAATCTCAATTACTATTCCCAAACGGGAAATTTTTCATGAATCGGGCGGTTTTACTATTACACACATACATACACACACACGCGTGCGAGCAAAAACGTATTCTCGATTGTATCCAAAAGAAATACTTGAGCATAGAGGGAAGTAAAGTTGTGTGTGTGTGTGTGTGTGTGTGTGTGTAAGAGTGTGAATATGAACAGAATATTTTGGCAGAATAAAAATAAAGAAATAATAAAAACAAGCTAAACTCATCTGCATAGCAAGAATACAATTTGTCCCATTAACACATTTGCAGTGCCAGCCATATGGCTCTGCAGTTGGACTGGAACGTGACAGACCTAGATTCTATAAGCCATAATAATAATAATAATAATAATAATAATAATAATAATAATAAAATACCAAGCATTTAATCTAACAGCCAATAAGTCTATATGTAAAGAGGTGTTAGGGGACTATTGGATAGTAGGGAGCAGTTTAAAAAGCAGTTATGTTGCCAACTACCTC
>NC_042998.1:185829936-185839936 GCF_006345805.1 Octopus sinensis
TCTGAATCTTTGCTTATGTTACAAATTAGACTGTCACTCGTGACCAGGTTTAGTGGTTATTTAAAAGCAAAGCCAGACAATGGTACAGCAACTGCAATTCTTTTTTGTTGCTTTACATTGGAGAGAAGCAATGTTACAAATATTTTACCTGTGCCACCAGAAGCATCAAGAGAGAAAATTCCTCTGTTTTTTTCTGACGATTTTGGAACGCTGCATGCACACGCGCGCATACACACACATGCACACACACAGATACATATAATACAGTATCAAACAACAGGTGAAATGGACGTGCGTGTGTGTATGTGTAAGAGAGAGAGAGAGAGAGAGAGAGAGAGAGTGAAGGGGTGTTGTCATGTATACGTACATACATAAATAGACATACATCTTTCTTGTATGTACGTGTGCGTGAGAGAGAGAGAGAGAGAGAGAGAGAAAGAGATTGCCACTTAGATAGAACTCTCTCTCTCTCTCTCTCTCTCTCTCACACACACACATACATGCAAAAAACATGTATGCATATGTATTTATGTATGTTCATATACATCACAACACACCCCTTCATTCACACATACACAGACACACACACACATACATAAATGTATAGAAACGTACATGCAAAAACACACGTGTGCGTGTGTGACTGACTACAAATACATGGAGCTGAACACGGCGGGAAAAAGAATATAAATAAATAAATTTTACGGAAATTAACGAAATGTGCGAATTCAAGTAAAATGCCCATATTTTTTGGACGCCCAATGTTGAATTGCAAAATTTTAACGTGATATTTGTGTTATAAAGAAATCAAACCTGGTGAGAAAGAGAGAGAGAGGGAGAGAGAGAGAGAGAGAGAGAAGGAGAGAGAAGGAGAGAGAGGGAGGAGAGAGAGAGAACATTGCAAACAATGAATGAGATAGACATGGAATGAAAAAATAAAAGCACGTTAAAAATTATCTTGTGCCGAATATTTAAATTTGTGAACTTAGTAAATATTTCTTTCAATAATCTACCGTAGTTGTTTACTAATAGCGAATTAAAACTTGAAATGAAAACATTAAAATTAGACCGGGTCGCTAATTCCGCATCAGTCAATGTCCAACAGATCAGTACGCCGTTTATCGTCGCAGATTTTATTACTGATAAGATGTACCTAATAATCATTTCTACATCAACCTCAGTGTTTCACTGGTATATAATTTATGGACCCCGAAAGGATGAAAGGCAAAGTCAACCTCGGCTGAATTTGAACTCAGAATGCAGCGACGGGCGAAATACCTATTTCTTTACTACCCATAAGGACAGACAAACGGATTAAGTCGATTACATCGACCCCAGTGTGTAATTGATACTTAATTTATCGACTCCGAAAGGATGAAAGGCAAAGTCGACCTTGGCGGAATTTGAACTCAGAACGTAACGGCAGACGAAATACCGCTAAGCATTTCGTCCGGGGTGCTAACGATTCTGCCAGCTCGCAGCTTTAAGGATGTACATAATAAAAATAACGATAGCTAAGTAGGTATAAGACTATAAATTAGCAGGATCGATAACTAGAGTCGATTTTAAAATACTCCAGTTCTTTACTGCTGCATATTTCATTGATTTCAAATTTTGGCACAGAGCCAGCAATTTTCGAGGGAGGGGATAAGTCGATTACATCGACCCCAGTACTCAACTGGTACTTATTTCATCGACCTCGAATGAATGAAAGGCAAGTTGACCTCCGCGGAATTCGAACTCAAAACGTAAAGATGGACGAAATGCCGCTAAACATCTTGCCTGGCGAGCTAACCATTCTGCCAGCTCGTCGCCTTTAATGATGCTTATTTTATTGACCATTGAAGTATTGATAACTTGCTGAGGATGGCGATGCCTTTCATCCTTCTGGTGATGATGAAGCGAGTGGTAGTGGTTCTGGTGGTGGTGGTGGTTGTGGTGGTGGTGGTAGTAGTAGTAGTAGTATAGTAGTAGTAGTAGTAGTAGTAGTGGTCAATGTTTGAAGTGTTTGAAATCGACTGAAGCCCTCCAAACTTCCAGTATGGTGCAATATTAGAAATCAATACCAATAAATATTAGCTGTTGTTAGTCGTGTTCGTGCTTTTGATGATGATGATGATGATGATGATGATGACGACGACGAGGGTAAGGAGGAAGATGAGGACGAGGATGAGGATTTACAATCGTAAATAAATACCTTGTACGTTGTTTCACTTTACTCATGAGTGTTTCCACATCATCATCAGTCATTCCTTTGATTTGTTGTAAGAAAACAATTTCGTAGCGTGCAACAATCTGTAAAACAAATATAGAGAAAGAATGATAAATATTGCTGTATATACACGTTAAAAAAAAATCTGCAAGAACTTTAATTTCAGAGCAGAGTATTCAATAACATGAAAGAGCCTGGAAATGTCTGTTTATTCAGATGATGGTACACACACACACACGCACACACACACGCACACACACACGCACACACACACACACACACACACGCACACACACACACACACACACACACCACACACACACACACAAGCACGCACGCACAGATGCACGCACACACACATGCGCAAGCTCACACGTTGTTGACTCCTGAAAAAGTACTCAATCCGAAATGTATGTTGGATTTTCCACTCTCCGCACCAAGTTCACAGTACACTTATGGTCGATTTTACTACACACACACACACACACACACACACACACACACACACACCTATATATATATATACAGGACGCGATGGTAAATTGTCACTATTTTTTATTTTTAATTTCACGTAGGCACATTATTTTTGATTTTGTCGACTACACAGCATAGTAGGGTTAGTTGGGCACCGTCTGTGAGAAAAATAGCATTATAACGCAATTCACTCTGCTAGAAATTTGGAAACATACTGTACTGCTTGGCATCCCAGCCGGAAGCTCCATTATGAACAATATGAACATATGAAATAAATTTAGAAAATCCCTGTTTTGGAATACATTAATAAACACCAACTGAAGGAATACTGGTGGAATATTCCCACCAAGACGTCTGTTAAATGCAAGCATAACAGGCCGGATATTGTTGTTTGGTACAGAGGGGCAAAGGAATGTACCATCATAGAGGTCAGCTGCTCTGCAGATATAAATATCTCTTTGAAAATCGAAGAAAAAGAAGATATCTATGGACAACTGCTTCAAACCTTCCAGCTTCTATATCCAGATTATGAATTCAAATTCATACCAATAATAATTGGAACACTAGCTTTTGTTAGTAAATGCTTAATGGAGACGTGGATAAACTGGGATTTTCAGAAAGAAAAATTGACCGGCTGATTCGTACATTACAAGTCCAATCTGTGAGTAGAACATTAAAAATATGCAAGACTTTTTTCAAATTCCAAATGTGAATTTGTCTGTGTTAACTACACCCCAAAGATGGAGTCTTGTATCTTTGTTGGAAACCGGCTCCCTCCTCAGTGGAAGATTTATAGTAAAAAAAAAGACATACATACATACATACTCCCACATGTATAAAATAATTATTTGATAAAACTATAAAATATTTTTTTTAAAAATGATACCTCTAAAATATTCATTATTAATTCACTAAAATCAACTTATGAATAATCAAAAATAAAAGTTCACACTTATTTGTTTATTTCTTTTTAGTTTTTAGTAACAGCCATATTTCGTCTGCAAAACATTGAATAAGTTACTTAAAAGGAGCCAACTCAGTATTTTATAATGATCAGAAATATTGATTAAACCCTTTCGTTACAATTTTTCTATCTAAATTACATTCCAATGTGTGTTAACTATATTCTAAAATAATTGTAAATTTAGTCTGGTTTCATAAAACAATTACAATGTTTTTATCAATGAATATATTAAAGTGCTTTTTTTTTTACAACTTAAAAGGTTCGTCTATAAATCTATTATGGATTTTGTTTCAAAACTACTTTAATTGCAGGTAAAACCTGTGCTATATAGTTATTTAAATTTTGTTTAAATATCATCGTAAAAAAATGAATTATTATTCAAAATATTACATAGACTACTGAATCTCCTTTATCATACTTTGTGGGGAAAATGCCTTAATTTAGTCCAGTTCATTCTCTTTGTTTATATTTTGCATAACGATTATTCACCGACGTTATTATATGGAACATTGGAACTGGAATAAATCGAAGTTGTAACAATGTTAGATGAATGAGAACGAAAACTTTCAGTTTTATGTGTGCATTTGTTATATTTTCACGAATTTACATTGTCTCTCTTGTTTACCAGGTACTTTGTGGCAATTTCCTGTTACTGGATTGTAAACGCATAGCCTTCAAAGCGTGATGTAGTGGTCTTGTGTCCAAAAAGAGACTGCACTCCGTGTCAATTCTACTGTCTTCTTCAAGCTTCCGGGCAACATTACTGTTCCAGGAAAAGAGAATTAAGTTATGTTCACGAGTACCGTTCAAGGCAGAAAAAGAAAATGGATGTTCAAGAGAACACTAGAAACGTGTCTGAGGAAGTGGTGAGTGTTTTAGAGTTAGCAGTGACAGTTGTTTTCATAATCCAGCATTTTGACAGTCAGAACTGTGGTTACTTCAAAAGACCGAGAATTTGCCGGCAGTTACACTTCGTTCATGATGTACCGTTTATCATTCAAATTTTCCTTTACTTTGTCGTAAGATCTGGTCTCTAGAGTCCCAGAACAAATCTTATTGGAGAGATCTGTGATAACGTCATCACTCAAAAAATCCAGGATGTGTTTCTTGTAATTTGATTGGCTAGATTTTCGCTGACGTAATCGCTCACTTTGAAAGATCCTATTTGTTCCTTTACGCACACATTTCCAGAGAAAGCAGGAGAGCTTAAAATTTAGGTAGAGACCTGCTACAGGTAAATAATAATTGGGTGCAGTTTCTGAAAATTTTCGAGAAAAAACAGTTTAATTAAAAAGTTTTTCCGCCCGCCATTTTAAGAATATTTATATATGCTGTAATATGTGGATTTACAGAATAAAGTGTGGCGTTGTAACACAGGAAGACTTAAAGACAGGGATTTGTTTGGTGTGAGAGACGGCGTAAGGTTTTGCCTACTTAAAGAGACTGGTTGGTGGGATAGGTGATGGTATGATGGACTGGCACAATGTGATTTAACGAATCGCATTGGAGTTTAGATTACACACACACACACACACACACATACATACACACACACACACATTCACACACGCATACACACATACACAAACAAACACGCACACATAAACACATGCACACAAGCACATATTGCCAATAGCTTCATAATATAGATTATTTCTTACATTGATACTTTATCACAATTATGTATATATGCATGCATGTATGTATGTATGCATGCATGTGTGTATGCATGCATGTATGTATGCATGCATGTATGTATGCATACATGTGTGTCAATGTATATATATTCCCTCATTGTGTGTCTGTGTGTGTGGATTTGTGTGTCTGTGTGTGTGGATTTGTGTATATATATATATATATAATATATATATATATATATATATGTATGTATATATATATAGTTAATCCAAACATGAAAACACAAAGAGAAAACAACAACGCGAGGACGTGGAACAAGTATAGTGTTATTGGACGCCCAGGAAATGAAAGAAAGAAGGAGGATTTAACGTTTCGAGCGGAGCTCTTAGTCAGAAACATAGGAAAAGGAAAGATCCAAGGAAGGGAAGACGGAGGAAAAAAATCGCCAACGATACACACGCGGTCACATCTTCTGTTTTTTGTCTTTTACTTGTTTCACTCATTAGATTGGGGCCGTGTTGGGGCACCGCCCTGCGGAGTTTTTAGTGAAGCGAATCGACCGAATATCTAAGCGACGGGGACGTAAACAAAATAGCACCGATTGCCAAGCTGTGGTAGCGAACGAACACCGACAAAAAGACACACACACATATGGTGGGCTACAACACTGTAAATTTACTTTCTTACTTAAATTTTACGGTAAAATAAATTAACAATTTACATTTAGTTCAAAAATAACTAATTTGCTTATATTGTTAATACCTTCACATGAGAATATTAAGGATATGAGCAAATTATTATTTCAGGATGGATCTGCACCGTTTACTCTTTTACTTCTACATAATATTACACTAATAAAACTTAGCTTTAATGGCTTATATTTAATCTTGCTTTCCAATCTACGAATATTGGCTGTTAAAGGAACATTGTAAAAATTCTTTAAATTCAGCTTCACGCTCCAAAATTTTGTTTTCCTATATTTGTTTACGTATTTTTGACTGCATAATATAATGGTTCTTAGACGCTATGCCTTAATGGGAATCTAAAAATAACATTTAAGGTTTTAAAAGATTTGTCGTGAGGATGCGTTGTCACCAATGTTGTGAGGTGCTTGTTCACCAATGTCGTGATGGTTGCTTGTTTGTGTGCGTTATACTGTTAAAGTCCATTGTCATGTGGTCTAGTTCGCTGCGTGTATAAAATAAACGAGTTAACTCACGACCTTTTAACTTTTAACATATTTAATGCAGGACATGATCTACTGCGTTGGCTGTTTACGAAATAAGATGCTAATTATATAAACTCCGACTGGGAAAAGAGAACCGCACTGTATCTTGTAGAAGGCTAGCTGTGGTACATGATGCCTAAGTGTCTGAAGTCATTTCGGGCTCGGGCTGGTCTGTCTGAGTATCCAAGGTGGTCTGGTCTTAGCGGTCAGCTTTCTGTGATTGCTCAAGTGGTGGTCTACGAGAGTGCCCGAGGCCGTCCGTCTTAGCGATCTGCTGAGGATATTTGGCGGAGTTAGGCACCAAATAGTTTTTAAAGGGTGAAAATAGGACGAATTTTAAATCACCTGAAGAGCCGTATAACATCACAGGCTCACGCTGATTGGTCGATTTATAAATCAATCACGTGAAACTATGGTAGCTCACTCGTGATCCTTAACTAAATATATTTAACAATTTGTTACTGTGCTTTAATAAAGCACAGTAACAAATTGTTTTCTTGAAATTAAGAAAGAATTTCAGCTTTAAAACATTCCATGCAAAGTGCACCAGCAATTTTACTATGAAGTCAAAAAGACTGACAATCACTGATATAATATGTGTAGGTATATATATTTCTTTACTGCCCACAAGGGGCTAAACATAGAGGGGGCAAACAAGGACAGACAAAGGGATTAAGTCGATTACATCGACCCCAGTGCGAAACTGGTACTTTATTTATCGATCCCGAAAGGATGAAAAAAATATGTGTAGGTATATAAGGTGAATGAATATATATACATATCGAGAACAAATTTTTACCAGGCTTAATTGATTTAAGATGTAACTTTGCACTTTGCTCTCATGTAATGTATTTTACCTTTTCACTAACTTATTTCCAACGAGATGCCAGCAATCAAGTTGAAGTCAACTGATCTGGACAAGGTTATAGTTGAGTCACCACAATAGCCAAGCGGCATATTTATCAATTGAATATTGGTTTCTTTCTGCTAAGACGAAGCAGTTTTTAATATTTAAAAGAGAGGCAAGTGATGTGACGCCCCAAGAGAGTTAATAACATAAAAGAATGAAATAGTTTCTATGGAGAATTAAAAATGCCTCCTGGACTCGATTCACCGAAAGTTTACCTCTTCTTCTGCAGCGTTCGTCATTATATTCTTTAAATATTAAACTTAATTTCTTTTAATGCAAAATATATCGTACAAATCGAAAATATGAATGTTGCACTGGCAAATCAACTCAAGCCACAGGCAGTAATTTAATACCTTCGAGCCGAATAAAAGTAATTCTATCAATTTAATAGTTATTCAATTATTTCTTCTGATTCCACTAATGCACAGCTTGGTAAAGTAGTGGTATCATCCATGACATTTTCAGGCATCACAAAGTGGAAGAGTTGAAGTTCTGGAAGAAGAACGATTTCGATTTTTTTTTTAGCCTGTGAAAGGCAAATTTGGTGTTCAAGAACGCAGAAGCGTATGCGTCTCACGATTTAGTGGCACTATTCACAACCCAATGTGTTCTCACGCAGTCGTCTAGGTGGAGAATTTTCTCTCGGGACTATTGTCACAGCAGGAGATCTTCTCGAGTCCGAGTGTGCTAGAGTGAGTTAAATATGACTGCATGAATATATTTTATGCAACGCTGCTTCGTGCGACTGAATTATAGCTTGACCAAGCCTTACTCTCTTCAGTACACGTATTGTATGGTGTTTCAATATAAGAACGAACGTGTTCTTTTTCGGGTTGTTTAGAGCAGATATGGTGTCCGTAGCAGACGATGAGAAAGAATGCAAATCTCTCTATATATAAAGCTGAAGTTTGGCAGGTTTGGTAGCCTTCAACTAACACTATCTTCTCCGAGACCCTGCGGCGCAAGTTGACCAAAATTGAAAGCATGATAGAAGAAGGCTTGCTCTTCCTTCCGTAGAAGAAAAAAATTCAAATCGGACTATGTTAAGACCAAAAATTATTTATTTCAAAAAGGTGCTTTTTTTAATGAAAATCCCTATTTTTTTACGATTTTTTTTACTGCTGTGTCGCCATTTTTCGGTGAATTTCAAACAGAGAAATGTTCACTTAAAGCTATACAATGCAAAATTTTTACTTCTCAAAAATTCCAATTCTAAAGGGTCGAAACAAACCCGAGCAACGCTGGGTGATACTGCTAGTACATGTGAAAGCCGAATGTGTTTTCACATATATCGTCTAGTAGAAGAATTTTCTCCCGGAACTATTTCTATAGCAGGTCTTCCCATGTCCGAGTGTGGTTAATATTGCTTTACACAAATATATTTTACTCAAAGCTATTTCATGCGACTTCATTTATTTGATTCAAGCTTGATGAAGCTTCATGCTTATCAGCAAACAGACTGTTCTAATATAAGAACGAATTCGTTCTTTTCGGGTTACGAAAGGCAGATTTAGCATTCGAAGCTGACAACGCAAAAGAATGCAGAAAACCACGTTCCCCGCGATCCAATGACATCATTCACAGCCTAATGTATTTTTACACATATTGTCTTGGAGGAAAATTTTCCTTCGGGACTATTTCTGCAGCAGAAGGTCTTCTCAAGTCTAACTGTACTTGAGTGTGTTAAAATAACTTTACATGAATATATATCTTTTATCTCTTATTTGTTTGAGTCATTAGCCTGCAGCCATGCTGGGGCACCGCCTTGAAGAATTTTAGTCGAACGAATCGATTCCAGTACTTACATTTCTAAGCCTGGTACTTATTCTATCGTTTTTTTCGCTGCTCCGCCAAGTTACGGGGATACAAACGCACCAACACCGGGTCTCATGGGATGGTTGGGAATAAATACAGACATAAAGGTACACATACACATAGATACACACAGACACACACACACACACACACACACACACACACACACGACGGGATTTATTTTGTTTCCGTCTACCAAATCGACTTACAAGGCTTTGCTCTGCCCGCGGTTGCAGTAGAAGACATTTGCCCATGTGGTTCCCAACCACGTGGGCAAGTGGCTTGTGATTGGAAAGCAAACTCTTTTATCACAGTCACGCCTGTGTGTGTGAATGTGTGAGTTTGTAAATGTGTGTGTGTGTGTGCATGTGTGTGTGTGTGTATACATGTTTATATGTATTGTGTACATGAATATCAAATAGATGGTTGAATGAAGTGAAAGTATAAAGATGAGACAGAAGCATGGGAAAAGCAAGCGAGTGGATGAGTGGGGGAGAAAAGACAGAACTGTAGTAGTAGTAGGAGTATGAGGAGGAGGAGGAGGAGGTGTATGAGGATGATGATGATGAGGATGATGAGGAGGAGGAGAAGGAGGGGGATGATGATGTGGATGATGATGAGGAGGATGAGGATGAGGAGGGGAGGTTGCAAATCTACAGAAAGAAGGGAGGTTAGCAGAGTAGATTTATTCACTTATTAATTAGCAGGTAGTTTTCATTTTAAGCAGTCATTTTAAGATCGTCAAAGATAATTGAAACA